>NW_028135939.1:0-389000 GCF_964662115.1 Mustela nivalis
TGACACAGCATCAACAAGGAAGCTTCCCATGTGAAGACGAGAGGAGTTCTGTTCAGTGCCTCAGGAAAGGCCCATATCCTGTTCTTCGAACCAAAGCCTCTGAGGAGTAACACCTGGAACCCAAAGCAAGAGTTGAGATTACGGCCTAAGGGCCTGTCCGGCTGAACCTTCTATCTCTGTTGACATCTGTGTGCATGCCTTCGTGGAGGTAGCTGCTCAGCTTGTGTCGGAATGCCCCTGTGTGTCCAGGGAGGCTCCCAGTAGTGGGATGTCCTCGGGGGCTTTGAGGTTTCTCATATTCTGGAGGTGTGTGTCCATAGGAATGGACACAGTTTCCAAGGAGAGAACAGGCACGGTCCTGTGGTATTGATCCAGAGGACCCAGCCTAGAGGCTGTGTTTGCCAGGGCTGTGGGGACAGATGTCTGAAAAAGCAAACTTGGCTCAGCTAGTGGCCAAGGTAATGGCAGGACTGATCTCCAGTCTGTGAGGGGAGATCCTCTGGATATCAAATGTTGGCAAGTGGGAGGCAGTCACTCAGGATTTTGTCTCTGGGTGTTGCGTTCACAGTGTCCGGTCAGGGTAGGGGTTGTCTCAGAGGCCGAGGAAGAGCCTTCCTCTCGGGGGATTGTGCAAGCTCCCAAGTGTTTGGATTCATTCTGTGGGAAGGGAAGAGTACTGTTTTCTGCCACAGGGGACCCCCCAGGAGAGGGACTCTAGAGCACAGCAGTGGGTTCCCTCAACTGGAATACACACCATCTAGTTAATCCTGGGTGCCTATCGGCATGGCAAGCCACATATGCGGGCTCTTGGTCCAGTCACTGAGAGGCGTTACTTGAATAAGGTACTCACACTGAGGGTCACAATGTGTGTTTGTGCCCAAGGCGGCCCTAACGCTTGGGCGTTGCCTCATGGGCCATGCCGTTTTCTCCTACACTGAAGGTTTGACTCACTGCCAGCAGCAAGTTTTCTTGCCATGGGGAAGGAGGGGTTCTGACTTGTGCATCAATTTCCCCCCTGTGCAGGGATTGGAGATAAGGTCTAGGTTCCGATGACTGAAAACCCAGGTTGGGAATGGATGGTGGCCTAAGGCAGTGGCGGGTCCAATATGCTGGGTGTGCAGCCAGCTGTGTCGGTGTCTGTTGGAAGGTCTGGGCTCAGGCTATTTGCGACAGAGCATCAGTGTTTAAGGTAGCCTATGCAATTGGGGTGTTGCCGAGGGCCAAGCAATTTGATCCTCATTTGGGGTTTCTGGGCAGCACCATAGACAAAGTTTTTCTCCTGGGAGGCAGGCAGAGTGCTTCATTGTGGCCCCAGAATTCCCAGTAGGGAGGGCTTGTGGGCCAGGAGTGAGAGGACAGAAGTCTGAAATAACAAGCTAGGGTGAGGATTGGAGCCAAGGGCAGAGCAGACCCACTCTGCAGAGGCTGAATCAAAATCTCCTGTATCTGAAGCCAGGCTGAGGATCAGACGTTGGCTGAGGCTGGAGTATGTGTCCATGATGGCACCTTCATGAAGCGGGGGCCTCATGAGGCCAAGGAAGTTTTCCCACGCTGAGTTTGGATGTTGCCCCAAACCACAAGGTTTCCTTCTGTGGGACATTCGAGTCCTGTTGCATGGCTCCAGGACATACCATACGGAAGGACTGGAGAGCAGGGTTCGAAGGATGGATCCCTGTACAGCATGCCTCGCATCCCCATTGGCCATTAGCGAAAAGATATGTTTGACCTGCTGCCTCTGGGGCACGCTACCCAGGGGGCTGAGTTGAAATGGCCTCTCCTGAGGATGCGTCATAATGTGCGTTTGGGTCCATGGAGACCTTGGAATGTGCTGGTTGTTCAGTGGCCCTGTGGAACTCTCCTACCTGAATGGTTTGATTAATCCCCAGTAAGAAAGCTGCCCATGTGGAGAGAGAGGTTTGGTTTGTAGCCTCAGAAAAGCCCCGTGTGCTGGTCTATGAAAACAGTCCTCTGAGGATGGACACATGGAAACCAAAGCTAAGGTTCAGATTAGGGCCTGGGGGCCTGTCCATTTCAACCTTCTGTCTCTGGGGACACTGTGTGAGAGTCTAAGTTGAGATAGTTGCTCCGCTGGTGTCAGAGAGCCCCTCTTAGTCCAGGGTGGCTTACACTATTGATGGCCTCAGGGCCTTGGAGCTTTTCCCTAACCTGTAGCTTTGTGGTCAATGGATTGGGCACACTTTTTTGAGAGGGCAGGCACAATCTTTCGCTGTGGCTCCAGAGGCCCTAGCCTGGAGGTGTGTGGGTCCAGGCTGTGGGCACAGAAGTCTGAAAACACAAAGTCAGCTTATGAGTGGCGCCTAGGGTATGGCAGGCCGGAGGTACAGCCCAAGTGGGAACTCCTGGGCCTCTGAAACAAGGGCGAGTGGGTGGCGTTCCTTCAGGCTTTTGTCTCTGAATGTTGTGTCCTGGATAGCCGTGGATTGGAGGGGTGGCCTCAGGGACTGTGGACGAGTATCCCTCTCTGGGGATTTGTCCCAGCTCCCAAGAGTTTGGGGTCATTTTGTGGGAAGGGTGGAGTCGTGTTGTCTGGCTCATGGGCCTCTCCAAGAAAGGGATTCTAGAACAGAGCCCCAGGTACGGGCGGGGCGACTGGAAAACTCAAACACTGGTGAGGATTGGGTGCATAAGGGCTTGGCAAGCCCCATATGCGGGCACTTGGTCCAGGCCCTGACAGGCCTTTCTTTGACATGGGGCTCATGCTGAGGGTCACAGTGTGAATTTGTGCCCAAGCAGCACTCAAGTTTGGGCGTGGCATCAGGGGCCATGAAGGTTTCTCCCACCCTGAAGGTGTGACTCCATGCCAAGAGCAAGCTTGACAGCCATGGGGAAGGAGGAGTTCTGTTTTGTGCTTGCTATACCCAGCTGTGTGGAGAATTGATATAATGTCTAGGTTCAGATATCTGAAAACCAAGGTTAGGAAGAGGTGACGGCATAAGACCATGGCGTGTCCGAAGTGCTGGGTGTGCGGCCATCTGTCTCCTTGTCTGTCTGGACGTCTGGCTTCAGGCTGTGTCAGACAGAGCATGAGTGCCCAGAGCATCCTATCCAGTTCGGGTACCGTCGAGGCCCGAGCAGGTTGATCCTCATCTGGGTTTTCTGGAGAGCCCCACAGGGAAACGTTTTTCTTCCTTTGGGCAGACACTGGGCTGGGTTGTGGTTCTGGAGTTCCTAATCCGGAGGGCTTGTTTGCCAGGAGTGTGAGGAAGGAAGTCTGAAAACACAAGCTAGCATGAGGTTTGGGACCGAGGGCAAGGCAGGGCCAGTCTGCAGAGGCTGAATCGAGATCTCCTGCACTGAGGTCATGTCAACTATGAGACGTGCCTCAGGCTAGAGTTTTTGTCCAGCATGGCCTCTTCCTGAAGGGTGTGGGGGCTTCATGAAGCCAGGGAGGTTTGCCTACGATGGGATTTGTGAACTACTCCAAACCTCAAAGTTTCCTTCTGCACGACAGTCGAGTCCTATTGGATGGTTCCAGGAGGCCCCATACGGAAAGACTCGAGAGCAGATGTCTAAGCATGGATGCCTGGGAACGCCACCTCATATTCCCACTCTTTAGTCAGGACAAGGCAGGCTCAATCTTCAGGCTCCTGGGTGAGCTACCCAGAGGGGAGAGTTGAAATGGACTCTCCTGAAGATGAGTCCTACTGAGGCTTGGTGGCCTGGGAGACCTTGGAATGTGGAGGTGGCTCAGGAACTCTGCAGGGTTTTCCAAACTGAGGTTTTTGACACAGCTCCAACAAGGAAGCTTCCCATGTGGAGATGAGAGGAGTTCTGTTCAGTGCCTCAGGAAAGCCCCATATCCTGTTCTTCGAACCAAAGCCTCTGAGGAGTAACACCTGGAACCCAAAGCAAGAGTTGAGATTATGGCCTAAGGGCCTGTCCGGCTCAACCTTCTATCTCTGTTGACATCTGTTTGCATGCCTTCGTGGAGGTAGCTGCTCAGCTTGTGTCGGAATGCCCCTGTGTGTCCAGGGAGGCTCCCAGTAGTGGGATGTCCTCGGGGGCCTTGAGGTTTCTCATATTCTGGAGGTGTGTGTCCAAAGGAATGGACACAGTTTCCCAGGAGAGAGCAGGCACGGTCCTGTGGTATGGCTCCAGAGGACCCAGCCTAGAGGCTGTGTTTCCCAGGGCTGTGGGGACAGATGTCTGAAAAAGCAAACTTGGCTCAGCTAATGGCCAATGTAATGGCAGGCCTGATCTCCAGTCCGTGAGGGGAGATCCTCTGGAAATCAAAGTAGGGCAAGTGGGAGGCAGTCACTCAGGATTTACAGTGTCCGGTCAGGGTAGGGGTTGTCTCAGAGGCCGAGGAAGAGCCTTCCTCTCGGGGGATTGTCCAAGCTCCCAAGTGTTTGTGTTCATTCTGTGGGAATGAAGAGTACTGTTTTCTGCTTCAGGGGACCCCCCAGGAGAGGGACTCTAGAGCACAGCAGTGGGTTCCCTCAACTGGAATACACACCATTTATTTAGTCCTGGGTTCCTATGGGCATGGCAAACCACATATGCGGGCTCTTGGTCCAATCACTGAGAGGCGTTACTTGAATAAGGTACTCACGCTGAGGGTCACAATGTGTGTTTGTGCCCAAGGCGGCCCTCACGCATGTGCGTGGCCTCATGGGTCATGTCGTTTTCTCCAACACTGAAGGTTTGACTCACTGCCAGCAGCAAGGTTTCTTGCCATGGGGTAGGAGGGGTTCTGACTTGTGTGCATCAGAGGGGGTCCCCCCTGTGCAGGGATTGGATATAAGGTCTAGGTTCCGATGAATGAAATCCCAGGTTGGGAATAGATGGTGGCCTAAGGCAGTGGCGGGTCCAATGTGCTGGGTGTGCAGCCAGCTGTGTCGGTGTCTGTTGGAAGGTCTGGGCTCAGGCTATTTGCCTCAGAGCATCAGTGTTTAAGGTAGCCTATGCAATTGGGGTGTTGCCGAGGGCCAAGCAGTTTGATCCTCATTTGGGGTTTCTGGGCAGCACCATAGACAATGATTTTCTCCTGGGAGGCAGGCAGAGTGCTTCATTGTGGCCCCAGAATTCCCAGTAGGGAGGGCTTGTGGGCCTGGAGTGAGAGGACGGAAGTCTGAAAACACAAGCTAGGGTGAGGATTGGAGCCAAGGGCAGAGCAGGCCCATTCTGCAGAGGCTGAATCAAAATCTCCTGCATCTGAAGTCAGGCTGAGGATCAGACGTTGGCTGAGGCTGGAGTATGTGTCCATGTTGGCACCTTCATGAAGCGGGGGCCTCATGAGGCCAAGGAATTTTTCCCAAGCTGAGTTTGGAGGTTGCCCCAAACCACAAGGTTTCCTTCTTTGGGACATTCGAGTCCTGTTGCATGGCTCCAGGACATACCATATGGAAGGACTGGAGAGCAGGGTTCGAAGGATGGATCCCCGTACAGCATGCCTCGCATTCCAATTGGCCATTAGCGATAAGATATGTTTGATCTGGGGCCTCTGGAACACGCGACCCAGGGGGCTGAGTTGAAATGGCCTCTCCTGAGGATGCGTCATAATGTGTGTTTGGGTCCATGGAGACCTTGGAATGTGCTGGTTGTTCAGTGGCCCTGCGGAACTCTTTTACCTGAAGGGTTTGATACATCCCCAGTAAGAAAGCTGCCCATGTGGAGACGAGAGATCCTTGGTTTGGTGCCTCAGAAAAGCCCCATGTGCTGGTCTACGAAAACAGTCCTCTGAGAACGGACACATGGAACAAAGCTAAGGTTCATATTAGGGCCTGGGGGCCTGTCCATTTCAACCTTCTGTCTCTGGGGACACTTTCTGAGAGTCTAAGTGAAGATAGTGCTCCGCTGATGTCAGAGAGCCCCTCTTAGTCCAGGGTGGCCTACACTATTGATGTCCTCAGGGGCCTTGGAGCTTTTCCCTAACCTGTAGGGTTGTGGTCAATGGATTGGGCACAATTTCCTTGGAGAGGGCAGGCACAAACTTTCGCTGTGGCTCCATCGGCCCTAGCCTGGAGGTGTGTGGGTCCAGGCTGTGGGCACAGAAGTCTGAAAACACAAAGTCAGCTTATGAGTGGTGCATAGGGTATGGCAGGCCGGAGGTACAGCCCGAGAGGGAACTCCTGGGCCTCTGAAACAAGGGCGAGTGGGAGGCGTTCCTTCAGGCTTTTGTCTCTGGATGCTGTGTCCGGGATAGCCGTGGATTTGAGGGGTGGCCTCAGGGACTGTGGACGAGTATCCCTCTCTGAAGATTTTTCCCATCTTTCAAGATTGGGGTCATTTTGTGGGAAGGGTGGAGTCGTGTTGTCTGGCTCATGTGTCTCTCCAAGAAAGGGATTCCAGATCAGAGCCCCAGGTACGGGCGGGGCGACTGGAAATCTCAAACCCTGGTGAGGATAGGGTGCATAGGGGCTTGGCAAGCCCCATATGCGGGCTCTTGGTCCAGGCCCTGACAGGCCTTTCTTTGACATGGGGCTCATGCTAGGGTCACAGTGTGAATTTGTTCCCAATCAGCACTCAAGTGCTGCTTGGGCACTACCTGTAGGGTTTGATACATCCCCAGTAAGAAAGCTCCCCATGTGGAGACGAGAGGAGTTCTGTTCAGTGCCTCAGGAAAGCCCCATATCCTGTTCTTCGAACCAAAGCCTCTGAGGAGTAACACCTGGAACCCAAAGCAAGCCTAAGGGCCTCTCCGGCTCAACCTTCTATCTCTGTTGACATCTGTGTGCATGCCTTCGTGGAGGTAGCTGCTCAACTTGTGTCGGAATGCCCCTGTGTGTCCAGGGAGGCTCCCAGTAGTGGGATGTCCTCGGGGGCCTTGAGGTTTCTCATATTCTGGAGGTGTGTGTCCAAAGGAATGGACACAGTTTCCCAGGAGAGAGCAGGCACGGTCCTGTTGTATGGCTCCAGAGGACCCAGCTTAGAGGCTGTGTTTGCCAGGGCTGTGGGGACGGATGTCTGAAAAAGCAAACTTGGCTCAGGATGGGGCCAAGGTAATGGCAGGCCTGATCTCCAGTCCGTGAGGGGAGATTCTCTGGATATCAAAGGAGGGCAAATGGGAGGCAATTGCTCAGGCTTTTGTCTCTGGTTGTTGCGTTCACAGTGTCCGGTCAGGGTAGGGGTTGCCTCAGGGGCCGAGGAAGAGCCTTCCTCTCGGGGGATTGTCCAAGCTCCAAGTGTTTGGGTTCATTCTGTGGGAAGTGAAGAGTACTGTTTTCTGACAGAAAGGACCCCCCAGGAGAGGGACTCTAGAGCACAGCAGTGGGTTCCTTCAACTGGAATACACACCATCTAGTTAGTCCTGGGTGCCTATGGGCATGGCAGGGACTATATGCAGAATCTTCGTCCCGAACCTGACAGGCCTTTCTTTGACATGGGGCTCATGCTAGGGTAACAGTGTGAATTTGTGCCCAAGCAGCACTCATGTTTTGGCGTGGCATCAGGAGCCATGAAGGGTTCCCCACGTGAAGGTGTGACTCCATGTGAAGAACAAGCATTACAGCCATGTGGAAGGCAGAGTTCTGATTGTGATTCCGATACACAAACTCAGTTTTTTTGGGGGACGTCTGTATGGCAGGCCCAATATACAAACAATGAGAAGAACTCATGAAGATTTGAATATAGAGCGAGTCTGAGGCGCTTGCTCAGGCTTTTGTCTCTGGAATTTGTATCAGCAATGGCCGTAGAATGTCGGGGATGCTTCATGGGCCATGGACGAATCTACCTCTATGAGGATTTCGCCCGATTCCCAATTTATTTTCGTCAAACTGTGGGATGGGAGGACTCCTTTCAGTTTTGTTACCTCAGGTGTCCCACGAAAAGAGGAATTCCAAAGCAAAGCCGTGGGGAAGACTGAAGGGACCACGAGAACTATGGTTCAAAATTGGAAACTAGGGGCATGGCAAGCCCAATATGCTATCTCTTCATCCAGCCACTGAGAGGCCTTACTTGAGGACTTTGGTCAGGCTGAGGGTCACAATGTGTGTTTGTGACCAATGTAGCCTGCGAGCATGGCGGGGCCTCATGGGCAACACTGGATTCAACAACACTGAAAGTTGGACAACATGCCAACCACAAGGTATCTTGCCATGGGGAAGGAGTTCTGATTTCTGCATCCCGTTCAACCCTGGGCAGTGATTGGAGGTAAGGTCTAGAATCTAAAGCCTGAAATCCGAGGTTGGGAAGAGATGATGACCTAAGGCCATGGCGGCTCGATGTGCTCAGTGTGCGGTCAGCTGTCTGGGACGGGCCAGGGAGTCCAGGCTCAGGGTGTGTCAGAAAGGGCATTAGTGCCCTGGTCAGCCTATGTATTTGGGGTACAGCCAAGGTCGGTGCAGGTTGATCCTCATTTGGGGTTACTGGGTAGCCCCAGAGGACAATGTTTTTTATCTGGAGGGCAGGCAGAGTGCTGCATTGTAGTTCTGGATTGCCAAACTGGAGGCCTTGTGGGCCAGTAGTCTGACGACAAAAGTTTGAGAACACAAGCTAGGCTTAGGTTTCTGGGTGAGGCCATGGCAGGCACAATCTACAGTCCTGAATCGAGATCTCATGCATCTGAAGTCAGGGCGAGGATCAGACGATCGCTCAGGTTGGAGTTTCTGTCCCTGATGGCCCCTTCATGAATGGGGGGGGGATCACGAGGCCATGGGGATTTTCCCACGATGGGAGTTGTGAGAAGCTCCAAACTGCAGAGAGTCTTCGGCAGGACAATTGAGACCTGTTGTTTGGCTCCAGGCCAATGATTCTGAGCAGGGTTCTAAGGATGGATGGCTGGGTAGCCCACCTCGCATTCCAATTGTCTCCTAGCAACAAGACAGTTTAGATCTCCTGGATCTGTGGGGAGCTACCGAGGATGCTGAGTTGAAATGCACACCCCTGGGGATGGGTCCGAATGTGCTTTTGTGTCTATGGAGACCTTGGAATGAAGCGGTGGCACTGGGGCCCTAAAGGGTTCTCCTAAACAGAGGCTTTGACACAGCTCCAACGTGCAAGTTTCCCATGTGTAGATGAGATGTTTTCTGATGGGTGAAACAAGAAACAGCTATATGCTGCTTTTGAAATCCAGGCCTCTGAGGAGAGATGCCTGGAAACCAAAGCAATGGATCTGATTAGTGCCTAGGGGCCTGTTCTTTCCTTTTTACCTCTGAGGACATCTGTCTATGGGTCTGAGTGCAGGTAGGGGCTCATTTGGGCTCAGATTGCCCCTGTTTTTCCTGGGAAGCTACCACTATTGAGATATATCAGGGACTTTGGAGGTTTATCCTATTAGAAGGGTTGTGGCCATTGGAATGGGCACACACAATTCCCTTGGAGAGGGCAAGTACAGTCCTCAGGTTTGGCTCCAGGGGCCTGAGCCTGTAGGTTGTGTCGTCCAGCCCTTTTTGGACAGTTGTCTGAAAACACAAACTCGGCTTATGTTTCAGGTCATAGGTATGGCAGGACTGATCTACAGACCATGAGGAGAACTTTTCGGGATTTGAAAGAAGGGCGAGTGTGAGGCTCCTGCTCAAGTTTTTGTCTCGGGATATCGTGTCACTCATGGTCGTGGAATTTCTGGGTGACTTCATGGGAAATGGACGAGTCTTACTCTCTGGTGGTTTGGCCCCGTCCAAAGAGTTTGGGGTCATTCTGTCGGCTGGAAGAAGTCCGTTTTATTTTGTTGTTGTTGTTGTTGTTGTTGTTGTTTTCTTTTTTAACCTCAGGTGTCCCACCAAATGAGGGATTTCAGAGTAGAGCCCTAGGAGGGGCGACTGGACAATCAGAAATCTGGTTAAAAATTGGGGCCTAGGGACATGTCAAGCCCATTATGACATCTAATGGTCCAGCCACTGAGAGGACTTACTAGAGGACAGGACTCATGCTGAGGGTCACAATGCGTGTGTATGCCCTCGTCGCACTCAAGAATGGGCGGGGCCTCAGGGTTTCTCCTACACTGATCGTTGGACAACGTGCCAACCACAAGGGTTCTTGCCATGGGTAAGGAGGAGTTCTGATTTCTGCATCAGACTCACCCCTGGGCAGTGATTGGAGATAAGGTCTCGGTTCTGAAGCCTGAAAACTGAGGTAGGGAAGAGATGATGACCTAAGGCCATGGCGGGTTTTATGTGCTCAGTGTGCGGTCAGCTTTCTGGGTGTTGGTCAGGAGGTCCGGGCTCAGGATGTGTTCGACAGTGCATTAGTGCCCAGGTTAGACTATATAATTTGGGTAAAGTCGAGTGCTGTGTAGGTTTACCCTCATTTAAGGTGCCTGGGCAGCTCATGAGGCAATCATTTTTTTCTCTAGAGGGCAGGCAGAGTGCTGCATTGTGGGTCCGGAATTGCCAAACTTGAGGGCTTTGGGGCCAGGAGTGTGAGGATGGAAGTCTGAGAAGACAAGCTAGACTTGGGTTTCAGGGCGAGGGCACGGCAGGTACCCCCTGCAGATCTGAACCCATATCTCATGCATCTGAAGTCAGGGCGAGGATCAGACGTTGGCTCAGGTGGGAGTTTCTGAGCATGACGGCCGCTTCATGAAGGGAGCGGAATCTCGAGACCATTGAGGTTTTCCCACGTTGGGAGTTGTGGGATGCCCCCTTCCAGGATTCCTTCTTCCGGACAATTGAGACCTGTTGGACAGCTCCAGGACATCCCATATGGAATGACTCCAGAGCACCGTTCGCGGATGGATGCCTGGGAAGCCCGCCTCGCATTCCAATTGTCTCCAAGCAACAAGACAGTTTAGATCTGATGGCTCTGCGGGAACAACCTCGGTGGCTGAGTTGAAATGGACTCTCCTGAGGATGTGTCCTAATGTGTTTTTGTGTCCATGAGGGCCTTGGAATGGGGCGGTGGCACCGGCAACCTGAAGTACTTTCCTAAGCTTTGGACATGGCTCCCATGCACAGGTTTACTTGTGGAGACGAGATGAGTTCTGATGGGTGCCTCAGGAAAACCCCTATGCTCGTATTGGAATCAGGCTTTTGAGGACACATGCCTGTAACCCATAGCAATGGATCCTATTATGGCCTAGGGTCCTGTCTGGTTCAATCTTCTTCTCTGGGGACATCCATCTATGGTATCAGTGGAGGTCGATTATCAGCTGGTGTCAGACACCCCTTGTTTGTTCCGGGTGACCCACACTATTGGGATGGCCTAAGGGTCGTTGGAGGTTTCTCCTAATTTGTACGATTTTGGACCATGGAATGGGCAGAATTCCCATGGATTGGTAGGCACAGTCCTAATGTGTGGCTCCAGGGGCCCAGCCTGGAGGGCGTGTGGCCCAAGATTTTGAGGACAGAAGTCTGAAAACACAAACTCAGCTTAGGTATGGGGACGTAGGTATGGCAGGCCCGATCTACAAACCATGAGAAGAACTCTACAGGATATGAAGAAAGTGTGAGTCTGTGGCGATTGCTCAGGCTTTTGTCTCTGGATTTTGTATCAGTGATGGCCGTGGAATGTCGGTGAGGCCTCATGGTCCATGGACGAATCTTCCTCTCTGAGGATTTGGCCCGATTCCCAATTGCTTTTCGTCAATCTGTGGGATGGGAGGACTCATTTCAGTTTTGTTACCTCAGGTGTCCCACCAAAAGAGGAATTCCAAAGCAAAGCCGTGGGGAAGACTGAAGGGACAATCCGAACTATGGTTAAAAATTGGGGCCTAGGGGCATGGCAAGCCCAATATGCTATCTCTTCATCCAGCCACTGAGTGGCCTTACTTGAGGACTGGGCTCAGCCTGAGGGTCACAATGTGTGTTTGTGACCAATGTGGCCCGCGAGCATGGGCGGGGCCTCATGGGCCACACTGGTTTCAACGACACTGAACGTTGGACAACATGCCAACCACAAGGTTTCTTGCCATGGGGAAGGAGTTCTGATTTCTGCATCACCTTCAACCTGGGCAGTGATTGGAGATAAGGTCTAGGTTCTGAAACCTGAAAACCGAGGTTGGGAAGAGATGACGACCTAAGGCCATGGCGGCTCGATGTGCTCAGTGTGCGGCCAGCTGTCTGGGAGGGGCCAGGGGGTCCAGGCTCAGGCTGTGTCAGAAAGGGCATTAGTGCCCTGGTCAGCCTATGTATTTGGGGTACAGCCAAGGTCGGTGCAGGTTGATCCTCATTTGGGGTTACTGGGTAGCCCCAGAGGACAATGTTTTTTATCAGGAGGGCAGGCAGAGTGCTGCATTGTAGTTCTGGATTGCCAAACTGGAGGCCTTGTGGGCCAGTAGTCTGACGACAAAAGTCTGAGAACACAAGCTAGGCTTAGGTTTCTGGGTGAGGCCATGGCAGGCACAATCTACAGACCTGAATCGAGATCTCGTGCATCTGAAGTCAGGGCGAGGATCAGACGATCGCTCAGGTTGGAGTTTCTGTCCCTGATGGCCCCTTCATGAATGGGGGGGCATCACGAGGCCATGGGGGTTTTCCCATGATGGGAGTTGTGAGAAGCTCCAAACTGCAGAGAGTCTTCGGCAGGACAATTGAGACCTGTTGTTTGGCTCCAGGCCAATGATTCTGAGCAGGGTTCTAAGGATGGATGGCTGGGTAGCCCACCTCGCATTCCAATTGTCTCCTAGCAACAAGACAGTTTAGATCTCCTGGATCTGTGGGGAGCTACCGAGGATGCTGAGTTGAAATGCACACCCCTGGGGATGGGTCCGAATGTGCTTTTGTGTCTATGGAGACCTTGGAATGAAGCGGTGGCACTGGGGCCCTAAAGGGTTCTCCTAAACAGAGGCTTTGACACAGCTCCAACGTGCAAGTTTCCCATGTGTAGATGAGATGTTTTCTGATGGGTGAAACAAGAAACAGCTATATGCTGCTTTTGAAATCCAGGCCTCTGAGGAGAGATGCCTGGAAACCAAAGCAATGGATCTGATTAGTGCCTAGGGGCCTGTTCTTTCCTTTTTACCTCTGGGGACATCTGTCTATGGGTCTGAGTGCAGGTAGGGGCTCAGTTGGGCTCAGATTGCCCCTGTTTTTCCTGGGAAGCTACCACTATTGAGATATATCAGGGACTTTGGAGGTTTATCCTATTAGAAGGTGTGGCCATTGGAATGGGCACACACAATTCCCTTGGAGAGGGCAAGTACAGTCCTCAGGTTTGGCTCCAGGGGCCTGAGCCTGTAGGTTGTGTCGTCCAGCCCTTTTTGGACAGTTGTCTGAAAACACAAACTCGGCTTATGTTTCAGATCATAGGTATGGCAGGACTGATCTACAGACCATGAGGAGAACTTTTCGGGATTTGAAAGAAGGGCGAGTGTGAGGCTCCTGCTCAAGTTTTTGTCTCTGGATATCGTGTCACTCATGGTCGTGGAATTTCTGGGTGACTTCATGGGAAATGGACGAGTCTTACTCTCTGGTGCTTTGGCCCCGTCCAAAGAGTTTGGGTTCATTCTGTGGGCTGGAAGAAGTCCGTTTTATTTTGTTGTTGTTGTTGTTGTTGTTGTTTTCTTTTTTAACCTCAGGTGTCCCACCAAATGAGGGATTTCAGAGTAGAGCCCTAGGAGGGGCGACTGGACAATCAGAAATCTGGTTAAAAATTGGGGCCTAGGGACATGTCAAGCCCATTATGACATCTAATGGTCCAGCCACTGAGAGGACTTACTAGAGGACAGGACTCATGCTGAGGGTCACAATGCGTGTGTATGCCCTCGTCGCACTCAAGAATGGGCGGGGCCTCAGGGTTTCTCCTACACTGATCATTGGACAACGTGCCAACCACAAGGGTTCTTGCCATGGGTAAGGAGGAGTTCTGATTTCTGCATCAGACTCACCCCTGGGCAGTGATTGGAGATAAGGTCTCGGTTCTGAAGCCTGAAAACTGAGGTAGGGAAGAGATGATGACCTAAGGCCATGGCGGGTTTTATGTGCTCAGTGTGCGGTCAGCTTTCTGGGTGTTGGTCAGGAGGTCCGGGCTCAGGATGTGTTCGACAGTGCATTAGTGCCCAGGTTAGACTATATAATTTGGGTAAAGTCGAGTGCTGTGTAGGTTTACCCTCATTTAAGGTGCCTGGGCAGCTCATGAGGCAATCATTTTTTTCTCTAGAGGGCAGGCAGAGTGCTGCATTGTGGGTCCGGATTTGCCAAACTTGAGGGCTTTGGGGCCAGGAGTGTGAGGATGGAAGTCTGAGAAGACAAGCTAGACTTGGGTTTCAGGGCGAGGGCACGGCAGGTACCCCCTGCAGATCTGAACCAATATCTCATGCATCTGAAGTCAGGGCGAGGATCAGACGTTGGCTCAGGTGGGAGTTTCTGAGCATGACGGCCGCTTCATGAAGGGAGCGGAATCTCGAGACCATTGAGGTTTTCCCACGTTGGGAGTTGTGGGATGCCCCCTTCCAGGATTCCTTCTTCCGGACAATTGAGACCTGTTGGACAGCCCCAGGACATCCCATATGGAATGACTCCAAAGCAACGTTCGCGGATGGATGCCTGGGAAGCCCGCCTCGCATTCCAATTGTCTCCTAGCAACAAGACAGTTTAGATCTGATGGCTCTGCGGGAGCAACCTCGGTGGCTGAGTTGAAATGGACTTTCCTGAGGATGTGTCCTAATGTGTTTTTGTGTCCATGAGGGCCTTGGAATGGGGCGGTGGCACCGGCAACCTGAAGTACTTTCCTAAGCTTTGGACATGGCTCCCATGCACAGGTTTACTTGTGGAGACGAGATGAGTTCTGATGGGTGCCTCAGGAAAACCCCTATGCTCGTATTGGAATCAGGCTTTTGAGGACACATGCCTGTAACCCATAGCAATGGATCCTATTATGGCCTAGGGTCCTGTCTGGTTCAATCTTCTTCTCTGGGGACATCCATCTATGGTATGAGTGGAGGTCGATTATCAGCTGGTGTCAGACACCCCTTGTTTGTTCCGGGTGACCCACACTATTGGGATGGCCTAAGGGTCGTTGGAGGTTTCTCCTAATTTGTACGATTTTGGACCATGGAATGGGCAGAATTCCCATGGATTGGTAGGCACAGTCCTAATGTGTGGCTCCAGGGGCCCAGCCTGGAGGATGTGTGGCCCAAGACTTTGAGGACAGAAGTCTGAAAACACAACCTCAGCTTAGGTTTGGGGACGTAGGTATGGCAGGCCCGATCTACAAACCATGAGAAGAACTCTACAGGATATGAAGAAAGTGCGAGTCTGTGGCGATTGCTCAGGCTTTTGTCTCTGGATTTTGTATCAGTGATGGCCGTGGAATGTCGGGGAGGCCTCATGGGCCATGGACGAATCTTCCTCTCTGAGGATTTGGCCCGATTCCCAATTGCTTTTCGTCACTCTGTGGGATGGGAGGACTCATTTCAGTTTTCTTACCTCAGGTGTCCCACCAAAAGAGGAATTCCAAAGCAAAGCCGTGGGGAAGACTGAAGGGACAACCCGAACTATGGTTAAAAATTGGGGCCTAGGGGCATGGCAAGCCCAATATGCTATCTCTTCATCCAGCCACTGAGTGGCCTTACTTGAGGACTGGGCTCAGCCTGAGGGTCACAATGTGTGTTTGTGACCAATGTGGCCCGCGAGCATGGGCGGGGCCTCATGGGCCACACTGGTTTCAACGACACTGAACGTTGGACAACATGCCAACCACAAGGTTTCTTGCCATGGGGAAGGAGTTCTGATTTCTGCATCACCTTCAACCTGGGCAGTGATTGGAGATAAGGTCTAGGTTCTGTAACCTGAAAACCGAGGTTGGGAATAGATGACGACCTAAGGCCATGGCGGCTCGATGTGCTCAGTGTGCGGCCAGCTGTCTTGGAGGGGCCAGGGGGTCCAGGCTCAGGCTGTGTCAGAAAGGGCATTAGTGCCCTGGTCAGCCTATGTATTTGGGGTACAGCCAAGGTCGGTGCAGGTTGATCCTCATTTGGGGTTACTGGGTAGCCCCAGAGGACAATGTTTTTTATCTGGAGGGCAGGCAGAGTGCTGCATTGTAGTTCTGGATTGCCAAACTGGAGGCCTTGTGGGCCAGTAGTCTGACGACAAAAGTCTGAGAACACAAGCTAGGCTTAGGTTTCTGGGTGAGGCCATGGCAGGCACCATCTACAGACCTGAATCGAGATCTCGTGCATCTGAAGTCAGGGCGAGGATCAGACGATCGCTCAGGTTGGAGTTTCTGTCCCTGATGGCCCCTTCATGAATGGGGGGGCATCACGAGGCCATGGGGGTTTTCCCATGATGGGAGTTGTGAGAAGCTCCAAACTGCAGAGAGTCTTCGGCAGGACAACTGAGATCTGTTGTTTGGCTCCAGGCCAATGATTCTGAGCAGGGTTCTAAGGATGGATGGCTGGGTAGCCCACCTCGCATTCCAATTGTCTCCTAGCAACAAGACAGTTTAGATCTCCTGGATCTGTGGGGAGCTACCGAGGATGCTGAGTTGAAATGCACACCCCTGGGGATGGGTCCGAATGTGCTTTTGTGTCTATGGAGACCTTGGAATGAAGCGGTGGCACTGGGGCCCTAAAGGGTTCTCCTAAACAGAGGCTTTGACACAGCTCCAACGTGCAAGTTTCCCATGTGTAGATGAGATGTTTTCTGATGGGTGAAACAAGAAACAGCTATATGCTGCTTTTGAAATCCAGGCCTCTGAGGAGAGATGCCTGGAAACCAAAGCAATGGATCTGATTAGTGCCTAGGGGCCTGTTCTTTCCTTTTTACCTCTGGGGACATCTGTCTATGGGTCTGAGTGCAGGTAGGGGCTCATTTGGGCTCAGATTGCCCCTGTTTTTCCTGGGAAGCTACCACTATTGAGATATATCAGGGACTTTGGAGGTTTATCCTATTAGAAGGGTTGTGGCCATTGGAATGGGCACACACAATTCCCTTGGAGAGGGCAAGTACAGTCCTCAGGTTTGGCTCCAGGGGCCTGAGCCTGTAGGTTGTGTCGTCCAGCCCTTTTTGGACAGTTGTCTGAAAACACAAACTCGGCTTATGTTTCAGGTCATAGGTATGGCAGGACTGATCTACAGACCATGAGGAGAACTTTTCGGGATTTGAAAGAAGGGCGAGTGTGAGGCTCCTCCTCAAGTTTTTGTCTCGGGATACCGTGTCACTCATGGTCGTGGAATTTCTGGGTGACTTCATGGGAAATGGACGAGTCTTACTCTCTGGTGGTTTGGCCCCGTCCAAAGAGTTTGGGTTCATTCTGTGGGCTGGAAGAAGTCCGTTTTATTTTGTTGTTGTTGTTGTTTTCTTTTTTAACCTCAGGTGTCCCACCAAATGAGGGATTTCAGAGTAGAGCCCTAGGAGGGGCGACTGGACAATCAGAAATCTGGTTAAAAATTGGGGCCTAGGGACATGTCAAGCCCATTATGACATCTAATGGTCCAGCCACTGAGAGGACTTACTAGAGGACAGGACTCATGCTGAGGGTCACAATGCGTGTGTAAGCCCTCGTCGCATTCAAGAATGGGCGGGGCCTCAGGGTTTCTCCTACACTGATTGTTGGACAACGTGCCAACCACATGGGTTCTTGCCATGGGTAAGGAGGAGTTCTGATTTCTGCATCAGACTCACCCCTGGGCAGTGATTGGAGATAAGGTCTCGGTTCTGAAGCCTGAAAACTGAGGTAGGGAAGAGATGATGACCTAAGGCCATGGCGGGTTTTATGTGCTCAGTGTGCGGTCAGCTTTCTGGGTGTTGGTCAGGAGGTCCGGGCTCAGGATGTGTTCGCCAGTGCATTAGTGCCCAGGTTAGACTATATAATTTGGGTAAAGTCGAGTGCTGTGTAGGTTTACCCTCATTTAAGGTGCCTGGGCAGCTCATGAGGCAATCATTTTTTTCTCTAGAGGGCAGGCAGAGTGCTGCATTGTGGGTCCGGAATTGCCAAACTTGAGGGCTTTGGGGCCAGGAGTGTGAGGATGGAAGTCTGAGAAGACAAGCTAGACTTGGGTTTCAGGGCGAGGGCACGGCAGGTACCCCCTGCAGATCTGAACCAAAATCTCATGCATCTGAAGTCAGGGTGAGGATCAGACGTTGGCTCAGGTGGGAGTTTCTGAGCATGACGGCCGCTTCATGAAGGGAGCGGAATCTCGAGACCATTGAGGTTTTCCCACGTTGGGAGTTGTGGGATGCCCCCTTCCAGGATTCCTTCTTCCGGACAATTGAGACCTGTTGGACAGCTCCAGGACATCCCATATGGAATGACTCCAGAGCAACGTTCGCGGATGGATGCCTGGGAAGCCCGCCTCGCATTCCAATTGTCTCCTAGCAACAAGACAGTTTAGATCTGATGGCTCTGCGGGAGCAACCTCGGTGGCTGAGTTGAAATGGACTTTCCTGAGGATGTGTCCTAATGTGTTTTTGTGTCCATGAGGGCCTTGGAATGGGGCGGTGGCACCGGCAACCTGAAGTACTTTCCTAAGCTTTGGACATGGCTCCCATGCACAGGTTTACTTGTGGAGACGAGATGAGTTCTGATGGGTGCCTCTGGAAAACCCCTATGCTCGTATTGGAATCAGGCTTTTGAGGACACATGCCTGTAACCCATAGCAATGGATCCTATTATGGCCTAGGGTCCTGTCTGGTTCAATCTTCTTCTCTGGGGACATCCATCTATGGTATGAGTGGAGGTCGATTATCAGCTGGTGTCAGACACCCCTTGTTGGTTCCGGGTGACCCACACTATTGGGATGGCCTAAGGGTCGTTGGAGGTTTCTCCTAATTTGTACGATTTTGGACCATGGAATGGGCAGAATTCCCATGGATTGGTAGGCACAGTCCTAATGTGTGGCTCCAGGGGCCCAGCCTGGAGGATGTGTGGCCCAAGACTTTGAGGACAGAAGTCTGAAAACACAACCTCAGCTTAGGTTTGGGGACGTAGGTATGGCAGGCCCGATCTACAAACCATGAGAAGAACTCTACAGGATATGAAGAAAGTGCGAGTCTGTGGCGATTGCTCAGGCTTTTGTCTCTGGATTTTGTATCAGTGATGGCCGTTGAATGTCGGGGAGGCCTCATGGGCCATGGACGAATCTTCCTCTCTGAGGATTTGGCCCGATTCCCAATTGCTTTTCGTCACTCTGTGGGATGGGAGGACTCATTTCAGTTTTCTTACCTCAGGTGTCCCACCAAAAGAGGAATTCCAAAGCAAAGCCGTGGGGAAGACTGAAGGGACAACCCGAACTATGGTTAAAAATTGGGGCCTAGGGGCATGGCAAGCCCAATATGCTATCTCTTCATCCAGCCACTGAGTGGCCTTACTTGAGGACTGGGCTCAGCCTGAGGGTCACAATGTGTGTTTGTGACCAATGTTGCCCGCGAGCATGGGCGGGGCCTCATGGGCCACACTGGTTTCAACGACACTGAACGTTGGACAACATGCCAACCACAAGGTTTCTTGCCATGGGGAAGGAGTTCTGATTTCTGCATCACCTTCAACCTGGGCAGTGATTGGAGATAAGGTCTAGGTTCTGTAACCTGAAAACCGAGGTTGGGAATAGATGACGACCTAAGGCCATGGCGGCTCGATGTGCTCAGTGTGCGGCCAGCTGTCTTGGAGGGGCCAGGGGGTCCAGGCTCAGGCTGTGTCAGAAAGGGCATTAGTGCCCTGGTCAGCCTATGTATTTGGGGTACAGCCAAGGTCGGTGCAGGTTGATCCTCATTTGGGGTTACTGGGTAGCCCCAGAGGACAATGTTTTTTATCTGGAGGGCAGGCAGAGTGCTGCATTGTAGTTCTGGATTGCCAAACTGGAGGCCTTGTGGGCCAGTAGTCTGACGACAAAAGTCTGAGAACACAAGCTAGGCTTAGGTTTCTGGGTGAGGCCATGGCAGGCACCATCTACAGACCTGAATCGAGATCTCGTGCATCTGAAGTCAGGGCGAGGATCAGACGATCGCTCAGGTTGGAGTTTCTGTCCCTGATGGCCCCTTCATGAATGGGGGGGCATCACGAGGCCATGGGGGTTTTCCCATGATGGGAGTTGTGAGAAGCTCCAAACTGCAGAGAGTCTTCGGCAGGACAACTGAGATCTGTTGTTTGGCTCCAGGCCAATGATTCTGAGCAGGGTTCTAAGGATGGATGGCTGGGTAGCCCACCTCGCATTCCAATTGTCTCCTAGCAACAAGACAGTTTAGATCTCCTGGATCTGTGGGGAGCTACCGAGGATGCTGAGTTGAAATGCACACCCCTGGGGATGGGTCCGAATGTGCTTTTGTGTCTATGGAGACCTTGGAATGAAGCGGTGGCACTGGGGCCCTAAAGGGTTCTCCTAAACAGAGGCTTTGACACAGCTCCAACGTGCAAGTTTCCCATGTGTAGATGAGATGTTTTCTGATGGGTGAAACAAGAAACAGCTATATGCTGCTTTTGAAATCCAGGCCTCTGAGGAGAGATGCCTGGAAACCAAAGCAATGGATCTGATTAGTGCCTAGGGGCCTGTTCTTTCCTTTTTACCTCTGGGGACATCTGTCTATGGGTCTGAGTGCAGGTAGGGGCTCAGTTGGGCTCAGATTGCCCCTGTTTTTCCTGGGAAGCTACCACTATTGAGATATATCAGGGACTTTGGAGGTTTATCCTATTAGAAGGGTTGTGGCCATTGGAATGGGCACACACAATTCCCTTGGAGAGGGCAAGTACAGTCCTCAGGTTTGGCTCCAGGGGCCTGAGCCTGTAGGTTGTGTCGTCCAGCCCTTTTTGGACAGTTGTCTGAAAACACAAACTCGGCTTATGTTTCAGGTCATAGGTATGGCAGGACTGATCTACAGACCATGAGGAGAACTTTTCGGGATTTGAAAGAAGGGCGAGTGTGAGGCTCCTCCTCAAGTTTTTGTCTCGGGATACCGTGTCACTCATGGTCGTGGAATTTCTGGGTGACTTCATGGGAAATGGACGAGTCTTACTCTCTGGTGGTTTGGCCCCGTCCAAAGAGTTTGGGTTCATTCTGTGGGCTGGAAGAAGTCCGTTTTATTTTGTTGTTGTTGTTGTTTTCTTTTTTAACCTCAGGTGTCCCAACAAATGAGGGATTTCAGAGTAGAGCCCTAGGAGGGGCGACTGGACAATCAGAAATCTGGTTAAAAATTGGGGCCTAGGGACATGTCAAGCCCATTATGACATCTAATGGTCCAGCCACTGAGAGGACTTACTAGAGGACAGGACTCATGCTGAGGGTCACAATGCGTGTGTAAGCCCTCGTCGCATTCAAGAATGGGCGGGGCCTCAGGGTTTCTCCTACACTGATCGTTGGACAACGTGCCAACCACATGGGTTCTTGCCATGGGTAAGGAGGAGTTCTGATTTCTGCATCAGACTCACCCCTGGGCAGTGATTGGAGATAAGGTCTCGGTTCTGAAGCCTGAAAACTGAGGTAGGGAAGAGATGATGACCTAAGGCCATGGCGGGTTTTATGTGCTCAGTGTGCGGTCAGCTTTCTGGGTGTTGGTCAGGAGGTCCGGGCTCAGGATGTGTTCGCCAGTGCATTAGTGCCCAGGTTAGACTATATAATTTGGGTAAAGTCGAGTGCTGTGTAGGTTTACCCTCATTTAAGGTGCCTGGGCAGCTCATGAGGCAATCATTTTTTTCTCTAGAGGGCAGGCAGAGTGCTGCATTGTGGGTCCGGAATTGCCAAACTTGAGGGCTTTGGGGCCAGGAGTGTGAGGATGGAAGTCTGAGAAGACAAGCTAGACTTGGGTTTCAGGGCGAGGGCACGGCAGGTACCCCCTGCAGATCTGAACCAAAATCTCATGCATCTGAAGTCAGGGTGAGGATCAGACGTTGGCTCAGGTGGGAGTTTCTGAGCATGACGGCCGCTTCATGAAGGGAGCGGAATCTCGAGACCATTGAGGTTTTCCCACGTTGGGAGTTGTGGGATGCCCCCTTCCAGGATTCCTTCTTCCGGACAATTGAGACCTGTTGGACAGCTCCAGGACATCCCATATGGAATGACTCCAGAGCAACGTTCGCGGATGGATGCCTGGGAAGCCCGCCTCGCATTCCAATTGTCTCCTAGCAACAAGACAGTTTAGATCTGATGGCTCTGCGGGAGCAACCTCGGTGGCTGAGTTGAAATGGACTTTCCTGAGGATGTGTCCTAATGTGTTTTTGTGTCCATGAGGGCCTTGGAATGGGGCGGTGGCACCGGCAACCTGAAGTACTTTCCTAAGCTTTGGACATGGCTCCCATGCACAGGTTTACTTGTGGAGACGAGATGAGTTCTGATGGGTGCCTCTGGAAAACCCCTATGCTCGTATTGGAATCAGGCTTTTGAGGACACATGCCTGTAACCCATAGCAATGGATCCTATTATGGCCTAGGGTCCTGTCTGGTTCAATCTTCTTCTCTGGGGACATCCATCTATGGTATGAGTGGAGGTCGATTATCAGCTGGTGTCAGACACCCCTTGTTTGTTCCGGGTGACCCACACTATTGGGATGGCCTAAGGGTCGTTGGAGGTTTCTCCTAATTTGTACGATTTTGGACCATGGAATGGGCAGAATTCCCATGGATTGGTAGGCACAGTCCTAATGTGTGGCTCCAGGGGCCCAGCCTGGAGGATGTGTGGCCCAAGACTTTGAGGACAGAAGTCTGAAAACACAACCTCAGCTTAGGTTTGGGGACGTAGGTATGGCAGGCCCGATCTACAAACCATGAGAAGAACTCTACAGGATATGAAGAAAGTGCGAGTCTGTGGCGATTGCTCAGGCTTTTGTCTCTGGATTTTGTATCAGTGATGGCCGTGGAATGTCGGGGAGGCCTCATGGGCCATGAACGAATCTTCCTCTCTGAGGATTTGGCCCGATTCCCAATTGCTTTTCGTCACTCTGTGGGATGGGAGGACTCATTTCAGTTTTGTTACCTCAGGTGTCCCACCAAAAGAGGAATTCCAAAGCAAAGCCGTGGGGAAGACTGAAGGGACAACCCGAACTATGGTTAAAAATTGGGGCCTAGGGGCATGGCAAGCCCAATATGCTATCTCTTCATCCAGCCACTGAGTGGCCTTACTTGAGGACTGGGCTCAGCCTGAGGGTCACAATGTGTGTTTGTGACCAATGTGGCACGCGAGCATGGGCGGGGCCTCATGGGCCACACTGGTGTCAACGACACTGAACGTTGGACAACATGCCAACCACAAGGTTTCTTGCCATGGGGAAGGAGTTCTGATTTCTGCATCACCTTTAACCCTGGGCAGTGATTGGAGATAAGGTCTAGGTTCTGAAACCTGAAAACCGAGGTTGGGAAGAGATGACGACCTAAGGCCATGGCGGCTTGATGTGCTCAGTGTGCGGCCAGCTGTCTGGGAGGGGCCAGGGGGTCCAGGCTCAGGCTGTGTCAGAAAGGGCATTAGTGCCCTGGTCAGCCTATGTATTTGGGGTACAGCCAAGGTCGGTGCAGGTTGATCCTCATTTGGGGTTACTGGGTAGCCCCAGAGGACAATGTTTTTTATCAGGAGGGCAGGCAGAGTGCTGCATTGTAGTTCTGGATTGCCAAACTGGAGGCCTTGTGGGCCAGTAGTCTGACGACAAAAGTCTGAGAACACAAGCTAGGCTTAGGTTTCTGGGTGAGGCCATGGCAGGCACAATCTACAGACCTGAATCGAGATCTCGTGCATCTGAAGTCAGGGCGAGGATCAGACGATCGCTCAGGTTGGAGTTTCTGTCCCTGATGGCCCCTTCATGAATGGGGGGGCATCACGAGGCCATGGGGGTTTTCCCATGATGGGAGTTGTGAGAAGCTCCAAACTGCAGAGAGTCTTCGGCAGGACAATTGAGACCTGTTGTTTGGCTCCAGGCCAATGATTCTGAGCAGGGTTCTAAGGATGGATGGCTGGGTAGCCCACCTCGCATTCCAATTGTCTCCTAGCAACAAGACAGTTTAGATCTCCTGGATCTGTGGGGAGCTACCGAGGATGCTGAGTTGAAATGCACACCCCTGGGGATGGGTCCGAATGTGCTTTTGTGTCTATGGAGACCTTGGAATGAAGCGGTGACACTGGGGCCCTAAAGGGTTCTCCTAAACAGAGGCTTTGACACAGCTCCAACGTGCAAGTTTCCCATGTGTAGATGAGATGTTTTCTGATGGGTGAAACAAGAAACAGCTATATGCTGCTTTTGAAATCCAGGCCTCTGAGGAGAGATGCCTGGAAACCAAAGCAATGGATCTGATTAGTGCCTAGGGGCCTGTTCTTTCCTTTTTACCTCTGGGGACATCTGTCTATGGGTCTGAGTGCAGGTAGGGGCTCAGTTGGGCTCAGATTGCCCCTGTTTTTCCTGGGAAGCTACCACTATTGAGATATATCAGGGACTTTGGAGGTTTATCCTATTAGAAGGGTTGTGGCCATTGGAATGGGCACACACAATTCCCTTGGAGAGGGCAAGTACAGTCCTCAGGTTTGGCTCCAGGGGCCTGAGCCTGTAGGTTGTGTCGTCCAGCCCTTTTTGGACAGTTGTCTGAAAACACAAACTCGGCTTATGTTTCAGGTCATAGGTATGGCAGGACTGATCTACAGACCATGAGGAGAACTTTTCGGGATTTGAAAGAAGGGCGAGTGTGAGGCTCCTGCTCAAGTTTTTGTCTCTGGATATCGTGTCACTCATGGTCGTGGAATTTCTGGGTGACTTCATGGGAAATGGACGAGTCTTACTCTCTGGTGCTTTGGCCCCGTCCAAAGAGTTTGGGTTCATTCTGTGGGCTGGAAGAAGTCCGTTTTATTTTGTTGTTGTTGTTGTTGTTGTTGTTTTCTTTTTTAACCTCAGGTGTCCCACCAAATGAGGGATTTCAGAGTAGAGCCCTAGGAGGGGCGACTGGACAATCAGAAATCTGGTTAAAAATTGGGGCCTAGGGACATGTCAAGCCCATTATGACATCTAATGGTCCAGCCACTGAGAGGACTTACTAGAGGACAGGACTCATGCTGAGGGTCACAATGCGTGTGTATGCCCTCATCGCACTCAAGAATGGGCGGGGCCTCAGGGTTTCTCCTACACTGATCGTTGGACAACGTGCCAACCACAAGGGTTCTTGCCATGGGTAAGGAGGAGTTCTGATTTCTGCATCAGACTCACCCCTGGGCAGTGATTGGAGATAAGGTCTCGGTTCTGAAGCCTGAAAACTGAGGTAGGGAAGAGATGATGACCTAAGGCCATGGCGGGTTTTATGTGCTCAGTGTGCGGTCAGCTTTCTGCGTGTTGGTCAGGAGGTCCGGGCTCAGGATGTGTTCGACAGTGCATTAGTGCCCAGGTTAGACTATATAATTTGGGTAAAGTCGAGTGCTGTGTAGGTTTACCCTCATTTAAGGTGCCTGGGCAGCTCATGAGGCAATCATTTTTTTCTCTAGAGGGCAGGCAGAGTGCTGCATTGTGGGTCCGGAATTGCCAAACTTGAAGGCTTTGGGGCCAGGAGTGTGAGGATGGAAGTCTGAGAAGACAAGCTAGACTTGGGTTTCAGGGCGAGGGCACGGCAGGTACCCCCTGCAGATCTGAACCAATATCTCATGCATCTGAAGTCAGGGCGAGGATTAGACGTTGGCTCAGGTGGGAGTTTCTGAGCATGACGGCCGCTTCATGAAGGGAGCGGAATCTCGAGACCATTGAGGTTTTCCCACGTTGGGAGTTGTGGGATGCCCCCTTCCAGGATTCCTTCTTCCGGACAATTGAGACCTGTTGGACAGCTCCAGGACATCCCATATGGAATGACTCCAGAGCACCGTTTGCGGATGGATGCCTGGGAAGCCCGCCTCGCATTCCAATTGTCTCCTAGCAACAAGACAGTTTAGATCTGATGGCTCTGCGGGAGCAACCTCGGTGGCTGAGTTGAAATGGACTCTCCTGAGGATGTGTCCTAATGTGTTTTTGTGTCCATGAGGGCCTTGGAATGGGGCGGTGGCACCGGCAACCTGAAGTACTTTCCTAAGCTTTGGACATGGCTCCCATGCACAGGTTTACTTGTGGAGACGAGATGAGTTCTGATGGGTGCCTCAGGAAAACCCCTATGCTCGTATTGGAATCAGGCTTTTGAGGACACATGCCTGTAACCCATAGCAATGGATCCTATTATGGCCTAGGGTCCTGTCTGGTTCAATCTTCTTCTCTGGGGACATCCATCTATGGTATGAGTGGAGGTCGATTATCAGCTGGTGTCAGACACCCCTTGTTTGTTCCGGGTGACCCACACTATTGGGATGGCCTAAGGGTCGTTGGAGGTTTCTCCTAATTTGTACGATTTTGGACCATGGAATGGGCAGAATTCCCATGGATTGGTAGGCACAGTCCTAATGTGTGGCTCCAGGGGCCCAGCCTGGAGGGTGTGTGGCCCAAGACTTTGAGGACAGAAGTCTGAAAACACAAACTCAGCTTAGGTTTGGGGACGTAGGTATGGCAGGCCCGATCTACAAACCATGAGAAGAACTCTACAGGATATGAAGAAAGTGCGAGTCTGTCGCGATTGCTCAGGCTTTTGTCTCTGGATTTTGTATCAGTGATGGCCGTGGAATGTCAGTGAGGCCTCATGGTCCATGGACGAATCTTCCTCTCTGAGGATTTGGCCCGATTCCCAATTGCTTTTCGTCAATCTGTGGGATGGGAGGACTCATTTCAGTTTTGTTACCTCAGGTGTCCCACCAAAAGAGGAATTCCAAAGCAAAGCCGTGGGGAAGACTGAAGGGACAATCCGAACTATGGTTAAAAATTGGGGCCTAGGGGCATGGCAAGCCCAATATGCTATCTCTTCATCCAGCCACTGAGTGGCCTTACTTGAGGACTGGGCCCAGCCTGAGGGTCACAATGTGTGTTTGTGACCAATGTGGCCCACGAGCATGGGCGGGGCCTCATGGGCCACACTGGTTTCAACGACACTGAACGTTGGACAACATGCCAACCACAAGGTTTCTTGCCATGGGGAAGGAGTTCTGATTTCTGCATCACCTTCTACCTGGGCAGTGATTGGAGATAAGGTCTAGGTTCTGAAACCTGAAAACCGAGGTTGGGAAGAGATGACGACCTAAGGCCATGGCGGCTCGATGTGCTCAGTGTGCGGCCAGCTGTCTGGGAGGGGCCAGGGGGTCCAGGCTCAGGCTGTGTCAGAAAGGGCATTAGTGCCCTGGTCAGCCTATGTATTTGGGGTACAGCCAAGGTCGGTGCAGGTTGATCCTCCTTTGGGGTTACTGGGTAGCCCCAGAGGACAATGTTTTTTATCTGGAGGGCAGGCAGAGTGCTGCATTGTAGTTCTGGATTGCCAAACTGGAGGCCTTGTGGGCCAGTAGTCTGACGACAAAAGTCTGAGAACACAAGCTAGGCTTAGGTTTCTGGGTGAGGCCATGGCAGGCACCATCTACAGACCTGAATCGAGATCTCGTGCATCTGAAGTCAGGGCGAGGATCAGACGATCGCTCAGGTTGGAGTTTCTGTCCCTGATGGCCCCTTCATGAATGGGGGGGCATCACGAGGCCATGGGGGTTTTCCCATGATGGGAGTTGTGAGAAGCTCCAAACTGCAGAGAGTCTTCGGCAGGACAATTGAGACCTGTTGTTTGGCTCCAGGCCAATGATTCTGAGCAGGGTTCTAAGGATGGATGGCTGGGTAGCCCACCTCGCATTCCAATTGTCTCCTAGCAACAAGACAGTTTAGATCTCCTGGATCTGTGGGGAGCTACCGAGGATGCTGAGTTGAAATGCACACCCCTGGGGATGGGTCCGAATGTGCTTTTGTGTCTATGGAGACCTTGGAATGAAGCGGTGGCACTGGGGCCCTAAAGGGTTCTCCTAAACAGAGGCTTTGACACAGCTCCAACGTGCAAGTTTCCCATGTGTAGATGAGATGTTTTCTGATGGGTGAAACAAGAAACAGCTATATGCTGCTTTTGAAATCCAGGCCTCTGAGGAGAGATGCCTGGAAACCAAAGCAATGGATCTGATTAGTGCCTAGGGGCCTGTTCTTTCCTTTTTACCTCTGGGGACATCTGTCTATGGGTCTGAGTGCAGGTAGGGGCTCAGTTGGGCTCAGATTGCCCCTGTTTTTCCTGGGAAGCTACCACTATTGAGATATATCAGGGACTTTGGAGGTTTATCCTATTAGAAGGGTTGTGGCCATTGGAATGGGCACACACAATTCCCTTGGAGAGGGCAAGTACAGTCCTCAGGTTTGGCTCCAGGGGCCTGAGCCTGTAGGTTGTGTCGTCCAGCCCTTTTTGGACAGTTGTCTGAAAACACAAACTCGGCTTATGTTTCAGGTCATAGGTATGGCAGGACTGATCTACAGACCATGAGGAGAACTTTTCGGGATTTGAAAGAAGGGCGAGTGTGAGGCTCCTCCTCAAGTTTTTGTCTCGGGATACCGTGTCACTCATGGTCGTGGAATTTCTGGGTGACTTCATGGGAAATGGACGAGTCTTACTCTCTGGTGGTTTGGCCCCGTCCAAAGAGTTTGGGTTCATTCTGTGGGCTGGAAGAAGTCCGTTTTATTTTGTTGTTGTTGTTGTTTTCTTTTTTAACCTCAGGTGTCCCAACAAATGAGGGATTTCAGAGTAGAGCCCTAGGAGGGGCGACTGGACAATCAGAAATCTGGTTAAAAATTGGGGCCTAGGGACATGTCAAGCCCATTATGACATCTAATGGTCCAGCCACTGAGAGGACTTACTAGAGGACAGGACTCATGCTGAGGGTCACAATGCGTGTGTATGCCCTCGTCGCACTCAAGAATGGGCGGGGCCTCAGGGTTTCTCCTACACTGATCGTTGGACAACGTGCCAACCACAAGGGTTCTTGCCATGGGTAAGGAGGAGTTCTGATTTCTGCATCAGACTCACCCCTGGGCAGTGATTGGAGATAAGGTCTCGGTTCTGAAGCCTGAAAACTGAGGTAGGGAAGAGATGATGACCTAAGGCCATGGCGGGTTTTATGTGCTCAGTGTGCGGTCAGCTTTCTGGGTGTTGGTCAGGAGGTCCGGGCTCAGGATGTGTTCGACAGTGCATTAGTGCCCAGGTTAGACTATATAATTTGGGTAAAGTCGAGTGCTGTGTAGGTTTACCCTCATTTAAGGTGCCTGGGCAGCTCATGAGGCAATCATTTTTTTCTCTAGAGGGCAGGCAGAGTGCTGCATTGTGGGTCCGGAATTGCCAAACTTGAGGGCTTTGGGGCCAGGAGTGTGAGGATGGAAGTCTGAGAAGACAAGCTAGACTTGGGTTTCAGGGCGAGGGCACGGCAGGTACCCCCTGCAGATCTGAACCAATATCTCATGCATCTGAAGTCAGGGCGAGGATCAGACGTTGGCTCAGGTGGGAGTTTCTGAGAATGACGGCCGCTTCATGAAGGGAGCGGAATCTCGAGACCATTGAGGTTTTCCCACGTTGGGAGTTGTGGGATGCCCCCTTCCAGGATTCCTTCTTCCGGACAATTGAGACCTGTTGGACAGCTCCAGGACATCCCATATGGAATGACTCCAGAGCAACGTTCGCGGATGGATGCCTGGGAAGCCCGCCTCGCATTCCAATTGTCTCCTAGCAACAAGACAGTTTAGATCTGATGGCTCTGCGGGAGCAACCTCGGTGGCTGAGTTGAAATGGACTTTCCTGAGGATGTGTCCTAATGTGTTTTTGTGTCCATGAGGGCCTTGGAATGGGGCGGTGGCACCGGCAACCTGAAGTACTTTCCTAAGCTTTGGACATGGCTCCCATGCACAGGTTTACTTGTGGAGACGAGATGAGTTCTGATGGGTGCCTCTGGAAAACCCCTATGCTCGTATTGGAATCAGGCTTTTGAGGACACATGCCTGTAACCCATAGCAATGGATCCTATTATGGCCTAGGGTCCTGTCTGGTTCAATCTTCTTCTCTGGGGACATCCATCTATGGTATGAGTGGAGGTCGATTATCAGCTGGTGTCAGACACCCCTTGTTTGTTCCGGGTGACCCACACTATTGGGATGGCCTAAGGGTCGTTGGAGGTTTCTCCTAATTTGTACGATTTTGGTCCATGGAATGGGCAGAATTCCCATGGATTGGTAGGCACAGTCCTAATGTGTGGCTCCAGGGGCCCAGCCTGAAGGGTGTGTGGCCCAAGACTTTGAGGACAGAAGTCTGAAAACACAAACTCAGCTTAGGTTTGTGGACGTAGGTATGGCAGGCCCGATCTACAAACCATGAGAAGAACTCTACAGGATATGAAGAAAGTGCGAGTCTGTGGCGATTGCTCAGGCTTTTGTCTCTGGATTTTGTATCAGTGATGGCCGTGGAATGTCGGGGAGGCCTCATGGGCCATGGACGAATCTTCCTCTCTGAGGATTTGGCCCGATTCCCAATTGCTTTTCGTCAATCTGTGGGATGGGAGGACTCCTTTCAGTTTTGTTACCTCAGGTGTCCCACCAAAAGAGGAATTCCAAAGCAAAGCCGTGGGGAAGACTGAAGGGACAATCCGAACTATGGTGAAAAATTGGGGCCTAGGGGCATGGCAAGCCCAATATGCTATCTCTTCATCCAGCCACTGAGTGGCCTTACTTGAGGACTGGGCTCAGCCTGAGGGTCACAAAGTGTGTTTGTGACCAATGTGGCACACGAGCATGGGCGGGGCCACATGGGACACACTGGTTTCAACGACACTGAACGTTGGACAACATGCCAACCACAAGGTTTCTTGCCATGGGGAAGGAGTTCTGATTTCTGCATCACCTTCAACCTGGGCAGTGATTGGAGATAAGGTCTAGGTTCTGAAACCTGAAAACCGAGGTTGGGAAGAGATGACGACCTAAGGCCATGGCGGCTCGATGTGCTCAGTGTGCGGCCAGCTGTCTGGGAGGGGCCAGGGGGTCCAGGCTCAGGCTGTGTCAGAAAGGGCATTAGTGCCCTGGTCAGCCTATGTATTTGGGGTACAGCCAAGGTCGGTGCAGGTTGATCCTCCTTTGGGGTTACTGGGTAGCCCCAGAGGACAATGTTTTTTATCTGGAGGGCAGGCAGAGTGCTGCATTGTAGTTCTGGATTGCCAAACTGGAGGCCTTGTGGGCCAGTAGTCTGACGACAAAAGTCTGAGAACACAAGCTAGGCTTAGGTTTCTGGGTGAGGCCATGGCAGGCACCATCTACAGACCTGAATCGAGATCTCGTGCATCTGAAGTCAGGGCGAGGATCAGACGATCGCTCAGGTTGGAGTTTCTGTCCCTGATGGCCCCTTCATGAATGGGGGGGCATCACGAGGCCATGGGGGTTTTCCCATGATGGGAGTTGTGAGAAGCTCCAAACTGCAGAGAGTCTTCGGCAGGACAATTGAGACCTGTTGTTTGGCTCCAGGCCAATGATTCTGAGCAGGGTTCTAAGGATGGATGGCTGGGTAGCCCACCTCGCATTCCAATTGTCTCCTAGCAACAAGACAGTTTAGATCTCCTGGATCTGTGGGGAGCTACCGAGGATGCTGAGTTGAAATGCACACCCCTGGGGATGGGTCCGAATGTGCTTTTGTGTCTATGGAGACCTTGGAATGAAGCGGTGGCACTGGGGCCCTAAAGGGTTCTCCTAAACAGAGGCTTTGACACAGCTCCAACGTGCAAGTTTCCCATGTGTAGATGAGATGTTTTCTGATGGGTGAAACAAGAAACAGCTATATGCTGCTTTTGAAATCCAGGCCTCTGAGGAGAGATGCCTGGAAACCAAAGCAATGGATCTGATTAGTGCCTAGGGGCCTGTTCTTTCCTTTTTACCTCTGGGGACATCTGTCTATGGGTCTGAGTGCAGGTAGGGGCTCAGTTGGGCTCAGATTGCCCCTGTTTTTCCTGGGAAGCTACCACTATTGAGATATATCAGGGACTTTGGAGGTTTATCCTATTAGAAGGGTTGTGGCCATTGGAATGGGCACACACAATTCCCTTGGAGAGGGCAAGTACAGTCCTCAGGTTTGGCTCCAGGGGCCTGAGCCTGTAGGTTGTGTCGTCCAGCCCTTTTTGGACAGTTGTCTGAAAACACAAACTCGGCTTATGTTTCAGGTCATAGGTATGGCAGGACTGATCTACAGACCATGAGGAGAACTTTTCGGGATTTGAAAGAAGGGCGAGTGTGAGGCTCCTCCTCAAGTTTTTGTCTCGGGATACCGTGTCACTCATGGTCGTGGAATTTCTGGGTGACTTCATGGGAAATGGACGAGTCTTACTCTCTGGTGGTTTGGCCCCGTCCAAAGAGTTTGGGTTCATTCTGTGGGCTGGAAGAAGTCCGTTTTATTTTGTTGTTGTTGTTGTTTTCTTTTTTAACCTCAGGTGTCCCAACAAATGAGGGATTTCAGAGTAGAGCCCTAGGAGGGGCGACTGGACAATCAGAAATCTGGTTAAAAATTGGGGCCTAGGGACATGTCAAGCCCATTATGACATCTAATGGTCCAGCCACTGAGAGGACTTACTAGAGGACAGGACTCATGCTGAGGGTCACAATGCGTGTGTATGCCCTCGTCGCACTCAAGAATGGGCGGGGCCTCAGGGTTTCTCCTACACTGATCGTTGGACAACGTGCCAACCACAAGGGTTCTTGCCATGGGTAAGGAGGAGTTCTGATTTCTGCATCAGACTCACCCCTGGGCAGTGATTGGAGATAAGGTCTCGGTTCTGAAGCCTGAAAACTGAGGTAGGGAAGAGATGATGACCTAAGGCCATGGCGGGTTTTATGTGCTCAGTGTGCGGTCAGCTTTCTGGGTGTTGGTCAGGAGGTCCGGGCTCAGGATGTGTTCGACAGTGCATTAGTGCCCAGGTTAGACTATATAATTTGGGTAAAGTCGAGTGCTGTGTAGGTTTACCCTCATTTAAGGTGCCTGGGCAGCTCATGAGGCAATCATTTTTTTCTCTAGAGGGCAGGCAGAGTGCTGCATTGTGGGTCCGGAATTGCCAAACTTGAGGGCTTTGGGGCCAGGAGTGTGAGGATGGAAGTCTGAGAAGACAAGCTAGACTTGGGTTTCAGGGCGAGGGCACGGCAGGTACCCCCTGCAGATCTGAACCAATATCTCATGCATCTGAAGTCAGGGCGAGGATCAGACGTTGGCTCAGGTGGGAGTTTCTGAGCATGACGGCCGCTTCATGAAGGGAGCGGAATCTCGAGACCATTGAGGTTTTCCCACGTTGGGAGTTGTGGGATGCCCCCTTCCAGGATTCCTTCTTCCGGACAATTGAGACCTGTTGGACAGCTCCAGGACATCCCATATGGAATGACTCCAGAGCAACGTTCGCGGATGGATGCCTGGGAAGCCCGCCTCGCATTCCAATTGTCTCCTAGCAACAAGACAGTTTAGATCTGATGGCTCTGCGGGAGCAACCTCGGTGGCTGAGTTGAAATGGACTTTCCTGAGGATGTGTCCTAATGTGTTTTTGTGTCCATGAGGGCCTTGGAATGGGGCGGTGGCACCGGCAACCTGAAGTACTTTCCTAAGCTTTGGACATGGCTCCCATGCACAGGTTTACTTGTGGAGACGAGATGAGTTCTGATGGGTGCCTCTGGAAAACCCCTATGCTCGTATTGGAATCAGGCTTTTGAGGACACATGCCTGTAACCCATAGCAATGGATCCTATTATGGCCTAGGGTCCTGTCTGGTTCAATCTTCTTCTATGGGGACATCCATCTATGGTATGAGTGGAGGTCGATTATCAGCTGGTGTCAGACACCCCTTGTTTGTTCCGGGTGACCCACACTATTGGGATGGCCTAAGGGTCGTTGGAGGTTTCTCCTAATTTGTACGATTTTGGTCCATGGAATGGGCAGAATTCCCATGGATTGGTAGGCACAGTCCTAATGTGTGGCTCCAGGGGCCCAGCCTGAAGGGTGTGTGGCCCAAGACTTTGAGGACAGAAGTCTGAAAACACAAACTCAGCTTAGGTTTGTGGACGTAGGTATGGCAGGCCCGATCTACAAACCATGAGAAGAACTCTACAGGATATGAAGAAAGTGCGAGTCTGTGGCGATTGCTCAGGCTTTTGTCTCTGGATTTTGTATCAGTGATGGCCGTGGAATGTCGGGGAGGCCTCATGGGCCATGGACGAATCTTCCTCTCTGAGGATTTGGCCCGATTCCCAATTGCTTTTCGTCAATCTGTGGGATGGGAGGACTCCTTTCAGTTTTGTTACCTCAGGTGTCCCACCAAAAGAGGAATTCCAAAGCAAAGCCGTGGGGAAGACTGAAGGGACAATCCGAACTATGGTGAAAAATTGGGGCCTAGGGGCATGGCAAGCCCAATATGCTATCTCTTCATCCAGCCACTGAGTGGCCTTACTTGAGGACTGGGCTCAGCCTGAGGGTCACAAAGTGTGTTTGTGACCAATGTGGCACACGAGCATGGGCGGGGCCACATGGGACACACTGGTTTCAACGACACTGAACGTTGGACAACATGCCAACCACAAGGTTTCTTGCCATGGGGAAGGAGTTCTGATTTCTGCATCACCTTCAACATGGACACTGATTGGAGATAAGGTCTAGGTTCTGAAACCTGAAAACCGAGGTTGGGAAGAGATGACGACCTAAGGCCATGGCGGCTTGATGTGCTCAGTGTGCGGCCAGCTGTCTGGGAGGGGCCAGGGGGTCCAGGCTCAGGCTGTGTCAGAAAGGGCATTAGTGCCCTGGTCAGCCTATGTATTTGGGGTACAGCCAAGGTCGGTGCAGGTTGATCCTCCTTTGGGGTTACTGGGTAGCCCCAGAGGACAATGTTTTTTATCTGGAGGGCAGGCAGAGTGCTGCATTGTAGTTCTGGATTGCCAAACTGGAGGCCTTGTGGGCCAGTAGTCTGACGACAAAAGTCTGAGAACACAAGCTAGGCTTAGGTTTCTGGGTGAGGCCATGGCAGGCTCCATCTACAGACCTGAATCGAGATCTCGTGCATCTGAAGTCAGGGCGAGGATCAGACGATCGCTCAGGTTGGAGTTTCTGTCCCTGATGGCCCCTTCATGAATGGGGGGGCATCACGAGGCCATGGGGGTTTTCCCATGATGGGAGTTGTGAGAAGCTCCAAACTGCAGAGAGTCTTCGGCAGGACAATTGAGACCTGTTGTTTGGCTCCAGGCCAATGATTCTGAGCAGGGTTCTAAGGATGGATGGCTGGGTAGCCCACCTCGCATTCCAATTGTCTCCTAGCAACAAGACAGTTTAGATCTCCTGGATCTGTGGGGAGCTACCGAGGATGCTGAGTTGAAATGCACACCCCTGGGGATGGGTCCGAATGTGCTTTTGTGTCTATGGAGACCTTGGAATGAAGCGGTGGCACTGGGGCCCTAAAGGGTTCTCCTAAACAGAGGCTTTGACACAGCTCCAACGTGCAAGATTCCCATGTGTAGATGAGATGTTTTCTGATGGGTGAAACAAGAAACAGCTATATGCTGCTTTTGAAATCCAGGCCTCTGAGGAGAGATGCCTGGAAACCAAAGCAATGGATCTGATTAGTGCCTAGGGGCCTGTTCTTTCCTTTTTACCTCTGGGGACATCTGTCTATGGGTCTGAGTGCAGGTAGGGGCTCATTTGGGCTCAGATTGCCCCTGTTTTTCCTGGGAAGCTACCACTATTGAGATATATCAGGGACTTTGGAGGTTTATCCTATTAGAAGGGTTGTGGCCATTGGAATGGGCACACACAATTCCCTTGGAGAGGGCAAGTACAGTCCTCAGGTTTGGCTCCAGGGGCCTGAGCCTGTAGGTTGTGTCGTCCAGCCCTTTTTGGACAGTTGTCTGAAAACACAAACTCGGCTTATGTTTCAGGTCATAGGTATGGCAGGACTGATCTACAGACCATGAGGAGAACTTTTCGGGATTTGAAAGAAGGGCGAGTGTGAGGCTCCTGCTCAAGTTTTTGTCTCGGGATATCGTGTCACTCATGGTCGTGGAATTTCTGGGTGACTTCATGGGAATTGGACGAGTCTTACTCTCTGGTGGTTTGGCCCCGTCCAAAGAGTTTGGGTTCATTCTGTGGGCTGGAAGAAGTCCGTTTTATTTTGTTGTTGTTGTTGTTGTTGTTGTTTTCTTTTTTAACCTCAGGTGTCCCACCAAATGAGGGATTTCAGAGTAGAGCCCTAGGAGGGGCGACTGGACAATCAGAAATCTGGTTAAAAATTGGGGCCTAGGGACATGTCAAGCCCATTATGACATCTAATGGTCCAGCCACTGAGAGGACTTACTAGAGGACAGGACTCATGCTGAGGGTCACAATGCGTGTGTATGCCCTCGTCGCACTCAAGAATGGGCGGGGCCTCAGGGTTTCTCCTACACTGATCGTTGGACAACGTGCCAACCACAAGGGTTCTTGCCATGGGTAAGGAGGAGTTCTGATTTCTGCATCAGACTCACCCTTGGGCAGTGATTGGAGATAAGGTCTCGGTTCTGAAGCCTGAAAACTGAGGTAGGGAAGAGATGATGACCTAAGGCCATGGCGGGTTTTATGTGCTCAGTGTGCGGTCAGCTTTCTGGGTGTTGGTCAGGAGGTCCGGGCTCAGGATGTGTTCGACAGTGCATTAGTGCCCAGGTTAGACTATATAATTTGGGTAAAGTCGAGTGCTGTGTAGGTTTACCCTCATTTAAGGTGCCTGGGCAGCTCATGAGGCAATCATTTTTTTCTCTAGAGGGCAGGCAGAGTGCTGCATTGTGGGTCCGGAATTGCCAAACTTGAGGGCTTTGGGGCCAGGAGTGTGAGGATGGAAGTCTGAGAAGACAAGCTAGACTTGGGTTTCAGGGCGAGGGCACGGCAGGTACCCCCTGCAGATCTGAACCAATATCTCATGCATCTGAAGTCAGGGCGAGGATCAGACGTTGGCTCAGGTGGGAGTTTCTGAGCATGACGGCCGCTTCATGAAGGGAGCGGAATCTCGAGACCATTGAGGTTTTCCCACGTTGGGAGTTGTGGGATGCCCCCTTCCAGGATTCCTTCTTCCGGACAATTGAGACCTGTTGGACAGCTCCAGGACATCCCATATGGAATGACTCCAGAGCAACGTTCGTGGATGGATGCCTGGGAAGCCCGCCTCGCATTCCAATTGTCTCCTAGCAACAAGACAGTTTAGATCTGATGGCTCTGCGGGAGCAACCTCGGTGGCTGAGTTGAAATGGACTTTCCTGAGGATGTGTCCTAATGTGTTTTTGTGTCCATGAGGGCCTTGGAATGGGGCGGTGGCACCGGCAACCTGAAGTACTTTCCTAAGCTTTGGACATGGCTCCCATGCACAGGTTTACTTGTGGAGACGAGATGAGTTCTGATGGGTGCCTCTGGAAAACCCCTATGCTCGTATTGGAATCAGGCTTTTGAGGACACATGCCTGTAACCCATAGCAATGGATCCTATTATGGCCTAGGGTCCTGTCTGGTTCAATCTTCTTCTCTGGGGACATCCATCTATGGTATGAGTGGAGGTCGATTATCAGCTGGTGTCAGACACCCCTTGTTTGTTCCGGGTGACCCACACTATTGGGATGGCCTAAGGGTCGTTGGAGGTTTCTCCTAATTTGTACGATTTTGGACCATGGAATGGGCAGAATTCCCATGGATTGGTAGGCACAGTCCTAATGTGTGGCTCCAGGGGCCCAGCCTGAAGGGTGTGTGGCCCAAGACTTTGAGGACAGAAGTCTGAAAACACAAACTCAGCTTAGGTTTGCGGACGTAGGTATGGCAGGCCCGATCTACAAACCATGAGAAGAACTCTACAGGATATGAAGAAAGTGCGAGTCTGTGGCGATTGCTCAGGCTTTTGTCTCTGGATTTTGTATCAGTGATGGCCGTGGAATGTCGGGGAGGCCTCATGGGCCATGGACGAATCTTCCTCTCTGAGGATTTGGCCCGATTCCCAATTGCTTTTCGTCAATCTGTGGGATGGGAGGACTCATTTCAGTTTTGTTACCTCAGGTGTCCCACCAAAAGAGGAATTCCAAAGCAAAGCCGTGGGGAAGACTGAAGGGACAATCCGAACTATGGTGAAAAATTGGGGCCTAGGGGCATGGCAAGCCCAATATGCTATCTCTTCATCCAGCCACTGAGTGGCCTTACTTGAGGACTGGGCTCAGCCTGAGCGTCACAAAGTGTGTTTGTGACCAATGTGGCACGCGAGCATGGGCGGGGCCTCATGGGACACACTGGTTTCAACGACACTGAACGTTGGACAACATGCCAACCACAAGGTTTCTTGCCATGGGGAAGGAGTTCTGATTTCTGCATCACCTTCAACATGGACAGTGATTGAGATAAGGTCTAGGTTCTGAAACCTGAAAACCGAGGTTGGGAAGAGATGACGACCTAAGGCCATGGCGGCTTGATGTGCTCAGTGTGCGGCCAGCTGTCTGGGAGGGGCCAGGGGGTCCAGGCTCAGGCTGTGTCAGAAAGGGCATTAGTGCCCTGGTCAGCCTATGTATTTGGGGTACAGCCAAGGTCGGTGCAGGTTGATCCTCATTTGGGGTTACTGGGTAGCCCCAGAGGACAATGTTTTTTATCTGGAGGGCAGGCAGAGTGCTGCATTGTAGTTCTGGATTGCCAAACTGGAGACCTTGTGGGCCAGTAGTCTGACGACAAAAGTCTGAGAACACAAGCTAGGCTTAGGTTTCTGGGTGAGGCCATGGCAGGCACCATCTACAGACCTGAATCGAGATCTCGTGCATCTGAAGTCAGGGCGAGGATCAGACGATCGCTCAGGTTGGAGTTTCTGTCCCTGATGGCCCCTTCATGAATGGGGGGGCATCACGAGGCCATGGGGGTTTTCCCATGATGGGAGTTGTGAGAAGCTCCAAACTGCAGAGAGTCTTCGGCAGGACAATTGAGACCTGTTGTTTGGCTCCAGGCCAATGATTCTGAGCAGGGTTCTAAGGATGGATGGCTGGGTAGCCCACCTCGCATTCCAATTGTCTCCTAGCAACAAGACAGTTTAGATCTCCTGGATCTGTGGGGAGCTACCGAGGATGCTGAGTTGAAATGCACACCCCTGGGGATGGGTCCGAATGTGCTTTTGTGTCTATGGAGACCTTGGAATGAAGCGGTGGCACTGGGGCCCTAAAGGGTTCTCCTAAACAGAGGCTTTGACACAGCTCCAACGTGCAAGTTTCCCATGTGTAGATGAGATGTTTTCTGATGGGTGAAACAAGAAACAGCTATATGCTGCTTTTGAAATCCAGGCCTCTGAGGAGAGATGCCTGGAAACCAAAGCAATGGATCTGATTAGTGCCTAGGGGCCTGTTCTTTCCTTTTTACCTCTGGGGACATCTGTCTATGGGTCTGAGTGCAGGTAGGGGCTCAGTTGGGCTCAGATTGCCCCTGTTTTTCCTGGGAAGCTACCACTATTGAGATATATCATGGACTTTGGAGGTTTATCCTATTAGAAGGGTTGTGGCCATTGGAATGGGCACACACAATTCCCTTGGAGAGGGCAAGTACAGTCCTCAGGTTTGGCTCCAGGGGCCTGAGCCTGTAGGTTGTGTCGTCCAGCCCTTTTTGGACAGTTGTCTGAAAACACAAACTCGGCTTATGTTTCAGGTCATAGGTATGGCAGGACTGATCTACAGACCATGAGGAGAACTTTTCGGGATTTGAAAGAAGGGCGAGTGTGAGGCTCCTGCTCAAGTTTTTGTCTCGGGATATCGTGTCACTCATGGTCGTGGAATTTCTGGGTGACTTCATGGGAAATGGACGAGTCTTACTCTCTGGTGGTTTGGCCCCGTCCAAAGAGTTTGGGGTCATTCTGTCGGCTGGAAGAAGTCCGTTTTATTTTGTTGTTGTTGTTGTTTTCTTTTTTAACCTCAGGTGTCCCACCAAATGAGGGATTTCAGAGTAGAGCCCTAGGAGGGGCGACTGGACAATCAGAAATCTGGTTAAAAATTGGGGCCTAGGGACATGTCAAGCCCATTATGACATCTAATGGTCCAGCCACTGAGAGGACTTACTAGAGGACAGGACTCATGCTGAGGGTCACAATGCGTGTGTATGCCCTCGTCGCACTCAAGAATGGGCGGGGCCTCAGGGTTTCTCCTACACTGATCGTTGGACAACGTGCCAACCACAAGGGTTCTTGCCATGGGTAAGGAGGAGTTCTGATTTCTGCATCAGACTCACCCCTGGGCAGTGATTGGAGATAAGGTCTCGGTTCTGAAGCCTGAAAACTGAGGTAGGGAAGAGATGATGACCTAAGGCCATGGCGGGTTTTATGTGCTCAGTGTGCGGTCAGCTTTCTGGGTGTTGGTCAGGAGGTCCGGGCTCAGGATGTGTTCGACAGTGCATTAGTGCCCAGGTTAGACTATATAATTTGGGTAAAGTCGAGTGCTGTGTAGGTTTACCCTCATTTAAGGTGCCTGGGCAGCTCATGAGGCAATCATTTTTTTCTCTAGAGGGCAGGCAGAGTGCTGCATTGTGGGTCCGGAATTGCCAAACTTGAGGGCTTTGGGGCCAGGAGTGTGAGGATGGAAGTCTGAGAAGACAAGCTAGACTTGGGTTTCAGGGCGAGGGCACGGCAGGTACCCCCTGCAGATCTGAACCAATATCTCATGCATCTGAAGTCAGGGCGAGGATCAGACGTTGGCTCAGGTGGGAGTTTCTGAGCATGACGGCCGCTTCATGAAGGGAGCAGAATCTCGAGACCATTGAGGTTTTCCCACGTTGGGAGTTGTGGGATGCCCCCTTCCAGGATTCCTTCTTCCGGACAATTGAGACCTGTTGGACAGCTCCAGGACATCCCATATGGAATGACTCCAGAGCAACGTTCATGGATGGATGCCTGGGAAGCCCGCCTCGCATTCCAATTGTCTCCTAGCAACAAGACAGTTTAGATCTGATGGCTCTGCGGGAGCAACCTCGGTGGCTGAGTTGAAATGGACTTTCCTGAGGATGTGTCCTAATGTGTTTTTGTGTCCATGAGGGCCTTGGAATGGGGCGGTGGCACCGGCAACCTGAAGTACTTTCCTAAGCTTTGGACATGGCTCCCATGCACAGGTTTACTTGTGGAGACGAGATGAGTTCTGATGGGTGCCTCTGGAAAACCCCTATGCTCGTATTGGAATCAGGCTTTTGAGGACACATGCCTGTAACCCATAGCAATGGATCCTATTATGGCCTAGGGTCCTGTCTGGTTCAATGTTCTTCTCTGGGGACATCCATCTATGGTATGAGTGGAGGTCGATTATCAGCTGGTGTCAGACACCCCTTGTTTGTTCCGGGTGACCCACACTATTGGGATGGCCTAAGGGTCGTTGGAGGTTTCTCCTAATTTGTACGATTTTGGACCATGGAATGGGCAGAATTCCCATGGATTGGTAGGCACAGTCCTAATGTGTGGCTCCAGGGGCCCAGCCTGAAGGGTGTGTGGCCCAAGACTTTGAGGACAGAAGTCTGAAAACACAAACTCAGCTTAGGTTTGCGGACGTAGGTATGGCAGGCCCGATCTACAAACCATGAGAAGAACTCTACAGGATATGAAGAAAGTGCGAGTCTGTGGCGATTGCTCAGGCTTTTGTCTCTGGATTTTGTATCAGTGATGGCCGTGGAATGTCGGGGAGGCCTCATGGGCCATGGACGAATCTTCCTCTCTGAGGATTTGGCCCGATTCCCAATTGCTTTTCGTCAATCTGTGGGATGGGAGGACTCATTTCAGTTTTGTTACCTCAGGTGTCCCACCAAAAGAGGAATTCCAAAGCAAAGCCGTGGGGAAGACTGAAGGGACAATCCGAACTATGGTTAAAATTTGGGGCCTAGGGGCATGGCAAGCCCAATATGCTATCTCTTCATCCAGCCACTGAGTGGCCTTACTTGAGGACTGGGCTCAGCCTGAGGGTCACAAAGTGTGTTTGTGACCAATGTGGCCCGCGAGCATGGGCGGGGCCTCATGGGACACACTGGTTTCAACGACACTGAACGTTGGACAACATGCCAACCACAAGGTTTCTTGCCATGGGGAAGGAGTTCTGATTTCTGCATCACCTTCAACATGGACAGTGATTGAGATAAGGTCTAGGTTCTGAAACCTGAAAACCGAGGTTGGGAAGAGATGACGACCTAAGGCCATGGCGGCTTGATGTGCTCAGTGTGCGGCCAGCTGTCTGGGAGGGGCCAGGGGGTCCAGGCTCAGGCTGTGTCAGAAAGGGCATTAGTGCCCTGGTCAGCCTATGTATTTGGGGTACAGCCAAGGTCGGTGCAGGTTGATCCTCCTTTGGGGTTACTGGGTAGCCCCAGAGGACAATGTTTTTTATCTGGAGGGCAGGCAGAGTGCTGCATTGTAGTTCTGGATTGCCAAACTGGAGGCCTTGTGGGCCAGTAGTCTGACGACAAAAGTCTGAGAACACAAGCTAGGCTTAGGTTTCTGGGTGAGGCCATGGCAGGCACCATCTACAGACCTGAATCGAGATCTCGTGCATCTGAAGTCAGGGCGAGGATCAGACGATCGCTCAGGTTGGAGTTTCTGTCCCTGATGGCCCCTTCATGAATGGGGGGGCATCACGAGGCCATGGGGGTTTTCCCATGATGGGAGTTGTGAGAAGCTCCAAACTGCAGAGAGTCTTCGGCAGGACAATTGAGACCTGTTGTTTGGCTCCAGGCCAATGATTCTGAGCAGGGTTCTAAGGATGGATGGCTGGGTAGCCCACCTCGCATTCCAATTGTCTCCTAGCAACAAGACAGTTTAGATCTCCTGGATCTGTGGGGAGCTACCGAGGATGCTGAGTTGAAATGCACACCCCTGGGGATGGGTCCGAATGTGCTTTTGTGTCTATGGAGACCTTGGAATGAAGCGGTGGCACTGGGGCCCTAAAGGGTTCTCCTAAACAGAGGCTTTGACACAGCTCCAACGTGCAAGTTTCCCATGTGTAGATGAGATGTTTTCTGATGGGTGAAACAAGAAACAGCTATATGCTGCTTTTGAAATCCAGGCCTCTGAGGAGAGATGCCTGGAAACCAAAGCAATGGATCTGATTAGTGCCTAGGGGCCTGTTCTTTCCTTTTTACCTCTGGGGACATCTGTCTATGGGTCTGAGTGCAGGTAGGGGCTCAGTTGGGCTCAGATTGCCCCTGTTTTTCCTGGGAAGCTACCACTATTGAGATATATCATGGACTTTGGAGGTTTATCCTATTAGAAGGGTTGTGGCCATTGGAATGGGCACACACAATTCCCTTGGAGAGGGCAAGTACAGTCCTCAGGTTTGGCTCCAGGGGCCTGAGCCTGTAGGTTGTGTCGTCCAGCCCTTTTTGGACAGTTGTCTGAAAACACAAACTCGGCTTATGTTTCAGGTCATAGGTATGGCAGGACTGATCTACAGACCATGAGGAGAACTTTTCGGGATTTGAAAGAAGGGCGAGTGTGAGGCTCCTGCTCAAGTTTTTGTCTCGGGATATCGTGTCACTCATGGTCGTGGAATTTCTGGGTGACTTCATGGGAAATGGACGAGTCTTACTCTCTGGTGGTTTGGCCCCGTCCAAAGAGTTTGGGGTCATTCTGTCGGCTGGAAGAAGTCCGTTTTATTTTGTTGTTGTTGTTGTTTTCTTTTTTAACCTCAGGTGTCCCACCAAATGAGGGATTTCAGAGTAGAGCCCTAGGAGGGGCGACTGGACAATCAGAAATCTGGTTAAAAATTGGGGCCTAGGGACATGTCAAGCCCATTATGACATCTAATGGTCCAGCCACTGAGAGGACTTACTAGAGGACAGGACTCATGCTGAGGGTCACAATGTGTGTGTATGCCCTCGTCGCACTCAAGAATGGGCGGGGCCTCAGGGTTTCTCCTACACTGATCGTTGGACAACGTGCCAACCACAAGGGTTCTTGCCATGGGTAAAGAGGAGTTCTGATTTCTGCATCAGACTCACCCCTGGGCAGTGATTGGAGATAAGGTCTCGGTTCTGAAGCCTGAAAACTGAGGTAGGGAAGAGATGATGACCTAAGGCCATGGCGGGTTTTATGTGCTCAATGTGCGGTCAGCTTTCTGGGTGTTGGTCAGGAGGTCTGGGCTCAGGATGTGTTCGACAGTGCATTAGTGCCCAGGTTAGACTATATAATTTGGGTAAAGTCGAGTGCTGTGTAGGTTTACCCTCATTAAGGTGCCTGGGCAGCTCATGAGGCAATCATTTTTTTCTCTAGAGGGCAGGCAGAGTGCTGCATTGTGGGTCCGGAATTGCCAAACTTGAGGGCTTTGGGGCCAGGAGTGTGAGGATGGAAGTCTGAGAAGACAAGCTAGACTTGGGTTTCAGGGCGAGGGCCCGGCAGGTACCCCCTGCAGATCTGAACCAATATCTCATGCATCTGAAGTCAGGGCGAGGATTAGACGTTGGCTCAGGTGGGAGTTTCTGAGCATGACGGCCGCTTCATGAAGGGAGCGGAATCTCGAGACCATTGAGGTTTTCCCACGTTGGGAGTTGTGGGATGCCCCCTTCCAGGATTCCTTCTTCCGGACAATTGAGACCTGTTGGACAGCTCCAGGACATCCCATATGGAATGACTAGGAGCACCGTTCGCGGATGGATGCCTGGGAAGCCCGCCTCGCATTCCAATTGTCTCCTAGCAACAAGACAGTTTAGATCTGATGGCTCTGCGGGAGCAACCTCGGTGGCTGAGTTGAAATGGACTTTCCTGAGGATGTGTCCTAATGTGTTTTTGTGTCCATGAGGGCCTTGGAATGGGGCGGTGGCACCGGCAACCTGAAGTACTTTCCTAAGCTTTGGACATGGCTCCCATGCACAGGTTTACTTGTGGAGACGAGATGAGTTCTGATGGGTGCCTCAGGAAAACCCCTATGCTCGTATTGGAATCAGGCTTTTGAGGACACATGCCTGTAACCCATAGCAATGGATCCTATTATGGCCTAGGGTCCTGTCCGGTTCAATCTTCTTCTCTGGGGACATCCATCTATGGTATGAGTGGAGGTCGATTATCAGCTGGTGTCAGACACCCCTTGTTTGTTCCGGGTGACCCACACTATTGGGATGGCCTAAGGGTCGTTGGAGGTTTCTCCTAATTTGTACGATTTTGGACCATGGAATGGGCAGAATTCCCATGGATTGGTAGGCACAGTCCTAATGTGTGGCTCCAGGGGCCCAGCCTGGAGGGCGTGTGGCCCAAGACTTTGAGGACAGAAGTCTGAAAACACAACCTCAGCTTAGGTTTGCGGACGTAGGTATGGCAGGCCCGATCTACAAACCATGAGAAGAACTCTACAGGATATGAAGAAAGTGCGATTCTGTGGCGATTGCTCAGGCTTTTGTCTCTGGATTTTGTATCAGTGATGGCCGTGGAATGTCGGGGAGGCCTCATGGGCCATAGACGAATCTTCCTCTCTGAGGATTTGGCCCGATTCCCAATTGCTTTTCGTCAATCTGTGGGATGGGAGGACTCATTTCAGTTTTGTTACCTCAGGTGTCCCACCAAAAGAGGAATTCCAAAGCAAAGCCGTGGGGAAGACTGAAGGGACAATCCGAACTATGGTGAAAAATTGGGGCCTAGGGGCATGGCAAGCCCAATATGCTATCTCTTCATCCACCCACTGAGTGGCCTTACTTGAGGACTGGGCTCAGCCTGAGGGTCACAATGTGTGTTTGTGACCAATGTGGCCCGCGAGCATGGGCGGGGCCTCATGGGACACACTGGTTTCAATGACACTGAACGTTGGACAACATGCCAACCACAAGGTTTCTTGCCATGGGGAATGAGTTCTGATTTCTGCATCACCTTCAACCCTGGGCAGTGATTGGAGATAAGGTCTAGGTTCTGAAACCTGAAAACCGAGGTTGGGAAGAGATGACGACCTAAGGCCATGGCGGCTCTATGTGCTCAGTGTGCGGCCAGCTGTCTGGGAGGGGCCAGGGGGTCCAGGCTCAGGCTGTGTCAGAAAGGGCATTAGTGCCCTGGTCAGCCTATGTATTTGGGGTACAGCCAAGGTCGGTGCAGGTTGATCCTCATTTGGGGTTACTGGGTAGCCCCAGAGGACAATGTTTTTTATCTGGAGGGCAGGCAGAGTGCTGCATTGTAGTTCTGGATTGCCAAACTGGAGGCCTTGTGGGCCAGTAGTCTGACGACAAAAGTCTGAGAACACAAGCTAGGCTTAGGTTTCTGGGTGAGGCCATGGCAGGCACAATCTACAGACCTGAATCGAGATCTCGTGCATCTGAAGTCAGGGCGAGGATCAGACGATCGCTCAGGTTGGAGTTTCTGTCCCTGATGGCCCCTTCATGAATGGGGGGGCATCACGAGGCCATGGGGGTTTTCCCATGATGGGAGTTGTGAGAAGCTCCAAACTGCAGAGAGTCTTCGGCAGGACAATTGAGACCTGTTGTTTGGGTCCAGGCCAATGATTCTGAGCAGGCTTCTAAGGATGGATGGCTGGGTAGCCCACCTCGCATTCCAATTGTCTCCTAGCAACAAGACAGTTTAGATCTCCTGGATCTGTGGGGAGCTACCGAGGATGCTGAGTTGAAATGCACACCCCTGGGGATGGGTCCGAATGTGCTTTTGTGTCTATGGAGACCTTGGAATGAAGCGGTGGCACTGGGGCCCTAAAGGGTTCTCCTAAACAGAGGCTTTGACACAGCTCCAACGTGCAAGTTTCCCATGTGTAGATGAGATGTTTTCTGATGGGTGAAACAAGAAACAGCTATATGCTGCTTTTGAAATCCAGGCCTCTGAGGAGAGATGCCTGGAAACCAAAGCAATGGATCTGATTAGTGCCTAGGGGCCTGTTCTTTCCTTTTTTACCTCTGGGGACATCTGTCTATGGGTCTGAGTGCAGGTAGGGGCTCATTTGGGCTCAGATTGCCCCTGTTTTTCCTGGGAAGCTACCACTATGGAGATATATCAGGGACTTTGGAGGTTTATCCTATTAGAAGGGTTGTGGCCATTGGAATGGGCACACACAATTCCCTTGGAGAGGGCAAGTACAGTCCTCAGGTTTGGCTCCAGGGGCCTGAGCCTGTAGGTTGTGTCGTCCAGCCCTTTTTGGACAGTTGTCTGAAAACACAAACTCGGCTTATGTTTCAGGTCATAGGTATGGCAGGACTGATCTACAGACCATGAGGAGAACTTTTCGGGATTTGAAAGAAGGGCGAGTGTGAGGCTCCTCCTCAAGTTTTTGTCTCGGGATACCGTGTCACTCATGGTCGTGGAATTTCTGGGTGACTTCATGGGAAATGGACGAGTCTTACTCTCTGGTGGTTTGGCCCCGTCCAAAGAGTTTGGGTTCATTCTGTGGGCTGGAAGAAGTCCGTTTTATTTTGTTGTTGTTGTTGTTTTCTTTTTTAACCTCAGGTGTCCCAACAAATGAGGGATTTCAGAGTAGAGCCCTAGGAGGGGCGACTGGACAATCAGAAATCTGGTTAAAAATTGGGGCCTAGGGACATGTCAAGCCCATTATGACATCTAATGGTCCAGCCACTGAGAGGACTTACTAGAGGACAGGACTCATGCTGAGAGTCACAATGCGTGTGTATGCCCTCGTCGCACTCAAGAATGGGCGGGGCCTCAGGGTTTCTCCTACACTGATCGTTGGACAACGTGCCAACCACAAGGGTTCTTGCCATGGGTAAGGAGGAGTTCTGATTTCTGCATCAGACTCACCCCTGGGCAGTGATTGGAGATAAGGTCTCGGTTCTGAAGCCTGAAAACTGAGGTAGGGAAGAGATGATGACCTAAGGCCATGGCGGGTTTTATGTGCTCAGTGTGCGGTCAGCTTTCTGGGTGTTGGTCAGGAGGTCCGGGCTCAGGATGTGTTCGACAGTGCATTAGTGCCCAGGTTAGACTATATAATTTGGGTAAAGTCGAGTGCTGTGTAGGTTTACCCTCATTTAAGGTGCCTGGGCAGCTCATGAGGCAATCATTTTTTTCTCTAGAGGGCAGGCAGAGTGCTGCATTGTGGGTCCGGAATTGCCAAACTTGAGGGCTTTGGGGCCAGGAGTGTGAGGATGGAAGTCTGAGAAGACATGATACACTTGGGTTTCAGGGCGAGGGCACGGCAGGTACCCCCTGCAGATCTGAACCAATATCTCATGCATCTGAAGTCAGGGCGAGGATCAGACGTTGGCTCAGGTGGGAGTTTCTGAGCATGACGGCCGCTTCATGAAGGGAGCGGAATCTCGAGACCATTGAGGTTTTCCCACGTTGGGAGTTGTGGGATGCCCCCTTCCAGGATTTCTTCTTCCGGACAATTGAGACCTGTTGGATAGCTCCAGGACATCCCATATGGAATGACTCCAGAGCAAAGTTCGCGGATGGATGCCTGGGAAGCCCGCCTCGCATTCTAATTGTCTCCTAGCAACAAGACAGTTTAGATCTGATGGCTCTGCGGGAGCAACCTCGGTGGCTGAGTTGAAATGGACTTTCCTGAGGATGTGTCCTAATGTGTTTTTGTGTCCATGAGGGCCTTGGAATGGGGCGGTGGCACCGGCAACCTGAAGTACTTTCCTAAGCTTTGGACATGGCTCCCATGCACAGGTTTACTTGTGGAGACGAGATGAGTTCTGATGGGTGCCTCTGGAAAACCCCTATGCTCGTATTGGAATCAGGCTTTTGAGGACACATGCCTGTAACCCATAGCAATGGATCCTATTATGGCCTAGGGTCCTGTCTGGTTCAATCTTCTTCTCTGGGGACATCCATCTATGGTATGAGTGGAGGTCGATTATCAGCTGGTGTCAGACACCCCTTGTTTGTTCCGGGTGACCCACACTATTGGGATGGCCTAAGGGTCGTTGGAGTTTTCTCCTAATTTGTACGATTTTGGACCATGGAATGGGCAGAATTCCCATGGATTGGTAGGCACAGTCCTAATGTGTGGCTCCAGGGGCCCAGCCTGGAGGGTGTGTGGCCCAAGACTTTGAGGACAGAAGTCTGAAAACACAAACTCAGCTTAGGTTTGTGGACGTAGGTATGGCAGGCCCGATCTACAAACCATGAGAAGAACTCCACAGGATATGAAGAAAGTGCGAGTCTGTGGCGATTGCTCAGGCTTTTGTCTCTGGATTTTGTATCAGTGATGGCCGTGGAATGTCGGGGAGGCCTCATGGGCCATGGACGAATCTTCCTCTCTGAGGATTTGGCCCGATTCCCAATTGCTTTTCGTCAATCTGTGGGATGGGAGGACTCATTTCAGTTTTGTTACCTCAGGTGTCCCACCAAAAGAGGAATTCCAAAGCAAAGCCGTGGGGAAGACTGAAGGGACAATCCGAACTTTGGTGAAAAATTGGTGCCTAGGGGCATGGCAAGCCCAATATGCTATCTCTTCATCCAGCCACTGAGTGGCCTTACTTGAGGACTGGGCTCAGCCTGAGGGTCACAATGTGTGTTTGTGACCAATGTGGCCCGCGAGCATGGGCGGGGCCTCATGGGACACACTGGTTTCAACGACACTGAACGTTGGACAACATGCCAACCACAAGGTTTCTTGCCATGGGGAAGGAGTTCTGATTTCTGCATCACCTTCAACCCTGGGCAGTGATTGGAGATAAGGTCTAGGTTCTGAAAACTGAAAACCGAGGTTGGGAAGAGATGACGACCTAAGGCCATGGCGGCTCGATGTGCTCAGTGTGCGGCCAGCTGTCTGGGAGGGGCCAGGGGGTCCAGGCTCAGGCTGTGTCAGAAAGGGCATTCCCTCGTCGCACTCAAGAATGGGCGGGGCCTCAGGGTTTCTCCTACACTGATCGTTGGACAACGTGCCAACCACAAGGGTTCTTGCCATGGGTAAGGAGGAGTTCTGATTTCTGCATCAGACTCACCCCTGGGCAGTGATTGGAGATAAGGTCTCGGTTCTGAAGCCTGAAAACTGAGGTAGGGAAGAGATGATGACCTAAGGCCATGGCGGGTTTTATGTGCTCAGTGTGCGGTCAGCTTTCTGGGTGTTGGTCAGGAGGTCCGGGCTCAGGATGTGTTCGACAGTGCATTAGTGCCCAGGTTAGACTATATAATTTGGGTAAAGTCGAGTGCTGTGTAGGTTTACCCTCATTTAAGTTGCCTGGGCAGCTCGTGAGGCAATCATTTTTTTCTCTAGAGGGCAGGCAGAGTGCTGCATTGTGGGTCCAGAATTGCCAAACTTGAGGGCTTTGGGGCCAGGAGTGTGAGGATGGAAGTCTGAGAAGACAAGCTAGACTTGGGTTTCAGGGCGAGGGCACGGCAGGTACCCCCTGCAGATCTGAACCAATATCTCATGCATCTGAAGTCAGGGCGAGGATCAGACGTTGGCTCAGGTGGGAGTTTCTGAGCATGACGGCCGCTTCATGAAGGGAGCGGAATCTCGAGACCATTGAGGTTTTCCCACGTTGGGAGTTGTGGGATGCCCCCTTCCAGGATTCCTTCTTCCGGACAATTGAGACCTGTTGGATAGCTCCAGGACATCCCATATGGAATGACTCCAGAGCAACGTTCGCGGATGGATGCCTGGGAAGCCCGCCTCGCATTCCAATTGTCTCCTAGCAACAAGACAGTTTAGATCTGATGGCTCTGCGGGAGCAACCTCGGTGGCTGAGTTGAAATGGACTTTCCTGAGGATGTGTCCTAATGTGTTTTTGTGTCCATGAGGGCCTTGGAATGGGGCGGTGGCACCGGCAACCTGAAGTACTTTCCTAAGCTTTGGACATGGCTCCCATGCACAGGTTTACTTGTGGAGACGAGATGAGTTCTGATGGGTGCCTCTGGAAAACCCCTATGCTCGTATTGGAATCAGGCTTTTGAGGACACATGCCTGTAACCCATAGCAATGGATCCTATTATGGCCTAGGGTCCTGTCTGGTTCAATCTTCTTCTCTGGGGACATCCATCTATGGTATGAGTGGAGGTCGATTATCAGCTGGTGTCAGACACCCCTTGTTTGTTCCGGGTGACCCACACTATTGGGATGGCCTAAGGGTCGTTGGAGTTTTCTCCTAATTTGTACGATTTTGGACCATGGAATGGGCAGAATTCCCATGGATTGGTAGGCACAGTCCTAATGTGTGGCTCCAGGGGCCCAGCCTGGAGGGTGTGTGGCCCAAGACTTTGAGGACAGAAGTCTGAAAACACAAACTCAGCTTAGGTTTGTGGACGTAGGTATGGCAGGCCCGATCTACAAACCATGAGAAGAACTCTACAGGATATGAAGAAAGTGCGAGTCTGTGGCGATTGCTCAGGCTTTTGTCTCTGGATTTTGTATCAGTGATGGCCGTGGAATGTCGGGGAGGCCTCATGGGCCATGGACGAATCTTCCTCTCTGAGGATTTGGCCCGATTCCCAATTGCTTTTCGTCAATCTGTGGGATGGGAGGACTCATTTCAGTTTTGTTACCTCAGGTGTCCCACCAAAAGAGGAATTCCAAAGCAAAGCCGTGGGGAAGACTGAAGGGACAATCCGAACTATGGTGAAAAATTGGGGCCTAGGGGCATGGCAAGCCCAATATGCTATCTCTTCATCCAGCCACTGAGTGGCCTTACTTGAGGACTGGGCTCAGCCTGAGGGTCACAATGTGTGTTTGTGACCAATGTGGCCCGCGAGCATGGGCGGGGCCTCATGGGACACACTGGTTTCAACGACACTGAACGTTGGACAACATGCCAACCACAAGGTTTCTTGCCATGGGGAAGGAGTTCTGATTTCTGCATCACCTTCAACCCTGGGCAGTGATTGGAGATAAGGTCTAGGTTCTGAAACCTGAAAACCGAGGTTGGGAAGAGATGACGACCTAAGGCCATGGCGGCTCGATGTGCTCAGTGTGCGGCCAGCTGTCTGGGAGGGGCCAGGGGGTCCAGGCTCAGGCTGTGTCAGAAAGGGCATTAGTGCCCTGGTCAGCCTATGTATTTGGGGTACAGCCAAGGTCGGTGCAGGTTGATCCTCATTTGGGGTTACTGGGTAGCCCCAGAGGACAATGTTTTTTATCTGGAGGGCAGGCAGAGTGCTGCATTGTAGTTCTGGATTGCCAAACTGGAGGCCTTGTGGGCCAGTAGTCTGACGACAAAAGTCTGAGAACACAAGCTAGGCTTAGGTTTCTGGGTGAGGCCATGGCAGGCACCATCTACAGACCTGAATCGAGATCTCGTGCATCTGAAGTCAGGGCGAGGATCAGACGATCGCTCAGGTTGGAGTTTCTGTCCCTGATGGCCCCTTCATGAATGGGGGGGCATCACGAGGCCATGGGGGTTTTCCCATGATGGGAGTTGTGAGAAGCTCCAAACTGCAGAGAGTCTTTGGCAGGACAATTGAGACCTGTTGTTTGGCTCCAGGCCAATGATTCTGAGCAGGGTTCTAAGGATGGATGGCTGGGTAGCCCACCTCGCATTCCAATTGTCTCCTAGCAACAAGACAGTTTAGATCTCCTGGATCTGTGGGGAGCTACCGAGGATGCTGAGTTGAAATGCACACCCCTGGGGATGGGTCCGAATGTGCTTTTGTGTCTATGGAGACCTTGGAATGAAGCGGTGGCACTGGGGCCCTAAAGGGTTCTCCTAAACAGAGGCTTTGACACAGCTCCAACGTGCAAGTTTCCCATGTGTAGATGAGATGTTTTCTGATGGGTGAAACAAGAAACAGCTATATGCTGCTTTTGAAATCCAGGCCTCTGAGGAGAGATGCCTGGAAACCAAAGCAATGGATCTGATTAGTGCCTAGGGGCCTGTTCTTTCCTTTTTACCTCTGGGGACATCTGTCTATGGGTCTGAGTGCAGGTAGGGGCTCAGTTGGGCTCAGATTGCCCCTGTTTTTCCTGGGAAGCTACCACTATTGAGATATATCAGGGACTTTGGAGGTTTATCCTATTAGAAGGGTTGTGGCCATTGGAATGGGCACACACAATTCCCTTGGAGAGGGCAAGTACAGTCCTCAGGTTTGGCTCCAGGGGCCTGAGCCTGTAGGTTGTGTCGTCCAGCCCTTTTTGGACAGTTGTCTGAAAACACAAACTCGGCTTATGTTTCAGGTCATAGGTATGGCAGGACTGATCTACAGACCATGAGGAGAACTTTTCGGGATTTGAAAGAAGGGCGAGTGTGAGGCTCCTGCTCAAGTTTTTGTCTCGGGATATCGTGTCACTCATGGTCGTGGAATTTCTGGGTGACTTCATGGGAAATGGACGAGTCTTACTCTCTGGTGGTTTGGCCCCGTCCAAAGAGTTTGGGTTCATTCTGTGGGCTGGAAGAAGTCCGTTTTATTTTGTTGTTGTTGTTGTTTTCTTTTTTAACCTCAGGTGTCCCACCAAATGAGGGATTTCAGAGTAGAGCCCTAGGAGGGGCGACTGGACAATCAGAAATCTGGTTAAAAATTGGGGCCTAGGGACATGTCAAGCCCATTATGACATCTAATGGTCCAGCCACTGAGAGGACTTACTAGAGGACAGGACTCATGCTGAGGGTCACAATGCGTGTGTAAGCCCTCGTCGCATTCAAGAATGGGCGGGGCCTCAGGGTTTCTCCTACACTGATCATTGGACAACGTGCCAACCACAAGGGTTCTTGCCATGGGTAAGGAGGAGTTCTGATTTCTGCATCAGACTCACCCCTGGGCAGTGATTGGAGATAAGGTCTCGGTTCTGAAGCCTGAAAACTGAGGTAGGGAAGAGATGATGACCTAAGGCCATGGCGGGTTTTATGTGCTCAATGTGCGGTCAGCTTTCTGGGTGTTGGTCAGGAGGTCCGGGCTCAGGATGTGTTCGACAGTGCATTAGTGCCCAGGTTAGACTATATAATTTGGGTAAAGTCGAGTGCTGTGTAGGTTTACCCTCATTAAAGGTGCCTGGGCAGCTCATGAGGCAATCATTTTTTTCTCTAGAGGGCAGGCAGAGTGCTGCATTGTGGGTCCGGAATTGCCAAACTTGAGGGCTTTGGGGCCAGGAGTGTGAGGATGGAAGTCTGAGAAGACAAGCTAGACTTGGGTTTCAGGGCGAGGGCACGGCAGGTACCCCCTGCAGATCTGAACCAATATCTCATGCATCTGAAGTCAGGGCGAGGATCAGACGTTGGCTCAGGTGGGAGTTTCTGAGCATGACGGCCGCTTCATGAAAGGAGCGGAATCTCGAGACCATTGAGGTTTTCCCACGTTGGGAGTTGTGGGATGCCCCCTTCCAGGATTCCTTCTTCCGGACAATTGAGACCTGTTGGACAGCTCCAGGACATCCCATATGGAATGACTCCAGAGCACCGTTCGCGGATGGATGCCTGGGAAGCCCGCCTCGCATTCCAATTGTCTCCTAGCAACAAGACAGTTTAGATCTGATGGCTCTGCGGGAGCAACCTCGGTGGCTGAGTTGAAATGGACTTTCCTGAGGATGTGTCCTAATGTGTTTTTGTGTCCATGAGGGCCTTGGAATGGGGCGGTGGCACCGGCAACCTGAAGTACTTTCCTAAGCTTTGGACATGGCTCCCATGCACAGGTTTACTTGTGGAGACGAGATGAGTTCTGATGGGTGCCTCAGGAAAACCCCTATGCTCGTATTGGAATCAGGCTTTTGAGGACACATGCCTGTAACCCATAGCAATGGATCCTATTATGGCCTAGGGTCCTGTCCGGTTCAATCTTCTTCTCTGGGGACATCCATCTATGGTATGAGTGGAGGTCGATTATCAGCTGGTGTCAGACACCCCTTGTTTGTTCCGGGTGACCCACACTATTGGGATGGCCTAAGGGTCGTTGGAGGTTTCTCCTAATTTGTACGATTTTGGACCATGGAATGGGCAGAATTCCCATGGATTGGTAGGCACAGTCCTAATGTGTGGCTCCAGGGGCCCAGCCTGGAGGGCGTGTGGCCCAAGACTTTGAGGACAGAAGTCTGAAAACACAACCTCAGCTTAGGTTTGCGGACGTAGGTATGGCAGGCCCGATCTACAAACCATGAGAAGAACTCTACAGGATATGAAGAAAGTGCGATTCTGTGGCGATTGCTCAGGCTTTTGTCTCTGGATTTTGTATCAGTGATGGCCGTGGAATGTCGGGGAGGCCTCATGGGCCATAGACGAATCTTCCTCTCTGAGGATTTGGCCCGATTCCCAATTGCTTTTCGTCAATCTGTGGGATGGGAGGACTCATTTCAGTTTTGTTACCTCAGGTGTCCCACCAAAAGAGGAATTCCAAAGCAAAGCCGTGGGGAAGACTGAAGGGACAATCCGAACTATGGTGAAAAATTGGGGCCTAGGGGCATGGCAAGCCCAATATGCTATCTCTTCATCCAGCCACTGAGTGGCCTTACTTGAGGACTGGGCTCAGCCTGAGGGTCACAATGTGTGTTTGTGACCAATGTGGCCCGCGAGCATGGGCGGGGCCTCATGGGCCACACTGGTTTCAACGACACTGAACGTTGGACAACATGCCAACCACAAGGTTTCTTGCCATGGGGAAGGAGTTCTGATTTCTGCATCACCTTCAACCCTGGGCAGTGATTGGAGATAAGGTCTAGGTTCTGAAACCTGAAAACCGAGGTTGGGAAGAGATGTCGACCTAAGGCCATGGCGGCTCGATGTGCTCAGTGTGCGGCCAGCTGTCTGGGAGGGGCCAGGGGGTCCAGGCTCAGGCTGTGTCAGAAAGGGCATTAGTGCCCTGGTCAGCCTATGTATTTGGGGTACAGCCAAGGTCGGTGCAGGTTGATCCTCATTTGGGGTTACTGGGTAGCCCCAGAGGACAATGTTTTTTATCTGGAGGGCAGGCAGAGTGCTGCATTGTAGTTCTGGATTGCCAAACTGGAGGCCTTGTGGGCCAGTAGTCTGACGACAAAAGTCTGAGAACACAAGCTAGGCTTAGGTTTCTGGGTGAGGCCATGGCAGGCACCATCTACAGACCTGAATCGAGATCTCGTGCATCTGAAGTCAGGGCGAGGATCAGACGATCGCTCAGGTTGGAGTTTCTGTCCCTGATGGCCCCTTCATGAATGGGGGGGCATCACGAGGCCATGGGGGTTTTCCCATGATGGGAGTTGTGAGAAGCTCCAAACTGCAGAGAGTCTTCGGCAGGACAATTGAGACCTGTTGTTTGGCTCCAGGCCAATGATTCTGAGCAGGGTTCTAAGGATGGATGGCTGGGTAGCCCACCTCGCATTCCAATTGTCTCCTAGCAACAAGACAGTTTAGATCTCCTGGATCTGTGGGGAGCTACCGAGGATGCTGAGTTGAAATGCACACCCCTGGGGATGGGTCCGAATGTGCTTTTGTGTCTATGGAGACCTTGGAATGAAGCGGTGGCACTGGGGCCCTAAAGGGTTCTCCTAAACAGAGGCTTTGACACAGCTCCAACGTGCAAGTTTCCCATGTGTAGATGAGATGTTTTCTGATGGGTGAAACAAGAAACAGCTATATGCTGCTTTTGAAATCCAGGCCTCTGAGGAGAGATGCCTGGAAACCAAAGCAATGGATCTGATTAGTGCCTAGGGGCCTGTTCTTTCCTTTTTACCTCTGGGGACATCTGTCTATGGGTCTGAGTGCAGGTAGGGGCTCAGTTGGGCTCAGATTGCCCCTGTTTTTCCTGGGAAGCTACCACTATTGAGATATATCAGGGACTTTGGAGGTTTATCCTATTAGAAGGGTTGTGGCCATTGGAATGGGCACACACAATTCCCTTGGAGAGGGCAAGTACAGTCCTCAGGTTTGGCTCCAGGGGCCTGAGCCTGTAGGTTGTGTCGTCCAGCCCTTTTTGGACAGTTGTCTGAAAACACAAACTCGGCTTATGTTTCAGGTCATAGGTATGGCAGGACTGATCTACAGACCATGAGGAGAACTTTTCGGGATTTGAAAGAAGGGCGAGTGTGAGGCTCCTGCTCAAGTTTTTGTCTCGGGATATCGTGTCACTCATGGTCGTGGAATTTCTGGGTGACTTCATGGGAAATGGACGAGTCTTACTCTCTGGTGGTTTGGCCCCGTCCAAAGAGTTTGGGTTCATTCTGTGGGCTGGAAGAAGTCCGTTTTATTTTGTTGTTGTTGTTGTTTTCTTTTTTAACCTCAGGTGTCCCACCAAATGAGGGATTTCAGAGTAGAGCCCTAGGAGGGGCGACTGGACAATCAGAAATCTGGTTAAAAATTGGGGCCTAGGGACATGTCAAGCCCATTATGACATCTAATGGTCCAGCCACTGAGAGGACTTACTAGAGGACAGGACTCATGCTGAGGGTCACAATGCGTGTGTAAGCCCTCGTCGCATTCAAGAATGGGCGGGGCCTCAGGGTTTCTCCTACACTGATCATTGGACAACGTGCCAACCACAAGGGTTCTTGCCATGGGTAAGGAGGAGTTCTGATTTCTGCATCAGACTCACCCCTGGGCAGTGATTGGAGATAAGGTCTCGGTTCTGAAGCCTGAAAACTGAGGTAGGGAAGAGATGATGACCTAAGGCCATGGCGGGTTTTATGTGCTCAATGTGCGGTCAGCTTTCTGGGTGTTGGTCAGGAGGTCCGGGCTCAGGATGTGTTCGACAGTGCATTAGTGCCCAGGTTAGACTATATAATTTGGGTAAAGTCGAGTGCTGTGTAGGTTTACCCTCATTTAAGGTGCCTGGGCAGCTCATGAGGCAATCATTTTTTTCTCTAGAGGGCAGGCAGAGTGCTGCATTGTGGGTCCGGAATTGCCAAACTTGAGGGCTTTGGGGCCAGGAGTGTGAGGATGGAAGTCTGAGAAGACAAGCTAGACTTGGGTTTCAGGGCGAGGGCACGGCAGGTACCCCCTGCAGATCTGAACCAATATCTCATGCATCTGAAGTCAGGGCGAGGATCAGACGTTGGCTCAGGTGGGAGTTTCTGAGCATGACGGCCGCTTCATGAAGGGAGCGGAATCTCGAGACCATTGAGGTTTTCCCACGTTGGGAGTTGTGGGATGCCCCCTTCCAGGATTCCTTCTTCCGGACAATTGAGACCTGTTGGACAGCTCCAGGACATCCCATATGGAATGACTCCAGAGCACCGTTCGCGGATGGATGCCTGGGAAGCCCGCCTCGCATTCCAATTGTCTCCTAGCAACAAGACAGTTTAGATCTGATGGCTCTGCGGGAGCAACCTCGGTGGCTGAGTTGAAATGGACTTTCCTGAGGATGTGTCCTAATGTGTTTTTGTGTCCATGAGGGCCTTGGAATGGGGCGGTGGCACCGGCAACCTGAAGTACTTTCCTAAGCTTTGGACATGGCTCCCATGCACAGGTTTACTTGTGGAGACGGGATGAGTTCTGATGGGTGCCTCAGGAAAACCCCTATGCTCGAATTGGAATCACGCTTTTGAGGACACTTGCCTGTAACCCATAGCAATGGATCCTATTATGGCCTAGGGTCCTGTCTGGTTCAATGTTCTTCTCTGGGGACATCCATCTATGGTATGAGTGGAGGTCGATTATCAGCTGGTGTCAGACACCCCTTGTTTGTTCCGGGTGACCCACACTATTGGGATGGCCTAAGGGTCGTTGGAGGTTTCTCCTAATTTGTACGATTTTGGACCATGGAATGGGCAGAATTCCCATGGATTGGTAGGCACAGTCCTAATGTGTGGCTCCAGGGGCCCAGCCTGGAGGGCGTGTGGCCCAAGACTTTGAGGACAGAAGTCTGAAAACACAACCTCAGCTTAGGTTTGCGGACGTAGGTATGGCAGGCCCGATCTACAAACCATGAGAAGAACTCTACAGGATATGAAGAAAGTGCGATTCTGTGGCGATTGCTCAGGCTTTTGTCTCTGGATTTTGTATCAGTGATGGCCGTGGAATGTCGGGGAGGCCTCATGGGCCATAGACGAATCTTCCTCTCTGAGGATTTGGCCCGATTCCCAATTGCTTTTCGTCAATCTGTGGGATGGGAGGACTCATTTCAGTTTTGTTACCTCAGGTGTCCCACCAAAAGAGGAATTCCAAAGCAAAGCCGTGGGGAAGACTGAAGGGACAATCCGAACTATGGTGAAAAATTGGGGCCTAGGGGCATGGCAAGCCCAATATGCTATCTCTTCATCCAGCCACTGAGTGGCCTTACTTGAGGACTGGGCTCAGCCTGAGGGTCACAATGTGTGTTTGTGACCAATGTGGCCCGCGAGCATGGGCGGGGCCTCATGGGACACACTGGTTTCAACGACACTGAACGTTGGACAACATGCCAACCACAAGGTTTCTTGCCATGGGGAAGGAGTTCTGATTTCTGCATCACCTTCAACCCTGGGCAGTGATTGGAGATAAGGTCTAGGTTCTGAAACCTGAAAACCGAGGTTGGGAAGAGATGACGACCTAAGGCCATGGCGGCTCGATGTGCTCAGTGTGCGGCCAGCTGTCTGGGAGGGGCCAGGGGGGCCAGGCTCAGGCTGTGTCAGAAAGGGCATTAGTGCCCTGGTCAGCCTATGTATTTGGGGTACAGCCAAGTTCGGTGCAGGTTGATCCTCATTTGGGGTTACTGGGTAGCCCCAGAGGACAATGTTTTTTATCAGGAGGGCAGGCAGAGTGCTGCATTGTAGTTCTGGATTGCCAAACTGGAGGCCTTGTGGGCCAGTAGTCTGACGACAAAAGTCTGAGAACACAAGCTAGGCTTAGGTTTCTGGGTGAGGCCATGGCAGGCACAATCTACAGACCTGCATCGAGATCTCGTGCATCTGAAGTCAGGGCGAGGATCAGACGATCGCTCAGGTTGGAGTTTCTGTCCCTGATGGCCCCTTCATGAATGGGGGGGCATCACGAGGCCATGGGGGTTTTCCCATGATGGGAGTTGTGAGAAGCTCCAAACTGCAGAGAGTCTTCAGCAGGACAATTGAGACCTGTTGTTTGGCTCCAGGCCAATGATTCTGAGCAGGGTTCTAAGGATGGATGGCTGGGTAGCCCACCTCGCATTCCAATTGTCTCCTAGCAACAAGACAGTTTAGATCTCCTGGATCTGTGGGGAGCTACCGAGGATGCTGAGTTGAAATGCACACCCCTGGGGATGGGTCCGAATGTGCTTTTGTGTCTATGGAGACCTTGGAATGAAGCGGTGGCACTGGGGCCCTAAAGGGTTCTCCTAAACAGAGGCTTTGACACAGCTCCAACGTGCAAGTTTCCCATGTGTAGATGAGATGTTTTCTGATGGGTGAAACAAGAAACAGCTATATGCTGCTTTTGAAATCCAGGCCTCTGAGGAGAGATGCCTGGAAACCAAAGCAATGGATCTGATTAGTGCCTAGGGGCCTGTTCTTTCCTTTTTACCTCTGGGGACATCTGTCTATGGGTCTGAGTGCAGGTAGGGGCTCATTTGGGCTCAGATTGCCCCTGTTTTTCCTGGGAAGCTACCACTATTGAGATATATCAGGGACTTTGGAGGTTTATCCTATTAGAAGGGTTGTGGCCATTGGAATGGGCACACACAATTCCCTTGGAGAGGGCAAGTACAGTCCTCAGGTTTGGCTCCAGGGGCCTGAGCCTGTAGGTTGTGTCGTCCAGCCCTTTTTGGACAGTTGTCTGAAAACACAAACTCGGCTTATGTTTCAGGTCATAGGTATGGCAGGACTGATCTACAGACCATGAGGAGAACTTTTCGGGATTTGAAAGAAGGGCGAGTGTGAGGCTCCTGCTCAAGTTTTTGTCTCGGGATATCGTGTCACTCATGGTCGTGGAATTTCTGGGTGACTTCATGGGAAATGGACGAGTCTTACTCTCTGGTGGTTTGGCCCCGTCCAAAGAGTTTGGGTTCATTCTGTGGGCTGGAAGAAGTCCGTTTTATTTTGTTGTTGTTGTTGTTTTCTTTTTTAACCTCAAGTGTCCCACCAAATGAGGGATTTCAGAGTAGAGCCCTAGGAGGGGCGACTGGACAATCAGAAATCTGGTTAAAAATTGGGGCCTAGGGACATGTCAAGCCCATTATGACATCTAATGGTCCAGCCACTGAGAGGACTTACTAGAGGACAGGACTCATGCTGAGGGTCACAATGCGTGTGTATGCCCTCGTCGCACTCAAGAATGGGCGGGGCCTCAGGGTTTCTCCTACACTGATCGTTGGACAACGTGCCAACCACAAGGGTTCTTGCCATGGGTAAGGAGGAGTTCTGATTTCTGCATCAGACTCACCCCTGGGCAGGGATTGGAGATAAGGTCTCGGTTCTGAAGCCTGAAAACTGAGGTAGGGAAGAGATGATGACCTAAGGCCATGGCGGGTTTTATGTGCTCAGTGTGCGGTCAGCTTTCTGGGTGTTGGTCAGGAGGTCCGGGCTCAGGATGTGTTCGACAGTGCATTAGTGCCCAGGTTAGACTATATAATTTGGGTAAAGTCGAGTGCTGTGTAGGTTTACCCTCATTTAAGGTGCCTGGGCAGCTCATGAGGCAATCATTTTTTTCTCTAGAGGGCAGGCAGAGTGCTGCATTGTGGGTCCGGATTTGCCAAACTTGAGGGCTTTGGGGCCAGGAGTGTGAGGATGGAAGTCTGAGAAGACAAGCTAGACTTGGGTTTCAGGGCGAGGGCACGGCAGGTACCCCCTGCAGATCTGAACCAATATCTCATGCATCTGAAGTCAGGGCGAGGATCAGACGTTGGCTCAGGTGGGAGTTTCTGAGCATGACGGCCGCTTCATGAAGGGAGCGGAATCTCGAGACCATTGAGGTTTTCCCACGTTGGGAGTTGTGGGATGCCCCCTTCCAGGATTCCTTCTTCCGGACAATTGAGACCTGTTGGACAGCTCCAGGACATCCCATATGGAATGACTCCAGAGCACCGTTCGCGGATGGATGCCTGGGAAGCCCGCCTCGCATTCCAATTGTCTCCTAGCAACAAGACAGTTTAGATCTGATGGCTCTGCGGGAGCAACCTCGGTGGCTGAGTTGAAATGGACTTTCCTGAGGATGTGTCCTAATGTGTTTTTGTGTCCATGAGGGCCTTGGAATGGGGCGGTGGCACCGGCAACCTGAAGTACTTTCCTAAGCTTTGGACATGGCTCCCATGCACAGGTTTACTTGTGGAGACGAGATGAGTTCTGATGGGTGCCTCAGGAAAACCCCTATGCTCGTATTGGAATCAGGCTTTTGAGGACACATGCCTGTAACCCATAGCAATGGATCCTATTATGGCCTAGGGTCCTGTCTGGTTCAATCTTCTTCTCTGGGGACATCCATCTATGGTATGAGTGGAGGTCGATTATCAGCTGGTGTCAGACACCCCTTGTTTGTTCCGGGTGACCCACACTATTGGGATGGCCTAAGGGTCGTTGGAGGTTTCTCCTAATTTGTACGATTTTGGACCATGGAATGGGCAGAATTCCCATGGATTGGTAGGCACAGTCCTAATGTGTGGCTCCAGGGGCCCAGCCTGGAGGGCGTGTGGCCCAAGACGTTGAGGACAGAAGTCTGAAAACACAAACTCAGCTTAGGTTTGGGGACGTAGGTATGGCAGGCCCGATCTACAAACCATGAGAAGAACTCTACAGGTTATGAAGAAAGTGCGAGTCTGTGGCGATTGCTCAGGCTTTTGTCTCTGGATTTTGTATCAGTGATGGCCGTGGAATGTCGGTGAGGCCTCATGGTCCATGGACGAATCTTCCTCTCTGAGGATTTGGCCCGATTCCCAATTGCTTTTCGTCAATCTGTGGGATGGGAGGACTCATTTCAGTTTTGTTACCTCAGGTGTCCCACCAAAAGAGGAATTCCAAAGCAAAGCCGTGGGGAAGACTGAAGGGACAATCCGAACTATGGTGAAAAATTGGGGCCTAGGGGCATGGCAAGCCCAATATGCTATCTCTTCATCCAGCCACTGAGTGGCCTTACTTGAGGACTGGGCTCAGCCTGAGGGTCACAATGTGTGTTTGTGACCAATGTGGCCCGCGAGCATGGGCGGGGCCTCATGGGCCACACTGGTTTCAACGACACTGAACGTTGGACAACATGCCAACCACAAGGTTTCTTGCCATGGGGAAGGAGTTCTGATTTCTGCATCACCTTCAACCCTGGGCAGTGATTGGAGATAAGGTCTAGGTTCTGAAACCTGAAAACCGAGGTTGGGAAGAGATGACGACCTAAGGCCATGGCGGCTCGATGTGCTCAGTGTGCGGCCAGCTGTCTGGGAGGGGCCAGGGGGTCCAGGCTCAGGCTGTGTCAGAAAGGGCATTAGTGCCCTGGTCAGCCTATGTATTTGGGGTACAGCCAAGGTCGGTGCAGGTTGATCCTCCTTTGGGGTTACTGGGTAGCCCCAGAGGACAATGTTTTTTATCTGGAGGGCAGGCAGAGTGCTGCATTGTAGTTCTGGATTGCCAAACTGGAGGCCTTGTGGGCCAGTAGTCTGACGACAAAAGTCTGAGAACACAAGCTAGGCTTAGGTTTCTGGGTGAGGCCATGGCAGGCACCATCTACAGACCTGAATCGAGATCTCGTGCATCTGAAGTCAGGGCGAGGATCAGACGATCGCTCAGGTTGGAGTTTCTGTCCCTGATGGCCCCTTCATGAATGGGGGGGCATCACGAGGCCATGGGGGTTTTCCCATGATGGGAGTTGTGAGAAGCTCCAAACTGCAGAGAGTCTTCAGCAGGACAATTGAGACCTGTTGTTTGGCTCCAGGCCAATGATTCTGAGCAGGGTTCTAAGGATGGATGGCTGGGTAGCCCACCTCGCATTCCAATTGTCTCCTAGCAACAAGACAGTTTAGATCTCCTGGATCTGTGGGGAGCTACCGAGGATGCTGAGTTGAAATGCACACCCCTGGGGATGGGTCCGAATGTGCTTTTGTGTCTATGGAGACCTTGGAATGAAGCGGTGGCACTGGGGCCCTAAAGGGTTCTCCTAAACAGAGGCTTTGACACAGCTCCAACGTGCAAGTTTCCCATGTGTAGATGAGATGTTTTCTGATGGGTGAAACAAGAAACAGCTATATGCTGCTTTTGAAATCCAGGCCTCTGAGGAGAGATGCCTGGAAACCAAAGCAATGGATCTGATTAGTGCCTAGGGGCCTGTTCTTTCCTTTTTACCTCTGGGGACATCTGTCTATGGGTCTGAGTGCAGGTAGGGGCTCAGTTGGGCTCAGATTGCCCCTGTTTTTCCTGGGAAGCTACCACTATTGAGATATATCAGGGACTTTGGAGGTTTATCCTATTAGAAGGGTTGTGGCCATTGGAATGGGCACACACAATTCCCTTGGAGAGGGCAAGTACAGTCCTCAGGTTTGGCTCCAGGGGCCTGAGCCTGTAGGTTGTGTCGTCCAGCCCTTTTTGGACAGTTGTCTGAAAACACAAACTCGGCTTATGTTTCAGGTCATAGGTATGGCAGGACTGATCTACAGACCATGAGGAGAACTTTTCGGGATTTGAAAGAAGGGCGAGTGTGAGGCTCCTGCTCAAGTTTTTGTCTCGGGATATCGTGTCACTCATGGTCGTGGAATTTCTGGGTGACTTCATGGGAAATGGACGAGTCTTACTCTCTGGTGGTTTGGCCCCGTCCAAAGAGTTTGGGTTCATTCTGTGGGCTGGAAGAAGTCCGTTTTATTTTGTTGTTGTTGTTGTTTTCTTTTTTAACCTCAGGTGTCCCACCAAATGAGGGATTTCAGAGTAGAGCCCTAGGAGGGGCGACTGGACAATCAGAAATCTGGTTAAAAATTGGGGCCTAGGGACATGTCAAGCCCATTATGACATCTAATGGTCCAGCCACTGAGAGGACTTACTAGAGGACAGGACTCATGCTGAGGGTCACAATGCGTGTGTAAGCCCTCGTCGCATTCAAGAATGGGCGGGGCCTCAGGGTTTCTCCTACACTGATCATTGGACAACGTGCCAACCACAAGGGTTCTTGCCATGGGTAAGGAGGAGTTCTGATTTCTGCATCAGACTCACCCCTGGGCAGTGTTTGGAGATAAGGTCTCGGTTCTGAAGCCTGAAAACTGAGGTAGGGAAGAGATGATGACCTAAGACATGGCGGGTTTTATGTGCTCAATGTGCGGTCAGCTTTCTGGGTGTTGGTCAGGAGGTCCGGGCTCAGGATGTGTTCGACAGTGCATTAGTGCCCAGGTTAGACTATATAATTTGGGTAAAGTCGAGTGCTGTGTAGGTTTACCCTCATTTAAGGTGCCTGGGCAGCTCATGAGGCAATCATTTTTTTCTCTAGAGGGCAGGCAGAGTGCTGCATTGTGGGTCCGGAATTGCCAAACTTGAGGGCTTTGGGGCCAGGAGTGTGAGGATGGAAGTCTGAGAAGACAAGCTAGACTTGGGTTTCAGGGCGAGGGCACGGCAGGTACCCCCTGCAGATCTGAACCAATATCTCATGCATCTGAAGTCAGGGCGAGGATCAGACGTTGGCTCAGGTGGGAGTTTCTGAGCATGACGGCCGCTTCATGAAGGGAGCGGAATCTCGAGACCATTGAGGTTTTCCCACGTTGGGAGTTGTGGGATGCCCCCTTCCAGGATTCCTTCTTCCGGACAATTGAGACCTGTTGGACAGCTCCAGGACATCCCATATGGAATGACTCCAGAGCACCGTTCGCGGATGGATGCCTGGGAAGCCCGCCTCGCATTCCAATTGTCTCCTAGCAACAAGACAGTTTAGATCTGATGGCTCTGCGGGAGCAACCTCGGTGGCTGAGTTGAAATGGACTTTCCTGAGGATGTGTCCTAATGTGTTTTTGTGTCCATGAGGGCCTTGGAATGGGGCGGTGGCACCGGCAACCTGAAGTACTTTCCTAAGCTTTGGACATGGCTCCCATGCACAGGTTTACTTGTGGAGACGGGATGAGTTCTGATGGGTGCCTCAGGAAAACCCCTATGCTCGAATTGGAATCACGCTTTTGAGGACACATGCCTGTAACCCATAGCAATGGATCCTATTATGGCCTAGGGTCCTGTCTGGTTCAATGTTCTTCTCTGGGGACATCCATCTATGGTATGAGTGGAGGTCGATTATCAGCTGGTGTCAGACACCCCTTGTTTGTTCCGGGTGACCCACACTATTGGGATGGCCTAAGGGTCGTTGGAGGTTTCTCCTAATTTGTACGATTTTGGACCATGGAATGGGCAGAATTCCCATGGATTGGTAGGCACAGTCCTAATGTGTGGCTCCAGGGGCCCAGCCTGGAGGGCGTGTGGCCCAAGACTTTGAGGACAGAAGTCTGAAAACACAACCTCAGCTTAGGTTTGCGGACGTAGGTATGGCAGGCCCGATCTACAAACCATGAGAAGAACTCTACAGGATATGAAGAAAGTGCGATTCTGTGGCGATTGCTCAGGCTTTTGTCTCTGGATTTTGTATCAGTGATGGCCGTGGAATGTCGGGGAGGCCTCATGGGCCATAGACGAATCTTCCTCTCTGAGGATTTGGCCCGATTCCCAATTGCTTTTCGTCAATCTGTGGGATGGGAGGACTCATTTCAGTTTTGTTACCTCAGGTGTCCCACCAAAAGAGGAATTCCAAAGCAAAGCCGTGGGGAAGACTGAAGGGACAATCCGAACTATGGTGAAAAATTGGGGCCTAGGGGCATGGCAAGCCCAATATGCTATCTCTTCATCCAGCCACTGAGTGGCCTTACTTGAGGACTGGGCTCAGCCTGAGGGTCACAATGTGTGTTTGTGACCAATGTGGCCCGCGAGCATGGGCGGGGCCTCATGGGACACACTGGTTTCAACGACACTGAACGTTGGACAACATGCCAACCACAAGGTTTCTTGCCATGGGGAAGGAGTTCTGATTTCTGCATCACCTTCAACCCTGGGCAGTGATTGGAGATAAGGTCTAGGTTCTGAAACCTGAAAACCGAGGTTGGGAAGAGATGACGACCTAAGGCCATGGCGGCTCGATGTGCTCAGTGTGCGGCCAGCTGTCTGGGAGGGGCCAGGGGGGCCAGGCTCAGGCTGTGTCAGAAAGGGCATTAGTGCCCTGGTCAGCCTATGTATTTGGGGTACAGCCAAGGTCGGTGCAGGTTGATCCTCATTTGGGGTTACTGGGTAGCCCCAGAGGACAATGTTTTTTATCAGGAGGGCAGGCAGAGTGCTGCATTGTAGTTCTGGATTGCCAAACTGGAGGCCTTGTGGGCCAGTAGTCTGACGACAAAAGTCTGAGAACACAAGCTAGGCTTAGGTTTCTGGGTGAGGCCATGGCAGGCACAATCTACAGACCTGCATCGAGATCTCGTGCATCTGAAGTCAGGGCGAGGATCAGACGATCGCTCAGGTTGGAGTTTCTGTCCCTGATGGCCCCTTCATGAATGGGGGGGCATCACGAGGCCATGGGGGTTTTCCCATGATGGGAGTTGTGAGAAGCTCCAAACTGCAGAGAGTCTTCAGCAGGACAATTGAGACCTGTTGTTTGGCTCCAGGCCAATGATTCTGAGCAGGGTTCTAAGGATGGATGGCTGGGTAGCCCACCTCGCATTCCAATTGTCTCCTAGCAACAAGACAGTTTAGATCTCATGGATCTGTGGGGAGCTACCGAGGATGCTGAGTTGAAATGCACACCCCTGGGGATGGGTCCGAATGTGCTTTTGTGTCTATGGAGACCTTGGAATGAAGCGGTGGCACTGGGGCCCTAAAGGGTTCTCCTAAACAGAGGCTTTGACACAGCTCCAACGTGCAAGTTTCCCATGTGTAGATGAGATGTTTTCTGATGGGTGAAACAAGAAACAGCTATATGCTGCTTTTGAAATCCAGGCCTCTGAGGAGAGATGCCTGGAAACCAAAGCAATGGATCTGATTAGTGCCTAGGGGCCTGTTCTTTCCTTTTTACCTCTGGGGACATCTGTCTATGGGTCTGAGTGCAGGTAGGGGCTCATTTGGGCTCAGATTGCCCCTGTTTTTCCTGGGAAGCTACCACTATTGAGATATATCAGGGACTTTGGAGGTTTATCCTATTAGAAGGGTTGTGGCCATTGGAATGGGCACACACAATTCCCTTGGAGAGGGCAAGTACAGTCCTCAGGTTTGGCTCCAGGGGCCTGAGCCTGTAGGTTGTGTCGTCCAGCCCTTTTTGGACAGTTGTCTGAAAACACAAACTCGGCTTATGTTTCAGGTCATAGGTATGGCAGGACTGATCTACAGACCATGAGGAGAACTTTTCGGGATTTGAAAGAAGGGCGAGTGTGAGGCTCCTGCTCAAGTTTTTGTCTCGGGATATCGTGTCACTCATGGTCGTGGAATTTCTGGGTGACTTCATGGGAAATGGACGAGTCTTACTCTCTGGTGGTTTGGCCCCGTCCAAAGAGTTTGGGTTCATTCTGTGGGCTGGAAGAAGTCCGTTTTATTTTGTTGTTGTTGTTGTTTTCTTTTTTAACCTCAGGTGTCCCACCAAATGAGGGATTTCAGAGTAGAGCCCTAGGAGGGGCGACTGGACAATCAGAAATCTGGTTAAAAATTGGGGCCTAGGGACATGTCAAGCCCATTATGACATCTAATGGTCCAGCCACTGAGAGGACTTACTAGAGGACAGGACTCATGCTGAGGGTCACAATGCGTGTGTATGCCCTCGTCGCACTCAAGAATGGGCGGGGCCTCAGGGTTTCTCCTACACTGATCGTTGGACAACGTGCCAACCACAAGGGTTCTTGCCATGGGTAAGGAGGAGTTCTGATTTCTGCATCAGACTCACCCCTGGGCAGGGATTGGAGATAAGGTCTCGGTTCTGAAGCCTGAAAACTGAGGTAGGGAAGAGATGATGACCTAAGGCCATGGCGGGTTTTATGTGCTCAGTGTGCGGTCAGCTTTCTGCGTGTTGGTCAGGAGGTCCGGGCTCAGGATGTGTTCGACAGTGCATTAGTGCCCAGGTTAGACTATATAATTTGGGTAAAGTCGAGTGCTGTGTAGGTTTACCCTCATTTAAGGTGCCTGGGCAGCTCATGAGGCAATCATTTTTTTCTCTAGAGGGCAGGCAGAGTGCTGCATTGTGGGTCCGGATTTGCCAAACTTGAGGGCTTTGGGGCCAGGAGTGTGAGGATGGAAGTCTGAGAAGACAAGCTAGACTTGGGTTTCAGGGCGAGGGCACGGCAGGTACCCCCTGCAGATCTGAACCAATATCTCATGCATCTGAAGTCAGGGCGAGGATCAGACGTTGGCTCAGGTGGGAGTTTCTGAGCATGACGGCCGCTTCATGAAGGGAGCGGAATCTCGAGACCATTGAGGTTTTCCCACGTTGGGAGTTGTGGGATGCCCCCTTCCAGGATTCCTTCTTCCGGACAATTGAGACCTGTTGGACAGCTCCAGGACATCCCATATGGAATGACTCCAGAGCACCCTTCGCGGATGGATGCCTGGGAAGCCCGCCTCGCATTCCAATTGTCTCCTAGCAACAAGACAGTTTAGATCTGATGGCTCTGCGGGAGCAACCTCGGTGGCTGAGTTGAAATGGACTTTCCTGAGGATGTGTCCTAATGTGTTTTTGTGTCCATGAGGGCCTTGGAATGGGGCGGTGGCACCGGCAACCTGAAGTACTTTCCTAAGCTTTGGACATGGCTCCCATGCACAGGTTTACTTGTGGAGACGAGATGAGTTCTGATGGGTGCCTCAGGAAAACCCCTATGCTCGTATTGGAATCAGGCTTTTGAGGACACATGCCTGTAACCCATAGCAATGGATCCTATTATGGCCTAGGGTCCTGTCTGGTTCAATCTTCTTCTCTGGGGACATCCATCTATGGTATGAGTGGAGGTCGATTATCAGCTGGTGTCAGACACCCCTTGTTTGTTCCGGGTGACCCACACTATTGGGATGGCCTAAGGGTCGTTGGAGGTTTCTCCTAATTTGTACGATTTTGGACCATGGAATGGGCAGAATTCCCATGGATTGGTAGGCACAGTCCTAATGTGTGGCTCCAGGGGCCCAGCCTGGAGGGCGTGTGGCCCAAGACGTTGAGGACAGAAGTCTGAAAACACAAACTCAGCTTAGGTTTGGGGACGTAGGTATGGCAGGCCCGATCTACAAACCATGAGAAGAACTCTACAGGTTATGAAGAAAGTGCGAGTCTGTGGCGATTGCTCAGGCTTTTGTCTCTGGATTTTGTATCAGTGATGGCCGTGGAATGTCGGGGAGGCCTCATGGTCCATGGACGAATCTTCCTCTCTGAGGATTTGGCCCGATTCCCAATTGCTTTTCGTCAATCTGTGGGATGGGAGGACTCATTTCAGTTTTGTTACCTCAGGTGTCCCACCAAAAGAGGAATTCCAAAGCAAAGCCGTGGGGAAGACTGAAGGGACAATCCGAACTATGGTGAAAAATTGGGGCCTAGGGGCATGGCAAGCCCAATATGCTATCTCTTCATCCAGCCACTGAGTGGCCTTACTTGAGGACTGGGCTCAGCCTGAGGGTCACAATGTGTGTTTGTGACCAATGTGGCCCGCGAGCATGGGCGGGGCCTCATGGGCCACACTGGTTTCAACGACACTGAACGTTGGACAACATGCCAACCACAAGGTTTCTTGCCATGGGGAAGGATTTCTGATTTCTGCATCACCTTCAACCCTGGGCAGTGATTGGAGATAAGGTCTAGGTTCTGAAACCTGAAAACCGAGGTTGGGAAGAGATGACGACCTAAGGCCATGGCGGCTCGATGTGCTCAGTGTGCGGCCAGCTGTCTGGGAGGGGCCAGGGGGTCCAGGCTCAGGCTGTGTCAGAAAGGGCATTAGTGCCCTGGTCAGCCTATGTATTTGGGGTACAGCCAAGGTCGGTGCAGGTTGATCCTCCTTTGGGGTTACTGGGTAGCCCCAGAGGACAATGTTTTTTATCTGGAGGGCAGGCAGAGTGCTGCATTGTAGTTCTGGATTGCCAAACTGGAGGCCTTGTGGGCCAGTAGTCTGACGACAAAAGTCTGAGAACACAAGCTAGGCTTAGGTTTCTGGGTGAGGCCATGGCAGGCACCATCTACAGACCTGAATCGAGATCTCGTGCATCTGAAGTCAGGGCGAGGATCAGACGATCGCTCAGGTTGGAGTTTCTGTCCCTGATGGCCCCTTCATGAATGGGGGGGCATCACGAGGCCATGGGGGTTTTCCCATGATGGGAGTTGTGAGAAGCTCCAAACTGCAGAGAGTCTTCGGCAGGACAATTGAGACCTGTTGTTTGGCTCCAGGCCAATGATTCTGAGCAGGGTTCTAAGGATGGATGGCTGGGTAGCCCACCTCGCATTCCAATTGTCTCCTAGCAACAAGACAGTTTAGATCTCCTGGATCTGTGGGGAGCTACCGAGGATGCTGAGTTGAAATGCACACCCCTGGGGATGGGTCCGAATGTGCTTTTGTGTCTATGGAGACCTTGGAATGAAGCGGTGGCACTGGGGCCCTAAAGGGTTCTCCTAAACAGAGGCTTTGACACAGCTCCAACGTGCAAGTTTCCCATGTGTAGATGAGATGTTTTCTGATGGGTGAAACAAGAAACAGCTATATGCTGCTTTTGAAATCCAGGCCTCTGAGGAGAGATGCCTGGAAACCAAAGCAATGGATCTGATTAGTGCCTAGGGGCCTGTTCTTTCCTTTTTACCTCTGGGGACATCTGTCTATGGGTCTGAGTGCAGGTAGGGGCTCAGTTGGGCTCAGATTGCCCCTGTTTTTCCTGGGAAGCTACCACTATTGAGATATATCAGGGACTTTGGAGGTTTATCCTATTAGAAGGGTTGTGGCCATTGGAATGGGCACACACAATTCCCTTGGAGAGGGCAAGTACAGTCCTCAGGTTTGGCTCCAGGGGCCTGAGCCTGTAGGTTGTGTCGTCCAGCCCTTTTTGGACAGTTGTCTGAAAACACAAACTCGGCTTATGTTTCAGGTCATAGGTATGGCAGGACTGATCTACAGACCATGAGGAGAACTTTTCGGGATTTGAAAGAAGGGCGAGTGTGAGGCTCCTGCTCAAGTTTTTGTCTCGGGATATCGTGTCACTCATGGTCGTGGAATTTCTGGGTGACTTCATGGGAAATGGACGAGTCTTACTCTCTGGTGGTTTGGCCCCGTCCAAAGAGTTTGGGTTCATTCTGTGGGCTGGAAGAAGTCCGTTTTATTTTGTTGTTGTTGTTGTTTTCTTTTTTAACCTCAGGTGTCCCACCAAATGAGGGATTTCAGAGTAGAGCCCTAGGAGGGGCGACTGGACAATCAGAAATCTGGTTAAAAATTGGGGCCTAGGGACATGTCAAGCCCATTATGACATCTAATGGTCCAGCCACTGAGAGGACTTACTAGAGGACAGGACTCATGCTGAGGGTCACAATGCGTGTGTATGCCCTCGTCGCACTCAAGAATGGGCGGGGCCTCAGGGTTTCTCCTACACTGATCGTTGGACAACGTGCCAACCACAAGGGTTCTTGCCATGGGTAAGGAGGAGTTCTGATTTCTGCATCAGACTCACCCCTGGGCAGGGATTGGAGATAAGGTCTAGGTTCTGAAACCTGAAAACCGAGGTTGGGAAGAGATGACGACCTAAGGCCATGGCGGCTCGATGTGCTCAGTGTGCGGCCAGCTGTCTGGGAGGGGCCAGGGGGGCCAGGCTCAGGCTGTGTCAGAAAGGGCATTAGTGCCCTGGTCAGCCTATGTATTTGGGGTACAGCCAAGGTCGGTGCAGGTTGATCCTCATTTGGGGTTACTGGGTAGCCCCAGAGGACAATGTTTTTTATCAGGAGGGCAGGCAGAGTGCTGCATTGTAGTTCTGGATTGCCAAACTGGAGGCCTTGTGGGCCAGTAGTCTGACGACAAAAGTCTGAGAACACAAGCTAGGCTTAGGTTTCTGGGTGAGGCCATGGCAGGCACAATCTACAGACCTGCATCGAGATCTCGTGCATCTGAAGTCAGGGCGAGGATCAGACGATCGCTCAGGTTGGAGTTTCTGTCCCTGATGGCCCCTTCATGAATGGGGGGGCATCACGAGGCCATGGGGGTTTTCCCATGATGGGAGTTGTGAGAAGCTCCAAACTGCAGAGAGTCTTCAGCAGGACAATTGAGACCTGTTGTTTGGCTCCAGGCCAATGATTCTGAGCAGGGTTCTAAGGATGGATGGCTGGGTAGCCCACCTCGCATTCCAATTGTCTCCTAGCAACAAGACAGTTTAGATCTCCTGGATCTGTGGGGAGCTACCGAGGATGCTGAGTTGAAATGCACACCCCTGGGGATGGGTCCGAATGTGCTTTTGTGTCTATGGAGACCTTGGAATGAAGCGGTGGCACTGGGGCCCTAAAGGGTTCTCCTAAACAGAGGCTTTGACACAGCTCCAACGTGCAAGTTTCCCATGTGTAGATGAGATGTTTTCTGATGGGTGAAACAAGAAACAGCTATATGCTGCTTTTGAAATCCAGGCCTCTGAGGAGAGATGCCTGGAAACCAAAGCAATGGATCTGATTAGTGCCTAGGGGCCTGTTCTTTCCTTTTTACCTCTGGGGACATCTGTCTATGGGTCTGAGTGCAGGTAGGGGCTCATTTGGGCTCAGATTGCCCCTGTTTTTCCTGGGAAGCTACCACTATTGAGATATATCAGGGACTTTGGAGGTTTATCCTATTAGAAGGGTTGTGGCCATTGGAATGGGCACACACAATTCCCTTGGAGAGGGCAAGTACAGTCCTCAGGTTTGGCTCCAGGGGCCTGAGCCTGTAGGTTGTGTCGTCCAGCCCTTTTTGGACAGTTGTCTGAAAACACAAACTCGGCTTATGTTTCAGGTCATAGGTATGGCAGGACTGATCTACAGACCATGAGGAGAACTTTTCGGGATTTGAAAGAAGGGCGAGTGTGAGGCTCCTGCTCAAGTTTTTGTCTCGGGATATCGTGTCACTCATGGTCGTGGAATTTCTGGGTGACTTCATGGGAAATGGACGAGTCTTACTCTCTGGTGGTTTGGCCCCGTCCAAAGAGTTTGGGTTCATTCTGTGGGCTGGAAGAAGTCCGTTTTATTTTGTTGTTGTTGTTGTTTTCTTTTTTAACCTCAGGTGTCCCACCAAATGAGGGATTTCAGAGTAGAGCCCTAGGAGGGGCGACTGGACAATCAGAAATCTGGTTAAAAATTGGGGCCTAGGGACATGTCAAGTTCATTATGACATCTAATGGTCCAGCCACTGAGAGGACTTACTAGAGGACAGGACTCATGCTGAGGGTCACAATGCGTGTGTATGCCCTCGTCGCACTCAAGAATGGGCGGGGCCTCAGGGTTTCTCCTACACTGATCGTTGGACAACGTGCCAACCACAAGGGTTCTTGCCATGGGTAAGGAGGAGTTCTGATTTCTGCATCAGACTCACCCCTGGGCAGGGATTGGAGATAAGGTCTCGGTTCTGAAGCCTGAAAACTGAGGTAGGGAAGAGATGATGACCTAAGGCCATGGCGGGTTTTATGTGCTCAGTGTGCGGTCAGCTTTCTGCGTGTTGGTCAGGAGGTCCGGGCTCAGGATGTGTTCGACAGTGCATTAGTGCCCAGGTTAGACTATATAATTTGGGTAAAGTCGAGTGCTGTGTAGGTTTACCCTCATTTAAGGTGCCTGGGCAGCTCATGAGGCAATCATTTTTTTCTCTAGAGGGCAGGCAGAGTGCTGCATTGTGGGTCCGGATTTGCCAAACTTGAGGGCTTTGGGGCCAGGAGTGTGAGGATGGAAGTCTGAGAAGACAAGCTAGACTTGGGTTTCAGGGCGAGGGCACGGCAGGTACCCCCTGCAGATCTGAACCAATATCTCATGCATCTGAAGTCAGGGCGAGGATCAGACGTTGGCTCAGGTGGGAGTTTCTGAGCATGACGGCCGCTTCATGAAGGGAGCGGAATCTCGAGACCATTGAGGTTTTCCCACGTTGGGAGTTGTGGGATGCCCCCTTCCAGGATTCCTTCTTCCGGACAATTGAGACCTGTTGGACAGCTCCAGGACATCCCATATGGAATGACTCCAGAGCACCGTTCGCGGATGGATGCCTGGGAAGCCCGCCTCGCATTCCAATTGTCTCCTAGCAACAAGACAGTTTAGATCTGATGGCTCTGCGGGAGCAACCTCGGTGGCTGAGTTGAAATGGACTTTCCTGAGGATGTGTCCTAATGTGTTTTTGTGTCCATGAGGGCCTTGGAATGGGGCGGTGGCACCGGCAACCTGAAGTACTTTCCTAAGCTTTGGACATGGCTCCCATGCACAGGTTTACTTGTGGAGACGAGATGAGTTCTGATGGGTGCCTCAGGAAAACCCCTATGCTCGTATTGGAATCAGGCTTTTGAGGACACATGCCTGTAACCCATAGCAATGGATCCTATTATGGCCTAGGGTCCTGTCTGGTTCAATCTTCTTCTCTGGGGACATCCATCTATGGTATGAGTGGAGGTCGATTATCAGCTGGTGTCAGACACCCCTTGTTTGTTCCGGGTGACCCACACTATTGGGATGGCCTAAGGGTCGTTGGAGGTTTCTCCTAATTTGTACGATTTTGGACCATGGAATGGGCAGAATTCCCATGGATTGGTAGGCACAGTCCTAATGTGTGGCTCCAGGGGCCCAGCCTGGAGGGCGTGTGGCCCAAGACGTTGAGGACAGAAGTCTGAAAACACAAACTCAGCTTAGGTTTGGGGACGTAGGTATGGCAGGCCCGATCTACAAACCATGAGAAGAACTCTACAGGTTATGAAGAAAGTGCGAGTCTGTGGCGATTGCTCAGGCTTTTGTCTCTGGATTTTGTATCAGTGATGGCTGTGGAATGTCGGTGAGGCCTCATGGTCCATGGACGAATCTTCCTCTCTGAGGATTTGGCCCGATTCCCAATTGCTTTTCGTCAATCTGTGGGATGGGAGGACTCATTTCAGTTTTGTTACCTCAGGTGTCCCACCAAAAGAGGAATTCCAAAGCAAAGCCGTGGGGAAGACTGAAGGGACAATCCGAACTATGGTGAAAAATTGGGGCCTAGGGGCATGGCAAGCCCAATATGCTATCTCTTCATCCAGCCACTGAGTGGCCTTACTTGAGGACTGGGCTCAGCCTGAGGGTCACAATGTGTGTTTGTGACCAATGTGGCCCGCGAGCATGGGCGGGGCCTCATGGGCCACACTGGTTTCAACGACACTGAACGTTGGACAACATGCCAACCACAAGGTTTCTTGCCATGGGGAAGGATTTCTGATTTCTGCATCACCTTCAACCCTGGGCAGTGATTGGAGATAAGGTCTAGGTTCTGAAACCTGAAAACCGAGGTTGCGAAGAGATGACGACCTAAGGCCATGGCGGCTCGATGTGCTCAGTGTGCGGCCAGCTGTCTGGGAGGGGCCAGGGGGTCCAGGCTCAGGCTGTGTCAGAAAGGGCATTAGTGCCCTGGTCAGCCTATGTATTTGGGGTACAGCCAAGGTCGGTGCAGGTTGATCCTCCTTTGGGGTTACTGGGTAGCCCCAGAGGACAATGTTTTTTATCTGGAGGGCAGGCAGAGTGCTGCATTGTAGTTCTGGATTGCCAAACTGGAGGCCTTGTGGGCCAGTAGTCTGACGACAAAAGTCTGAGAACACAAGCTAGGCTTAGGTTTCTGGGTGAGGCCATGGCAGGCACCATCTACAGACCTGAATCGAGATCTCGTGCATCTGAAGTCAGGGCGAGGATCAGACGATCGCTCATGTTGGAGTTTCTGTCCCTGATGGCCCCTTCATGAATGGGGGGGCATCACGAGGCCATGGGGGTTTTCCCATGATGGGAGTTGTGAGAAGCTCCAAACTGCAGAGAGTCTTCGGCAGGACAATTGAGACCTGTTGTTTGGCTCCAGGCCAATGATTCTGAGCAGGGTTCTAAGGATGGATGGCTGGGTAGCCCACCTCGCATTCCAATTGTCTCCTAGCAACAAGACAGTTTAGATCTCCTGGATCTGTGGGGAGCTACCGAGGATGCTGAGTTGAAATGCACACCCCTGGGGATGGGTCCGAATGTGCTTTTGTGTCTATGGAGACCTTGGAATGAAGCGGTGGCACTGGGGCCCTAAAGGGTTCTCCTAAACAGAGGCTTTGACACAGCTCCAACGTGCAAGTTTCCCATGTGTAGATGAGATGTTTTCTGATGGGTGAGTCAAGAAACAGCTATATGCTGCTTTTGAAATCCAGGCCTCTGAGGAGAGATGCCTGGAAACCAAAGCAATGGATCTGATTAGTGCCTAGGGGCCTGTTCTTTCCTTTTTACCTCTGGGGACATCTGTCTATGGGTCTGAGTGCAGGTAGGGGCTCAGTTGGGCTCAGATTGCCCCTGTTTTTCCTGGGAAGCTACCACTATTGAGATATATCAGGGACTTTGGAGGTTTATCCTATTAGAAGGGTTGTGGCCATTGGAATGGGCACACACAATTCCCTTGGAGAGGGCAAGTACAGTCCTCAGGTTTGGCTCCAGGGGCCTGAGCCTGTAGGTTGTGTCGTCCAGCCCTTTTTGGACAGTTGTCTGAAAACACAAACTCGGCTTATGTTTCAGGTCATAGGTATGGCAGGACTGATCTACAGACCATGAGGAGAACTTTTCGGGATTTGAAAGAAGGGCGAGTGTGAGGCTCCTGCTCAAGTTTTTGTCTCGGGATATCGTGTCACTCATGGTCGTGGAATTTCTGGGTGACTTCATGGGAAATGGACGAGTCTTACTCTCTGGTGGTTTGGCCCCGTCCAAAGAGTTTGGGTTCATTCTGTGGGCTGGAAGAAGTCCGTTTTATTTTGTTGTTGTTGTTGTTTTCTTTTTTAACCTCAGGTGTCCCACCAAATGAGGGATTTCAGAGTAGAGCCCTAGGAGGGGCGACTGGACAATCAGAAATCTGGTTAAAAATTGGGGCCTAGGGACATGTCAAGCCCATTATGACATCTAATGGTCCAGCCACTGAGAGGACTTACTAGAGGACAGGACTCATGCTGAGGGTCACAATGCGTGTGTATGCCCTCGTCGCACTCAAGAATGGGCGGGGCCTCAGGGTTTCTCCTACACTGATCGTTGGACAACGTGCCAACCACAAGGGTTCTTGCCATGGGTAAGGAGGAGTTCTGATTTCTGCATCAGACTCACCCCTGGGCAGTGATTGGAGATAAGGTCTCGGTTCTGAAGCCTGAAAACTGAGGTAGGGAAGAGATGATGACCTAAGGCCATGGCGGGTTTTATGTGCTCAGTGTGCGGTCAGCTTTCTGGGTGTTGGTCAGGAGGTCCGGGCTCAGGATGTGTTCGACAGTGCATTAGTGCCCAGGTTAGACTATATAATTTGAGTAAAGTCGAGTGCTGTGTAGGTTTACCCTCATTTAAGGTGCCTGGGCAGCTCGTGAGGCAATCATTTTTTTCTCTAGAGGGCAGGCAGAGTGCTGCATTGTGGGTCCGGATTTGCCAAACTTGAGGGCTTTGGGGCCAGGAGTGTGAGGATGGAAGTCTGAGAAGACAAGCTAGACTTGGGTTTCAGGGCGAGGGCACGGCAGGTACCCCCTGCAGATCTGAACCAATATCTCATGCATCTGAAGTCAGGGCGAGGATCAGACGTTGGCTCAGGTGGGAGTTTCTGAGCATGACGGCCGCTTCATGAAGGGAGCGGAATCTCGAGACCATTGAGGTTTTCCCACGTTGGGAGTTGTGGGATGCCCCCTTCCAGGATTCCTTCTTCCGGACAATTGAGACCTGTTGGACAGCTCCAGGACATCCCATATGGAATGACTCCAGAGCACCGTTCGCGGATGGATGCCTGGGAAGCCCGCCTCGCATTCCAATTGTCTCCTAGCAACAAGACAGTTTAGATCTGATGGCTCTGCGGGAGCAACCTCGGTGGCTGAGTTGAAATGGACTTTCCTGAGGATGTGTCCTAATGTGTTTTTGTGTCCATGAGGGCCTTGGAATGGGGCGGTGGCACCGGCAACCTGAAGTACTTTCCTAAGCTTTGGACATGGCTCCCATGCACAGGTTTACTTGTGGAGACGAGATGAGTTTTGATGGGTGCCTCAGGAAAACCCCTATGCTCGTATTGGAATCAGGCTTTTGAGGACACATGCCTGTAACCCATAGCAATGGATCCTATTATGGCCTAGGGTCCTGTCTGGTTCAATCTTCTTCTCTGGGGACATCCATCTATGGTATGAGTGGAGGTCGATTATCAGCTGGTGTCAGACACCCCTTGTTTGTTCCGGGTGACCCACACTATTGGGATGGCCTAAGGGTCGTTGGAGGTTTCTCCTAATTTGTACGATTTTGGACCATGGAATGGGCAGAATTCCCATGGATTGGTAGGCACAGTCCTAATGTGTGGCTCCAGGGGCCCAGCCTGGAGGGCGTGTGGCCCAAGACGTTGAGGACAGAAGTCTGAAAACACAAACTCAGCTTAGGTTTGGGGACGTAGGTATGGCAGGCCCGATCTACAAACCATGAGAAGAACTCTACAGGATATGAAGAAAGTGCGAGTCTGTGGCGATTGCTCAGGCTTTTGTCTATGGATTTTGTATCAGTGATGGCCGTGGAATGTCGGTGAGGCCTCATGGTCCATGGACGAATCTTCCTCTCTGAGGATTTGGCCCGATTCCCAATTGCTTTTCGTCAATCTGTGGGATGGGAGGACTCATTTCAGTTTTGTTACCTCAGGTGTCCCACCAAAAGAGGAATTCAAAAGCAAAGCCGTGGGGAAGACTGAAGGGACAATCCGAACTATGGTGAAAAATTGGGGCCTAGGGGCATGGCAAGCCCAATATGCTATCTCTTCATCCAGCCACTGAGTGGCCTTACTTGAGGACTGGGCTCAGCCTGAGGGTCACAATGTGTGTTTGTGACCAATGTGGCCCGCGAGCATGGGCGGGGCCTCATGGGCCACACTGGTTTCAACGACACTGAACGTTGGACAACATGCCAACCACAAGGTTTCTTGCCATGGGGAAGGATTTCTGATTTCTGCATCACCTTCAACCCTGGGCAGTGATTGGAGATAAGGTCTAGGTTCTGAAACCTGAAAACCGAGGTTGGGAAGAGATGACGACCTAAGGCCATGGCGGCTCGATGTGCTCAGTGTGCGGCCAGCTGTCTGGGAGGGGCCAGGGGGTCCAGGCTCAGGCTGTGTCAGAAAGGGCATTAGTGCCCTGGTCAGCCTATGTATTTGGGGTACAGCCAAGGTCGGTGCAGGTTGATCCTCCTTTGGGGTTACTGGGTAGCCCCAGAGGACAATGTTTTTTATCTGGAGGGCAGGCAGAGTGCTGCATTGTAGTTCTGGATTGCCAAACTGGAGGCCTTGTGGGCCAGTAGTCTGACGACAAAAGTCTGAGAACACAAGCTAGGCTTAGGTTTCTGGGTGAGGCCATGGCAGGCACCATCTACAGACCTGAATCGAGATCTCGTGCATCTGAAGTCAGGGCGAGGATCAGACGATCGCTCAGGTTGGAGTTTCTGTCCCTGATGGCCCCTTCATGAATGGGGGGGCATCACGAGGCCATGGGGGTTTTCCCATGATGGGAGTTGTGAGAAGCTCCAAACTGCAGAGAGTCTTCGGCAGGACAATTGAGACCTGTTGTTTGGCTCCAGGCCAATGATTCTGAGCAGGGTTCTAAGGATGGATGGCTGGGTAGCCCACCTCGCATTCCAATTGTCTCCTAGCAACAAGACAGTTTAGATCTCCTGGATCTGTGGGGAGCTACCGAGGATGCTGAGTTGAAATGCACACCCCTGGGGATGGGTCCGAATGTGCTTTTGTGTCTATGGAGACCTTGGAATGAAGCGGTGGCACTGGGGCCCTAAAGGGTTCTCCTAAACAGAGGCTTTGACACAGCTCCAACGTGCAAGTTTCCCATGTGTAGATGAGATGTTTTCTGATGGGTGAAACAAGAAACAGCTATATGCTGCTTTTGAAATCCAGGCCTCTGAGGAGAGATGCCTGGAAACCAAAGCAATGGATCTGATTAGTGCCTAGGGGCCTGTTCTTTCCTTTTTACCTCTGGGGACATCTGTCTATGGGTCTGAGTGCAGGTAGGGGCTCAGTTGGGCTCAGATTGCCCCTGTTTTTCCTGGGAAGCTACCACTATTGAGATTTATCAGGGACTTTGGAGGTTTATCCTATTAGAAGGGTTGTGGCCATTGGAATGGGCACACACAATTCCCTTGGAGAGGGCAAGTACAGTCCTCAGGTTTGGCTCCAGGGGCCTGAGCCTGTAGGTTGTGTCGTCCAGCCCTTTTTGGACAGTTGTCTGAAAACACAAACTCGGCTTATGTTTCAGGTCATAGGTATGGCAGGACTGATCTACAGACCATGAGGAGAACTTTTCGGGATTTGAAAGAAGGGCGAGTGTGAGGCTCCTGCTCAAGTTTTTGTCTCGGGATATCGTGTCACTCATGGTCGTGGAATTTCTGGGTGACTTCATGGGAAATGGACGAGTCTTACTCTCTGGTGGTTTGGCCCCGTCCAAAGAGTTTGGGGTCATTCTGTGGGCTGGAAGAAGTCCGTTTTATTTTGTTGTTGTTGTTGTTTTCTTTTTTAACCTCAGGTGTCCCACCAAATGAGGGATTTCAGAGTAGAGCCCTAGGAGGGGCGACTGGACAATCAGAAATCTGGTTAAAAATTGGGGCCTAGGGACATGTCAAGCCCATTATGACATCTAATGGTCCAGCCACTGAGAGGACTTACTAGAGGACAGGACTCATGCTGAGGGTCACAATGCGTGTGTATGCCCTCGTCGCACTCAAGAATGGGCGGGGCCTCAGGGTTTCTCCTACACTGATCCTTGGACAACGTGCCAACCACAAGGGTTCTTGCCATGGGTAAGGAGGAGTTCTGATTTCTGCATCAGACTCACCCCTGGGCAGTGATTGGAGATAAGGTCTCGGTTCTGAAGCCTGAAAACTGAGGTAGGGAAGAGATGATGACCTAAGGCCATGGCGGGTTTTATGTGCTCAGTGTGCGGTCAGCTTTCTGGGTGTTGGTCAGGAGGTCCGGGCTCAGGATGTGTTCGACAGTGCATTAGTGCCCAGGTTAGACTATATAATTTGGGTAAAGTCGAGTGCTGTGTAGGTTTACCCTCATTTAAGGTGCCTGGGCAGCTCATGAGGCAATCATTTTTTTCTCTAGAGGGCAGGCAGAGTGCTGCATTGTGGGTCCGGATTTGCCAAACTTGAGGGCTTTGGGGCCAGGAGTGTGAGGATGGAAGTCTGAGAAGACAAGCTAGACTTGGGTTTCAGGGCGAGGGCACGGCAGGTACCCCCTGCAGATCTGAACCAATATCTCATGCATCTGAAGTCAGGGCGAGGATCAGACGTTGGCTCAGGTGGGAGTTTCTGAGCATGACGGCCGCTTCATGAAGGGAGCGGAATCTCGAGACCATTGAGGTTTTCCCACGTTGGGAGTTGGGGGATGCCCCCTTCCAGGATTCCTTCTTCCGGACAATTGAGACCTGTTGGACAGCTCCAGGACATCCCATATGGAATGACTCCAGAGCTCCGTTCGCGGATGGATGCCTGGGAAGCCCGCCTCGCATTCCAATTGTCTCCTAGCAACAAGACAGTTTAGATCTGATGGCTCTGCGGGAGCAACCTCGGTGGCTGAGTTGAAATGGACTTTCCTGAGGATGTGTCCTAATGTGTTTTTGTGTCCATGAGGGCCTTGGAATGGGGCGGTGGCACCGGCAACCTGAAGTACTTTCCTAAGCTTTGGACATGGCTCCCATGCACAGGTTTACTTGTGGAGACGGGATGAGTTCTGATGGGTGCCTCAGGAAAACCCCTATGCTCGAATTGGAATCACGCTTTTGAGGACACATGCCTGTAACCCATAGCAATGGATCCTATTATGGCCTAGGGTCCTGTCTGGTTCAATGTTCTTCTCTGGGGACATCCATCTATGGTATGAGTGGAGGTCGATTATCAGCTGGTGTCAGACACCCCTTGTTTGTTCCGGGTGACCCAAACTATTGGGATGGCCTAAGGGTCGTTGGAGGTTTCTCCTAATTTGTACGATTTTGGACCATGGAATGGGCAGAATTCCCATGGATTGGTAGGCACACCCCTAATGTGTGGCTCCAGGGGCCCAGCCTGGAGGGCGTGTGGCCCAAGACGTTGAGGACAGAAGTCTGAAAACACAAACTCAGCTTAGGTTTGGGGACGTAGGTATGGCAGGCCCGATCTACAAACCATGAGAAGAACTCTACAGGATATGAAGAAAGTGCGAGTCTGTGGCGATTGCTCAGGCTTTTGTCTCTGGATTTTGTATCAGTGATGGCCGTGGAATGTCGGGGAGGCCTCATGGGCCATGGACGAATCTTCCTCTCTGAGGATTTGGCCCGATTCCCAATTGCTTTTCGTCAATCTGTGGGATGGGAGGACTCATTTCAGTTTTGTTACCTCAGGTGTCCCACCAAAAGAGGAATTCCAAAGCAAAGCCGTGGGGAAGACTGAAGGGACAATCCGAACTATGGTTAAAAATTGGGGCCTAGGGGCATGGCAAGCCCAATATGCTATCTCTTCATCCAGCCACTGAGTGGCCTTACTTGAGGACTGGGCTCAGCCTGAGGGTCACAATGTGTGTTTGTGACCTTTGTGGCCCGCGAGCATGGGCGGGGCCTCATGGGCCACACTGGTTTCAACGACACTGAACGTTGGACAACATGCCAACCACAAGGTTTCTTGCCATGGGGAAGGATTTCTGATTTCTGCATCACCTTCAACCCTGGGCAGTGATTGGAGATAAGGTCTAGGTTCTGAAACCTGAAAACCGAGGTTGGGAAGAGATGACGACCTAAGGCCATGGCGGCTCGATGTGCTCAGTGTGCGGCCAGCTGTCTGGGAGGGGCCAGGGGGTCCAGGCTCAGGCTGTGTCAGAAAGGGCATTAGTGCCCTGGTCAGCCTATGTATTTGGGGTACAGCCAAGGTCGGTGCAGGTTGATCCTCCTTTGGGGTTACTGGGTAGCCCCAGAGGACAATGTTTTTTATCTGGAGGGCAGGCAGAGTGCTGCATTGTAGTTCTGGATTGCCAAACTGGAGGCCTTGTGGGCCAGTAGTCTGACGACAAAAGTCTGAGAACACAAGCTAGGCTTAGGTTTCTGGGTGAGGCCATGGCAGGCACCATCTACAGACCTGAATCGAGATCTCGTGCATCTGAAGTCAGGGCGAGGATCAGACGATCGCTCAGGTTGGAGTTTCTGTCCCTGATGGCCCCTTCATGAATGGGGGGGCATCACGAGGCCATGGGGGTTTTCCCATGATGGGAGTTGTGAGAAGCTCCAAACTGCAGAGAGTCTTCGGCAGGACAATTGAGACCTGTTGTTTGGCTCCAGGCCAATGATTCTGAGCAGGGTTCTAAGGATGGATGGCTGGGTAGCCCACCTCGCATTCCAATTGTCTCCTAGCAACAAGACAGTTTAGATCTCCTGGATCTGTGGGGAGCTACCGAGGATGCTGAGTTGAAATGCACACCCCTGGGGATGGGTCCGAATGTGCTTTTGTGTCTATGGAGACCTTGGAATGAAGCGGTGGCACTGGGGCCCTAAAGGGTTCTCCTAAACAGAGGCTTTGACACAGCTCCAACGTGCAAGTTTCCCATGTGTAGATGAGATGTTTTCTGATGGGTGAAACAAGAAACAGCTATATGCTGCTTTTGAAATCCAGGCCTCTGAGGAGAGATGCCTGGAAACCAAAGCAATGGATCTGATTAGTGCCTAGGGGCCTGTTCTTTCCTTTTTACCTCTGGGGACATCTGTCTATGGGTCTGAGTGCAGGTAGGGGCTCAGTTGGGCTCAGATTGCCCCTGTTTTTCCTGGGAAGCTACCACTATTGAGATTTATCAGGGACTTTGGAGGTTTATCCTATTAGAAGGGTTGTGGCCATTGGAATGGGCACACACAATTCCCTTGGAGAGGGCAAGTACAGTCCTCAGGTTTGGCTCCAGGGGCCTGAGCCTGTAGGTTGTGTCGTCCAGCCCTTTTTGGACAGTTGTCTGAAAACACAAACTCGGCTTATGTTTCAGGTCATAGGTATGGCAGGACTGATCTACAGACCATGAGGAGAACTTTTCGGGATTTGAAAGAAGGGCGAGTGTGAGGCTCCTGCTCAAGTTTTTGTCTCGGGATATCGTGTCACTCATGGTCGTGGAATTTCTTGGTGACTTCATGGGAAATGGACGAGTCTTACTCTCTGGTGGTTTGGCCCCGTCCAAAGAGTTTGGGGTCATTCTGTCGACTGGAAGAAGTCCGTTTTATTTTGTTGTTGTTGTTGTTTTCTTTTTTAACCTCAGGTGTCCCACCAAATGAGGGATTTCAGAGTAGAGCCCTAGGAGGGGCGACTGGACAATCAGAAATCTGGTTAAAAATTGGGGCCTAGGGACATGTCAAGCCCATTATGACATCTAATGGTCCAGCCACTGAGAGGACTTACTAGAGGACAGGACTCATGCTGAGGGTCACAATGCGTGTGTATGCCCTCGTCGCACTCAAGAATGGGCGGGGCCTCAGGGTTTCTCCTACACTGATCGTTGGACAACGTGCCAACCACAAGGGTTCTTGCCATGGGTAAGGAGGAGTTCTGATTTCTGCATCAGACTCACCCCTGGGCAGTGATTGGAGATAAGGTCTCGGTTCTGAAGCCTGAAAACTGAGGTAGGGAAGAGATGATGACCTAAGGCCATGGCGGGTTTTATGTGCTCAGTGTGCGGTCAGCTTTCTGGGTGTTGGTCAGGAGGTCCGGGCTCAGGATGTGTTCGACAGTGCATTAGTGCCCAGGTTAGACTATATAATTTGGGTAAAGTCGAGTGCTGTGTAGGTTTACCCTCATTTAAGGTGCCTGGGCAGCTCATGAGGCAATCATTTTTTTCTCTAGAGGGCAGGCAGAGTGCTGCATTGTGGGTCCGGATTTGCCAAACTTGAGGGCTTTGGGGCCAGGAGTGTGAGGATGGAAGTCTGAGAAGACAAGCTAGACTTGGGTTTCAGGGCGAGGGCACGGCAGGTACCCCCTGCAGATCTGAACCAATATCTCATGCATCTGAAGTCAGGGCGAGGATCAGACGTTGGCTCAGGTGGGAGTTTCTGAGCATGACGGCCGCTTCATGAAGGGAGCGGAATCTCGAGACCATTGAGGTTTTCCCACGTTGGGAGTTGTGGGATGCCCCCTTCCAGGATTCCTTCTTCCGGACAATTGAGACCTGTTGGACAGCTCCAGGACATCCCATATGGAATGACTCCAGAGCTCCGTTCGCGGATGGATGCCTGGGAAGCCCGCCTCGCATTCCAATTGTCTCCTAGCAAAAAGACAGTTTAGATCTGATGGCTCTGCGGGAGCAACCTCGGTGGCTGAGTTGAAATGGACTTTCCTGAGGATGTGTCCTAATGTGTTTTTGTGTCCATGAGGGCCTTGGAATGGGGCGGTGGCACCGGCAACCTGAAGTACTTTCCTAAGCTTTGGACATGGCTCCCATGCACAGGTTTACTTGTGGAGACGGGATGAGTTCTGATGGGTGCCTCAGGAAAACCCCTATGCTCGAATTGGAATCACGCTTTTGAGGACACATGCCTGTAACCCATAGCAATGGATCCTATTATGGCCTAGGGTCCTGTCTGGTTCAATGTTCTTCTCTGGGGACATCCATCTATGGTATGAGTGGAGGTCGATTATCAGCTGGTGTCAGACACCCCTTGTTTGTTCCGGGTGACCCAAACTATTGGGATGGCCTAAGGGTCGTTGGAGGTTTCTCCTAATTTGTACGATTTTGGACCATGGAATGGGCAGAATTCCCATGGATTGGTAGGCACACCCCTAATGTGTGGCTCCAGGGGCCCAGCCTGGAGGGCGTGTGGCCCAAGACGTTGAGGACAGAAGTCTGAAAACACAAACTCAGCTTAGGTTTGGGGACGTAGGTATGGCAGGCCCGATCTACAAACCATGAGAAGAACTCTACAGGATATGAAGAAAGTGCGAGTCTGTGGCGATTGCTCAGGCTTTTGTCTCTGGATTTTGTATCAGTGATGGCCGTGGAATGTCGGGGAGGCCTCATGGGCCATGGACGAATCTTCCTCTCTGAGGATTTGGCCCGATTCCCAATTGCTTTTCGTCAATCTGTGGGATGGGAGGACTCATTTCAGGTTTGTTACCTCAGGTGTCCCACCAAAAGAGGAATTCCAAAGCAAAGCCGTGGGGAAGACTGAAGGGACAATCCGAACTATGGTTAAAAATTGGGGCCTAGGGGCATGGCAAGCCCAATATGCTATCTCTTCATCCAGCCACTGAGTGGCCTTACTTGAGGACTGGGCTCAGCCTGAGGGTCACAATGTGTGTTTGTGACCTTTGTGGCCCGCGAGCATGGGCGGGGCCTCATGGGCCACACTGGTTTCAACGACACTGAACGTTGGACAACATGCCAACCACAAGGTTTCTTGCCATGGGGAAGGAGTTCTGATTTCTGCATCACCTTCAACCCTGGGCAGTGATTGGAGATAAGGTCTAGGTTCTGAAACCTGAAAACCGAGGTTGGGAAGAGATGACGACCTAAGGCCATGGCGGCTCGATGTGCTCAGTGTGCGGCCAGCTGTCTGGGAGGGGCCAGGGGGTCCAGGCTCAGGCTGTGTCAGAAAGGGCATTAGTGCCCTGGTCAGCCTATGTATTTGGGGTACAGCCAAGGTCGGTGCAGGTTGATCCTCCTTTGGGGTTACTGGGTAGCCCCAGAGGACAATGTTTTTTATCTGGAGGGCAGGCAGAGTGCTGCATTGTAGTTCTGGATTGCCAAACTGGAGGCCTTGTGGGCCAGTAGTCTGACGACAAAAGTCTGAGAACACAAGCTAGGCTTAGGTTTCTGGGTGAGGCCATGGCAGGCACCATCTACAGACCTGAATCGAGATCTCGTGCATCTGAAGTCAGGGCGAGGATCAGACGATCGCTCAGGTTGGAGTTTCTGTCCCTGATGGCCCCTTCATGAATGGGGGGGCATCACGAGGCCATGGGGGTTTTCCCATGATGGGAGTTGTGAGAAGCTCCAAACTGCAGAGAGTCTTCGGCAGGACAATTGAGACCTGTTGTTTGGCTCCAGGCCAATGATTCTGAGCAGGGTTCTAAGGATGGATGGCTGGGTAGCCCACCTCGCATTCCAATTGTCTCCTAGCAACAAGACAGTTTAGATCTCCTGGATCTGTGGGGAGCTACCGAGGATGCTGAGTTGAAATGCACACCCCTGGGGATGGGTCCGAATGTGCTTTTGTGTCTATGGAGACCTTGGAATGAAGCGGTGGCACTGGGGCCCTAAAGGGTTCTCCTAAACAGAGGCTTTGACACAGCTCCAACGTGCAAGTTTCCCATGTGTAGATGAGATGTTTTCTGATGGGTGAAACAAGAAACAGCTATATGCTGCTTTTGAAATCCAGGCCTCTGAGGAGAGATGCCTGGAAACCAAAGCAATGGATCTGATTAGTGCCTAGGGGCCTGTTCTTTCCTTTTTACCTCTGGGGACATCTGTCTATGGGTCTGAGTGCAGGTAGGGGCTCATTTGGGCTCAGATTGCCCCTGTTTTTCCTGGGAAGCTACCACTATTGAGATTTATCAGGGACTTTGGAGGTTTATCCTATTAGAAGGGTTGTGGCCATTGGAATGGGCACACACAATTCCCTTGGAGAGGGCAAGTACAGTCCTCAGGTTTGGCTCCAGGGGCCTGAGCCTGTAGGTTGTGTCGTCCAGCCCTTTTTGGACAGTTGTCTGAAAACACAAACTCGGCTTATGTTTCAGGTCATAGGTATGGCAGGACTGATCTACAGACCATGAGGAGAACTTTTCGGGATTTGAAAGAAGGGCGAGTGTGAGGCTCCTGCTCAAGTTTTTGTCTCGGGATATCGTGTCACTCATGGTCGTGGAATTTCTGGGTGACTTCATGGGAAATGGACGAGTCTTACTCTCTGGTGGTTTGGCCCCGTCCAAAGAGTTTGGGGTCATTCTGTGGGCTGGAAGAAGTCCGTTTTATTTTGTTGTTGTTGTTGTTTTCTTTTTTAACCTCAGGTGTCCCACCAAATGAGGGATTTCAGAGTAGAGCCCTAGGAGGGGCGACTGGACAATCAGAAATCTGGTTAAAAATTGGGGCCTAGGGACATGTCAAGCCCATTATGACATCTAATGGTCCAGCCACTGAGAGGACTTACTAGAGGACAGGACTCATGCTGAGGGTCACAATGCGTGTGTATGCCCTCGTCGCACTCAAGAATGGGCGGGGCCTCAGGGTTTCTCCTACACTGATCGTTGGACAACGTGCCAACCACAAGGGTTCTTGCCATGGGTAAGGAGGAGTTCTGATTTCTGCATCAGACTCACCCCTGGGCAGTGATTGGAGATAAGGTCTCGGTTCTGAAGCCTGAAAACTGAGGTAGGGAAGAGATGATGACCTAAGGCCATGGCGGGTTTTATGTGCTCAGTGTGCGGTCAGCTTTCTGGGTGTTGGTCAGGAGGTCCGGGCTCAGGATGTGTTCGACAGTGCATTAGTGCCCAGGTTAGACTATATAATTTGGGTAAAGTCGAGTGCTGTGTAGGTTTACCCTCATTTAAGGTGCCTGGGCAGCTCATGAGGCAATCATTTTTTTCTCTAGAGGGCAGGCAGAGTGCTGCATTGTGGGTCCGGAATTGCCAAACTTGAGGGCTTTGGGGCCAGGAGTGTGTGGATGGAAGTCTGAGAAGACAAGCTAGACTTGGGTTTCAGGGCGAGGGCACGGCAGGTACCCCCTGCAGATCTGAACCAATATCTCATGCATCTGAAGTCAGGGCGAGGATCAGACGTTGGCTCAGGTGGGAGTTTCTGAGCATGACGGCCGCTTCATGAAGGGAGCGGAATCTCGAGACCATTGAGGTTTTCCCACGTTGGGAGTTGGGGGATGCCCCCTTCCAGGATTCCTTCTTCCGGACAATTGAGACCTGTTGGACAGCTCCAGGACATCCCATATGGAATGACTCCAGAGCACCGTTCGCGGATGGATGCCTGGGAAGCCCGCCTCGCATTCCAATTGTCTCCTAGCAACAAGACAGTTTAGATCTGATGGCTCTGCGGGAGCAACCTCGGTGGCTGAGTTGAAATGGACTTTCCTGAGGATGTGTCCTAATGTGTTTTTGTGTCCATGAGGGCCTTGGAATGGGGCGGTGGCCCCGGCAACCTGAAGTACTTTCCTAAGCTTTGGACATGGCTCCCATGCACAGGTTTACTTGTGGAGACGAGATGAGTTCTGATGGGTGCCTCAGGAAAACCCCTATGCTCGTATTGGAATCAGGCTTTTGAGGACACATGCCTGTAACCCATAGCAATGGATCCTATTATGGCCTAGGGTCCTGTCTGGTTCAATCTTCTTCTCTGGGGACATCCATCTATGGTATGAGTGGAGGTCGATTATCAGCTGGTGTCAGACACCCCTTGTTTGTTCCGGGTGACCCACACTATTGGGATGGCCTAAGGGTCGTTGGAGGTTTCTCCTAATTTGTACGAATTTGGACCATGGAATGGGCAGAATTCCCATGGATTGGTAGGCACACCCCTAATGTGTTGCTCCAGGGGCCCAGCCTGGAGGGCGTGTGGCCCAAGACGTTGAGGACAGAAGTCTGAAAACACAAACTCAGCTTAGGTTTGGGGACGTAGGTATGGCAGGCCCGATCTACAAACCATGAGAAGAACTCTACAGGATATGAAGAAAGTGCGAGTCTGTGGCGATTGCTCAGGCTTTTGTCTCTGGATTTTGTATCAGTGATGGCCGTGGAATGTCGGGGAGGCCTCATGGGCCATGGACGAATCTTCCTCTCTGAGGATTTGGCCCGATTCCCAATTGCTTTTCATCAATCTGTGGGATGGGAGGACTCATTTCAGGTTTGTTACCTCAGGTGTCCCACCAAAAGAGGAATTCCAAAGCAAAGCCGTGGGGAAGACTGAAGGGACAATCCGAACTATGGTGAAAAATTGGGGCCTAGGGGCATGGCAAGCCCAATATGCTATCTCTTCATCCAGCCACTGAGTGGCCTTACTTGAGGACTGGGCTCAGCCTGAGGGTCACAATGTGTGTTTGTGACCAATGTGGCCCGCGAGCATGGGTGGGGCCTCATGGGCCACACTGGTTTCAACGACACTGAACGTTGGACAACATGCCAACCACAAGGTTTCTTGCCATGGGGAAGGAGTTCTGATTTCTGCATCACCTTCAACCCTGGGCAGTGATTGGAGATAAGGTCTAGGTTCTGAAACCTGAAAACCGAGGTTGGGAAGAGATGACGACCTAAGGCCATGGCGGCTCGATGTGCTCAGTGTGCGGCCAGCTGTCTGGGAGGGGCCAGGGGGTCCAGGCTCAGGCTGTGTCAGAAAGGGCATTAGTGCCCTGGTCAGCCTATGTATTTGGGGTACAGCCAATGTCGGTGCAGGTTGATCCTCCTTTGGGGTTACTGGGTAGCCCCAGAGGACAATGTTTTTTATCTGGAGGGCAGGCAGAGTGCTGCATTGTAGTTCTGGATTGCCAAACTGGAGGCCTTGTGGGCCAGTAGTCTGACGACAAAAGTCTGAGAACACAAGCTAGGCTTAGGTTTCTGGGTGAGGCCATGGCAGGCACCATCTACAGACCTGAATCGAGATCTCGTGCATCTGAAGTCAGGGCGAGGATCAGACGATCGCTCAGGTTGGAGTTTCTGTCCCTGATGGCCCCTTCATGAATGGGGGGGCATCACGAGGCCATGGGGGTTTTCCCATGATGGGAGTTGTGAGAAGCTCCAAACTGCAGAGAGTCTTTGGCAGGACAATTGAGACCTGTTGTTTGGCTCCAGGCCAATGATTCTGAGCAGGGTTCTAAGGATGGATGGCTGGGTAGCCCACCTCGCATTCCAATTGTCTCCTAGCAACAAGACAGTTTAGATCTCCTGGATCTGTGGGGAGCTACCGAGGATGCTGAGTTGAAATGCACACCCCTGGGGATGGGTCCGAATGTGCTTTTGTGTCTATGGAGACCTTGGAATGAAGCGGTGGCACTGGGGCCCTAAAGGGTTCTCCTAAACAGAGGCTTTGACACAGCTCCAACGTGCAAGTTTCCCATGTGTAGATGAGATGTTTTCTGATGGGTGAAACAAGAAACAGCTATATGCTGCTTTTGAAATCCAGGCCTCTGAGGAGAGATGCCTGGAAACCAAAGCAATGGATCTGATTAGTGCCTAGGGGCCTGTTCTTTCCTTTTTACCTCTGGGGACATCTGTCTATGGGTCTGAGTGCAGGTAGGGGCTCATTTGGGCTCAGATTGCCCCTGTTTTTCCTGGGAAGCTACCACTATTGAGATATATCAGGGACTTGGGAGGTTTATCCTATTAGAAGGGTTGTGGCCATTGGAATGGGCACACACAATTCCCTTGGAGAGGGCAAGTACAGTCCTCAGGTTTGGCTCCAGGGGCCTGAGCCTGTAGGTTGTGTCGTCCAGCCCTTTTTGGACAGTTGTCTGAAAACACAAACTCGGCTTATGTTTCAGGTCATAGGTATGGCAGGACTGATCTACAGACCATGAGGAGAACTTTTCGGGATTTGAAAGAAGGGCGAGTGTGAGGCTCCTGCTCAAGTTTTTGTCTCGGGATATCGTGTCACTCATGGTCGTGGAATTTCTGGGTGACTTCATGGGAAATGGACGAGTCTTACTCTCTGGTGGTTTGGCCCCGTCCAAAGAGTTTGGGGTCATTCTGTCGGCTGGAAGAAGTCCGTTTTATTTTGTTGTTGTTGTTGTTTTCTTTTTTAACCTCAGGTGTCCCACCAAATGAGGGATTTCAGAGTAGAGCCCTAGGAGGGGCGACTGGACAATCAGAAATCTGGTTAAAAATTGGGGCCTAGGGACATGTCAAGCCCATTATGACATCTAATGGTCCAGCCACTGAGAGGACTTACTAGAGGACAGGACTCATGCTGAGGGACACAATGCGTGTGTATGCCCTCGTCGCACTCAAGAATGGGCGGGGCCTCAGGGTTTCTCCTACACTGATCGTTGGACAACGTGCCAACCACAAGGGTTCTTGCCATGGGTAAGGAGGAGTTCTGATTTCTGCATCAGACTCACCCCTGGGCAGTGATTGGAGATAAGGTCTCGGTTCTGAAGCCTGAAAACTGAGGTAGGGAAGAGATGATGACCTAAGGCCATGGCGGGTTTTATGTGCTCAGTGTGCGGTCAGCTTTCTGGGTGTTGGTCAGGAGGTCCGGGCTCAGGATGTGTTCGACAGTGCATTAGTGCCCAGGTTAGACTATATAATTTGGGTAAAGTCGAGTGCTGTGTAGGTTTACCCTCATTTAAGGTGCCTGGGCAGCTCATGAGGCAATCATTTTTTTCTCTAGAGGGCAGGCAGAGTGCTGCATTGTGGGTCCGGAATTGCCAAACTTGAGGGCTTTGGGGCCAGGAGTGTGAGGATGGAAGTCTGAGAAGACAAGCTAGACTTGGGTTTCAGGGCGAGGGCACGGCAGGTACCCCCTGCAGATCTGAACCAATATCTCATGCATCTGAAGTCAGGGCGAGGATCAGACGTTGGCTCAGGTGGGAGTTTCTGAGCATGACGGCCGCTTCATGAAGGGAGCGGAATCTCGAGACCATTGAGGTTTTCCCACGTTGGGAGTTGTGGGATGCCCCCTTCCAGGATTCCTTCTTCCAGACAATTGAGACCTGTTGGACAGCTCCAGGACATCCCATATGGAATGACTCCAGAGCACCGTTCGCGGATGGATGCCTGGGAAGCCCGCCTCGCATTCCAATTGTCTCCTAGCAATAAGACAGTTTAGATCTGATGGCTCTGCGGGAGCAACCTCGGTGGCTGAGTTGAAATGGACTTTCCTGAGGATGTGTCCTAATGTGTTTTTGTGTCCATGAGGGCCTTGGAATGGGGCGGTGGCCCCGGCAACCTGAAGTACTTTCCTAAGCTTTGGACATGGCTCCCATGCACAGGTTTACTTGTGGAGACGAGATGAGTTCTGATGGGTGCCTCAGGAAAACCCCTATGCTCGTATTGGAATCAGGCTTTTGAGGACACATGCCTGTAACCCATAGCAATGGATCCTATTATGGCCTAGGGTCCTGTCTGGTTCAATCTTCTTCTCTGGGGACATCCATCTATGGTATGAGTGGAGGTCGATTATCAGCTGGTGTCAGACACCCCTTGTTTGTTCCGGGTGACCCACACTATTGGGATGGCCTAAGGGTCGTTGGAGGTTACTCCTAATTTGTACGATTTTGGACCATGGAATGGGCAGAATTACCATGGATTGGTAGGCACAGTCCTAATGTGTGGCTCCAGGGGCCCAGCCTGGAGGGCGTGTGGCCCAAGACGTTGAGGACAGAAGTCTGAAAACACAAACTCAGCTTAGGTTTGGGGACGTAGGTATGGCAGGCCCGATCTACAAACCATGAGAAGAACTCTACAGGATATGAAGAAAGTGCGAGTCTGTGGCGATTGCTCAGGCTTTTGTCTCTGGATTTTGTATCAGTGATGGCCGTGGAATGTCGGTGAGGCCTCATGGTCCATGGACGAATCTTCCTCTCTGAGGATTTGGCCCAATTCCCAATTGCTTTTCGTCAATCTGTGGGATGGGAGGACTCATTTCAGTTTTGTTACCTCAGGTGTCCCACCAAAAGAGGAATTCCAAAGCAAAGCCGTGGGGAAGACTGAAGGGACAATCCGAACTATGGTTAAAAATTGGGGCCTAGGGGCATGGCAAGCCCAATATGCTATCTCTTCATCCAGCCACTGAGTGGCCTTACTTGAGGACTGGGCTCAGCCTGAGGGTCACAATGTGTGTTTGTGACCAATGTGGCCCGCGAGCATGGGTGGGGCCTCATGGGCCACACTGGTTTCAACGACACTGAACGTTGGACAACATGCCAACCACAAGGTTTCTTGCCATGGGGAAGGAGTTCTGTTTTCTGCATCACCTTCAACCCTGGGCAGTGATTGGAGATAAGGTCTAGGTTCTGAAACCTGAAAACCGAGGTTGGGAAGAGATGACGACCTAAGGCCATGGCGGCTCGATGTGCTCAGTGTGCGGCCAGCTGTCTGGGAGGGGCCAGGGGGTCCAGGCTCAGGCTGTGTCAGAAAGGGCATTAGTGCCCTGGTCAGCCTATGTATTTGGGGTACAGCCAAGGTCGGTGCAGGTTGATCCTCCTTTGGTGTTACTGGGTAGCCCCAGAGGACAATGTTTTTTATCTGGAGGGCAGGCAGAGTGCTGCATTGTAGTTCTGGATTGCCAAACTGGAGGCCTTGTGGGCCAGTAGTCTGACGACAAAAGTCTGAGAACACAAGCTAGGCTTAGGTTTCTGGGTGAGGCCATGGCAGGCACCATCTACAGACCTGAATCGAGATCTCGTGCATCTGAAGTCAGGGCGAGGATCAGACGATCGCTCAGGTTGGAGTTTCTGTCCCTGATGGCCCCTTCATGAATGGGGGGGCATCACGAGGCCATGGGGGTTTTCCCATGATGGGAGTTGTGAGAAGCTCCAAACTGCAGAGAGTCTTCGGCAGGACAATTGAGACCTGTTGTTTGGCTCCAGGCCAATGATTCTGAGCAGGGTTCTAAGGATGGATGGCTGGGTAGCCCACCTCGCATTCCAATTGTCTCCTAGCAACAAGACAGTTTAGATCTCCTGGATCTGTGGGGAGCTACCGAGGATGCTGAGTTGAAATGCACACCCCTGGGGATGGGTCCGAATGTGCTTTTGTGTCTATGGAGACCTTGGAATGAAGCGGTGGCACTGGGGCCCTAAAGGGTTCTCCTAAACAGAGGCTTTGACACAGCTCCAACGTGCAAGTTTCCCATGTGTAGATGAGATGTTTTCTGATGGGTGAAACAAGAAACAGCTATATGCTGCTTTTGAAATCCAGGCCTCTGAGGAGAGATGCCTGGAAACCAAAGCAATGGATCTGATTAGTGCCTAGGGGCCTGTTCTTTCCTTTTTACCTCTGGGGACATCTGTCTATGGGTCTGAGTGCAGGTAGGGGCTCATTTGGGCTCAGATTGCCCCTGTTTTTCCTGGGAAGCTACCACTATTGAGATATATCAGGGACTTTGGAGGTTTATCCTATTAGAAGGGTTGTGGCCATTGGAATGGGCACACACAATTCCCTTGGAGAGGGCAAGTACAGTCCTCAGGTTTGGCTCCAGGGGCCTGAGCCTGTAGGTTGTGTCGTCCAGCCCTTTTTGGACAGTTGTCTGAAAACACAAACTCGGCTTATGTTTCAGGTCATAGGTATGGCAGGACTGATCTACAGACCATGAGGAGAACTTTTCGGGATTTGAAAGAAGGGCGAGTGTGAGGCTCCTGCTCAAGTTTTTGTCTCGGGATATCGTGTCACTCATGGTCGTGGAATTTCTTGGTGACTTCATGGGAAATGGACGAGTCTTACTCTCTGGTGGTTTGGCCCCGTCCAAAGAGTTTGGGGTCATTCTGTCGACTGGAAGAAGTCCGTTTTATTTTGTTGTTGTTGTTGTTTTCTTTTTTAACCTCAGGTGTCCCACCAAATGAGGGATTTCAGAGTAGAGCCCTAGGAGGGGCGACTGGACAATCAGAAATCTGGTTAAAAATTGGGGCCTAGGGACATGTCAAGCCCATTATGACATCTAATGGTCCAGCCACTGAGAGGACTTACTAGAGGACAGGACTCATGCTGAGGGTCACAATGCGTGTGTATGCCCTCGTCGCACTCAAGAATGGGCGGGGCCTCAGGGTTTCTCCTACACTGATCGTTGGACAACGTGCCAACCACAAGGGTTCTTGCCATGGGTAAGGAGGAGTTCTGATTTCTGCATCAGACTCACCCCTGGGCAGTGATTGGAGATAAGGTCTCGGTTCTGAAGCCTGAAAACTGAGGTAGGGAAGAGATGATGACCTAAGGCCATGGCGGGTTTTATGTGCTCAGTGTGCGGTCAGCTTTCTGGGTGTTGGTCAGGAGGTCCGGGCTCAGGATGTGTTCGACAGTGCATTAGTGCCCAGGTTAGACTATATAATTTGGGTAAAGTCGAGTGCTGTGTAGGTTTACCCTCATTTAAGGTGCCTGGGCAGCTCATGAGGCAATAATTTTTTTCTCTAGAGGGCAGGCAGAGTGCTGCATTGTGGGTCCGGAATTGCCAAACTTGAGGGCTTTGGGGCCAGGAGTGTGTGGATGGAAGTCTGAGAAGACAAGCTAGACTTGGGTTTCAGGGCGAGGGCACGGCAGGTACCCCCTGCAGATCTGAACCAATATCTCATGCATCTGAAGTCAGGGCGAGGATCAGACGTTGGCTCAGGTGGGAGTTTCTGAGCATGACGGCCGCTTCATGAAGGGAGCGGAATCTCGAGACCATTGAGGTTTTCCCACGTTGGGAGTTGGGGGATGCCCCCTTCCAGGATTCCTTCTTCCGGACAATTGAGACCTGTTGGACAGCTCCAGGACATCCCATATGGAATGACTCCAGAGCACCGTTCGCGGATGGATGCCTGGGAAGCCCGCCTCGCATTCCAATTGTCTCCTAGCAACAAGACAGTTTAGATCTGATGGCTCTGCGGGAGCAACCTCGGTGGCTGAGTTGAAATGGACTTTCCTGAGGATGTGTCCTAATGTGTTTTTGTGTCCATGAGGGCCTTGGAATGGGGCGGTGGCCCCGGCAACCTGAAGTACTTTCCTAAGCTTTGGACATGGCTCCCATGCACAGGTTTACTTGTGGAGACGAGATGAGTTCTGATGGGTGCCTCAGGAAAACCCCTATGCTCGTATTGGAATCAGGCTTTTGAGGACACATGCCTGTAACCCATAGCAATGGATCCTATTATGGCCTAGGGTCCTGTCTGGTTCAATCTTCTTCTCTGGGGACATCCATCTATGGTATGAGTGGAGGTCGATTATCAGCTGGTGTCAGACACCCCTTGTTTGTTCCGGGTGACCCACACTATTGGGATGGCCTAAGGGTCGTTGGAGGTTTCTCCTAATTTGTACGAATTTGGACCATGGAATGGGCAGAATTCCCATGGATTGGTAGGCACACCCCTAATGTGTGGCTCCAGGGGCCCAGCCTGGAGGGCGTGTGGCCCAAGACGTTGAGGACAGAAGTCTGAAAACACAAACTCAGCTTAGGTTTGGGGACGTAGGTATGGCAGGCCCGATCTACAAACCATGAGAAGAACTCTACAGGATATGAAGAAAGTGCGAGTCTGTGGCGATTGCTCAGGCTTTTGTCTCTGGATTTTGTATCAGTGATGGCCGTGGAATGTCGGTGAGGCCTCATGGTCCATGGACGAATCTTCCTCTCTGAGGATTTGGCCCGATTCCCAATTGCTTTTCATCAATCTGTGGGATGGGAGGACTCATTTCAGGTTTGTTACCTCAGGTGTCCCACCAAAAGAGGAATTCCAAAGCAAAGCCGTGGGGAAGACTGAAGGGACAATCCGAACTATGGTGAAAAATTGGGGCCTAGGGGCATGGCAAGCCCAATATGCTATCTCTTCATCCAGCCACTGAGTGGCCTTACTTGAGGACTGGGCTCAGCCTGAGGGTCACAATGTGTGTTTGTGACCAATGTGGCCCGCGAGCATGGGTGGGGCCTCATGGGCCACACTGGTTTCAACGACACTGAACGTTGGACAACATGCCAACCACAAGGTTTCTTGCCATGGGGAAGGAGTTCTGATTTCTGCATCACCTTCAACCCTGGGCAGTGATTGGAGATAAGGTCTAGGTTCTGAAACCTGAAAACCGAGGTTGGGAAGAGATGACGACCTAAGGCCATGGCGGCTCGATGTGCTCAGTGTGCGGCCAGCTGTCTGGGAGGGGCCAGGGGGTCCAGGCTCAGGCTGTGTCAGAAAGGGCATTAGTGCCCTGGTCAGCCTATGTATTTGGGGTACAGCCAAGGTCGGTGCAGGTTGATCCTCCTTTGGGGTTACTGGGTAGCCCCAGAGGACAATGTTTTTTATCTGGAGGGCAGGCAGAGTGCTGCATTGTAGTTCTGGATTGCCAAACTGGAGGCCTTGTGGGCCAGTAGTCTGACGACAAAAGTCTGAGAACACAAGCTAGGCTTAGGTTTCTGGGTGAGGCCATGGCAGGCACCATCTACAGACCTGAATCGAGATCTCGTGCATCTGAAGTCAGGGCGAGGATCAGACGATCGCTCAGGTTGGAGTTTCTGTCCCTGATGGCCCCTTCATGAATGGGGGGGCATCACGAGGCCATGGGGGTTTTCCCATGATGGGAGTTGTGAGAAGCTCCAAACTGCAGAGAGTCTTCGGCAGGACAATTGAGACCTGTTGTTTGGCTCCAGGCCAATGATTCTGAGCAGGGTTCTAAGGATGGATGGCTGGGTAGCCCACCTCGCATTCCAATTGTCTCCTAGCAACAAGACAGTTTAGATCTCCTGGATCTGTGGGGAGCTACCGAGGATGCTGAGTTGAAATGCACACCCCTGGGGATGGGTCCGAATGTGCTTTTGTGTCTATGGAGACCTTGGAATGAAGCGGTGGCACTGGGGCCCTAAAGGGTTCTCCTAAACAGAGGCTTTGACACAGCTCCAACGTGCAAGTTTCCCATGTGTAGATGAGATGTTTTCTGATGGGTGAAACAAGAAACAGCTATATGCTGCTTTTGAAATCCAGGCCTCTGAGGAGAGATGCCTGGAAACCAAAGCAATGGATCTGATTAGTGCCTAGGGGCCTGTTCTTTCCTTTTTACCTCTGGGGACATCTGTCTATGGGTCTGAGTGCAGGTAGGGGCTCAGTTGGGCTCAGATTGCCCCTGTTTTTCCTGGGAAGCTACCACTATTGAGATATATCATGGACTTTGGAGGTTCATCCTATTAGAAGGGTTGTGGCCATTGGAATGGGCACACACAATTCCCTTGGAGAGGGCAAGTACAGTCCTCAGGTTTGGCTCCAAGGGCCTGAGCCTGTAGGTTGTGTCGTCCAGCCCTTTTTGGACAGTTGTCTGAAAACACAAACTCGGCTTATGTTTCAGGTCATAGGTATGGCAGGACTGATCTACAGACCATGAGGAGAACTTTTCGGGATTTGAAAGAAGGGCGAGTGTGAGGCTCCTGCTCAAGTTTTTGTCTCGGGATATCGTGTCACTCATGGTCGTGGAATTTCTGGGTGACTTCATGGGAAATGGACGAGTCTTACTCTCTGGTGGTTTGGCCCCGTCCAAAGAGTTTGGGGTCATTCTGTCGGCTGGAAGAAGTCCGTTTTATTTTGTTGTTGTTGTTGTTTTCTTTTTTAACCTCAGGTGTCCCACCAAATGAGGGATTTCAGAGTAGAGCCCTAGGAGGGGCGACTGGACAATCAGAAATCTGGTTAAAAATTGGGGCCTAGGGACATGTCAAGCCCATTATGACATCTAATGGTCCAGCCACTGAGAGGACTTACTAGAGGACAGGACTCATGCTGAGGGTCACAATGCGTGTGTATGCCCTCGTCGCACTCAAGAATGGGCGGGGCCTCAGGGTTTCTCCTACACTGATCGTTGGACAACGTGCCAACCACAAGGGTTCTTGCCATGGGTAAGGAGGAGTTCTGATTTCTGCATCAGACTCACCCCTGGGCAGTGATTGGAGATAAGGTCTCGGTTCTGAAGCCTGAAAACTGAGGTAGGGAAGAGATGATGACCTAAGGCCATGGCGGGTTTTATGTGCTCAGTGTGCGGTCAGCTTTCTGGGTGTTGGTCAGGAGGTCCGGGCTCAGGATGTGTTCGACAGTGCATTCGTGCCCAGGTTAGACTATATAATTTGGGTAAAGTCGAGTGCTGTGTAGGTTTACCCTCATTTAAGGTGCCTGGGCAGCTCATGAGGCAATCATTTTTTTCTCTAGAGGGCAGGCAGAGTGCTGCATTGTGGGTCCGGAATTGCCAAACTTGAGGGCTTTGGGGCCAGGAGTGTGAGGATGGAAGTCTGAGAAGACAAGCTAGACTTGGGTTTCAGGGCGAGGGCACGGCAGGTACCCCCTGCAGATCTGAACCAATATCTCATGCATCTGAAGTCAGGGCGAGGATTAGACGTTGGCTCAGGGGGGAGTTTCTGAGCATGACGGCCGCTTCATGAAGGGAGCGGAATCTCGAGACCATTGAGGTTTTCCCACGTTGGGAGTTGTGGGATGCCCCCTTCCAGGATTCCTTCTTCCGGACAATTGAGACCTGTTGGACAGCTCCAGGACATCCCATATGGAATGCCTCCAGAGCACCGTTCGCGGATGGATGCCTGGGAAGCCCGCCTCGCATTCCAATTGTCTCCTAGCAACAAGACAGTTTAGATCTGATGGCTCTGCGGGAGCAACCTCGGTGGCTGAGTTGAAATGGACTTTCCTGAGGATGTGTCCTAATGTGTTTTTGTGTCCATGAGGGCCTTGGAATGGGGCGGTGGCCCCGGCAACCTGAAGTACTTTCCTAAGCTTTGGACATGGCTCCCATGCACAGGTTTACTTGTGGAGACGAGATGAGTTCTGATGGGTGCCTCAGGAAAACCCCTATGCTCGTATTGGAATCAGGCTTTTGAGGACACATGCCTGTAACCCATAGCAATGGATCCTATTATGGCCTAGGGTCCTGTCTGGTTCAATCTTCTTCTCTGGGGACATCCATCTATGGTATGAGTGGAGGTCGATTATCAGCTGGTGTCAGACACCCCTTGTTTGTTCCGGGTGACCCACACTATTGGGATGGCCTAAGGGTCGTTGGAGGTTTCTCCTAATTTGTACGAATTTGGACCATGGAATGGGCAGAATTCCCATGGATTGGTAGGCACAGTCCTAATGTGTGGCTCCAGGGGCCCAGCCTGGAGGGCATGTGGCCCAAGACGTTGAGGACAGAAGTCTGAAAACACAAACTCAGCTTAGGTTTGGGGACGTAGGTATGGCAGGCCCGATCTACAAACCATGAGAAGAATTCTACAGGATATGAAGAAAGTGCGAGTCTGTGGCGATTGCTCAGGCTTTTGTCTCTGGATTTTGTATCAGTGATGGCCGTGGAATGTCGGGGAGGCCTCATGGGCCATGGACGAATCTTCCTCTCTGAGGATTTGGCCCGATTCCCAATTGCTTTTCGTCAATCTGTGGGATGGGAGGACTCATTTCAGTTTTGTTACCTCAGGTGTCCCACCAAAAGAGGAATTCCAAAGCAAAGCCGTGGGGAAGACTGAAGGGACAATCCGAACTATGGTGAAAAATTGGGGCCTAGGGGCATGGCAAGCCCAATATGCTATCTCTTCATCCAGCCACTGAGTGTCCTTACTTGAGGCCTGGGCTCAGCCTGAGGGTCACAATGTGTGTTTGTGACCAATGTGGCACGCGAGCATGGGCGGGGCCTCATGGGCCACACTGGTTTCAACGACACTGAACGTTGGACAACATGCCAACCACAAGGTTTCTTGCCATGGGGAAGGAGTTCTAATTTCTGCTTCACCTTCAACCCTGGGCAGTGATTGGAGATAAGGTCTAGGTTCTGAAACCTGAAAACCGAGGTTGGGAAGAGATGACGACCTAAGGCCATGGCGGCTCGATGTGCTCAGTGTGCGGCCAGCTGTCTGGGAGGGGCCAGGGGGTCCAGGCTCAGGCTGTGTCAGAAAGGGCATTAGTGCCCTGGTCAGCCTATGTATTTGGGGTACAGCCAAGGTCGGTGCAGGTTGATCCTCCTTTGGGGTTACTGGGTAGCCCCAGAGGACAATGTTTTTTATCTGGAGGGCAGGCAGAGTGCTGCATTGTAGTTCTGGATTGCCAAACTGGAGGCCTTGTGGGCCAGTAGTCTGACGACAAAAGTCTGAGAACACAAGCTAGGCTTAGGTTTTTGGGTGAGGCCATGGCAGGCACCATCTACAGACCTGAATCGAGATCTCGTGCATCTGAAGTCAGGGCGAGGATCAGACGATCGCTCAGGTTGGAGTTTCTGTCCCTGATGGCCCCTTCATGAATGGGGGGGCATCACGAGGCCATGGGGGTTTTCCCATGATGGGAGTTGTGAGAAGCTCCAAACTGCAGAGAGTCTTCGGCAGGACAATTGAGACCTGTTGTTTGGCTCCAGGCCAATGATTCTGAGCAGGGTTCTAAGGATGGATGGCTGGGTAGCCCACCTCGCATTCCAATTGTCTCCTAGCAACAAGACAGTTTAGATCTCCTGGATCTGTGGGGAGCTACCGAGGATGCTGAGTTGAAATGCACACCCCTGGGGATGGGTCCGAATGTGCTTTTGTGTCTATGGAGACCTTGGAATGAAGCGGTGGCACTGGGGCCCTAAAGGGTTCTCCTAAACAGAGGCTTTGACACAGCTCCAACGTGCAAGTTTCCCATGTGTAGATGAGATGTTTTCTGATGGGTGAAACAAGAAACAGCTATATGCTGCTTTTGAAATCCAGGCCTCTGAGGAGAGATGCCTGGAAACCAAAGCAATGGATCTGATTAGTGCCTAGGGGCCTGTTCTTTCCTTTTTACCTCTGGGGACATCTATCTATGGGTCTGAGTGCAGGTAGGGGCTCAGTTGGGCTCAGATTGCCCCTGTTTTTCCTGGGAAGCTACCACTATTGAGATATATCAGGGACTTTGGAGGTTTATCCTATTAGAAGGGTTGTGGCCATTGGAATGGGCACACACAATTCCCTTGGAGAGGGCAAGTACAGTCCTCAGGTTTGGCTCCAGGGGCCTGAGCCTGTAGGTTGTGTCGTCCAGCCCTTTTTGGACAGTTGTCTGAAAACACAAACTCGGCTTATGTTTCAGGTCATAGGTATGGCAGGACTGATCTACAGACCATGAGGAGAACTTTTCGGGATTTGAAAGAAGGGCGAGTGTGAGGCTCCTGCTCAAGTTTTTGTCTCGGGATATCGTGTCACTCATGGTCGTGGAATTTCTGGGTGACTTCATGGGAAATGGACGAGTCTTACTCTCTGGTGGTTTGGCCCCGTCCAAAGAGTTTGGGGTCATTCTGTCGGCTGGAAGAAGTCCGTTTTATTTTGTTGTTGTTGTTGTTTTCTTTTTTAACCTCAGGTGTCCCACCAAATGAGGGATTTCAGAGTAGAGCCCTAGGAGGGGCGACTGGACAATCAGAAATCTGGTTAAAAATTGGGGCCTAGGGACATGTCAAGCCCATTATGACATCTAATGGTCCAGCCACTGAGAGGTCTTACTAGAGGACAGGACTCATGCTGAGGGTCACAATGCGTGTGTATGCCCTCGTCGCACTCAAGAATGGGCGGGGCCTCAGGGTTTCTCCTACACTGATCGTTGGACAACGTGCCAACCACAAGGGTTCTTGCCATGGGTAAGGAGGAGTTCTGATTTCTGCATCAGACTCACCCCTGGGCAGTGATTGGAGATAAGGTCTCGGTTCTGAAGCCTGAAAACTGAGGTAGGGAAGAGATGATGACCTAAGGCCATGGCGGGTTTTATGTGCTCAGTGTGCGGTCAGCTTTCTGGGTGTTGGTCAGGAGGTCCGGGCTCAGGATGTGTTCGACAGTGCATTAGTGCCCAGGTTAGACTATATAATTTGGGTAAAGTCGAGTGCTGTGTAGGTTTACCCTCATTTAAGGTGCCTGGGCAGCTCATGAGGCAATCATTTTTTTCTCTAGAGGGCAGGCAGAGTGCTGTATTGTGGGTCCGGAATTGCCAAACTTGAGGGCTTTGGGGCCAGGAGTGTGAGGATGGAAGTCTGAGAAGACAAGCTAGACTTGGGTTTCAGGGCGAGGGCACGGCAGGTACCCCCTGCAGATCTGAACCAATATCTCATGCATCTGAAGTCAGGGCGAGGATCAGACGTTGGCTCAGGTGGGAGTTTCTGAGCATGACGGCCGCTTCATGAAGGGAGCGGAATCTCGAGACCATTAGGTTTTCCCACGTTGGGAGTTGGGGGATGCCCCCTTCCAGGATTCCTTCTTCCGGACAATTGAGACCTGTTGGACAGCTCCAGGACATCCCATATGGAATGACTCCAGAGCACCGTTCGCGGATGGATGCCTGGGAAGCCCGCCTCGCATTCCAATTGTCTCCTAGCAACAAGACAGTTTAGATCTGATGGCTCTGCGGGAGCAACCTCGGTGGCTGAGTTGAAATGGACTTTCCTGAGGATGTGTCCTAATGTGTTTTTGTGTCCATGAGGGCCTTGGAATGGGGCGGTGGCACCGGCAATCTGAAGTACTTTCCTAAGCTTTGGACATGGCTCCCATGCACAGGTTTACTTGTGGAGACGAGATGAGTTCTGATGGGTGCCTCAGGAAAACCCCTATGCTCGTATTGGAATCAGGCTTTTGAGGACACATGCCTGTAACCCATAGCAATGGATCCTATTATGGCCTAGGGTCCTGTCTGGTTCAATCTTCTTCTCTGGGGACATCCATCTATGGTATGAGTGGAGGTCGATTATCAGCTGGTGTCAGACACCCCTTGTTTGTTCCGGGTGACCCACACTATTGGGATGGCCTAAGGGTCGTTGGAGGTTTCTCCTAATTTGTACGATTTTGGACCATGGAATGGGCAGAATTCCCATGGATTGGTAGGCACAGTCCTAATGTGTGGCTCCAGGGGCCCAGCCTGGAGGGCGTGTGGCCCAAGACTTTGAGGACAGAAGTCTGAAAACACAAACTCAGCTTAGGTTTGGGGACGTAGGTATGGCAGGCCCGATCTACAAACCATGAGAAGAACTCTACAGGATATGAAGAAAGTGCGAGTCTGTGGCGATTGCTCAGGCTTTTGTCTCTGGATTTTGTATCAGCGATGGCCGTGGAATGTCGGGGAGGCCTCATGGGCCATGGACGAATCTCCCTCTCTGAGGATTTGGCCCGATTCCCAATTGCTTTTCGTCAATCTGTGGGATGGGAGGACTCATTTCAGTTTTGTTACCTCAGGTGTCCCACCAAAAGAGGAATTCCAAAGCAAAGCCGTGGGGAAGACTGAAGGGACAATCCGAACTATGGTTAAAAATTGGGGCCTAGGGGCATGGCAAGCCCAATATGCTATCTCTTCATCCAGCCACTGAGTGGCCTTACTTGAGGACTGGGCTCAGCCTGAGGGTCACAATGTGTGTTTGTGACCAATGTGGCACGTGAGCATGGGCGGGGCCTCATGGGCCACACTGGTTTCAACGACATTGAACGTTGGACAACATGCCAACCACAAGGTTTCTTGCCATGGGGAAGGAGTTCTGATTTCTGCATCACCTTCAACCCTGGGCAGTGATTGGAGATAAGGTCTAGGTTCTGAAACCTGAAAACCGAGGTTGGGAAGAGATGACGACCTAAGGCCATGGCGGCTCGATGTGCTCAGTGTGCGGCCAGCTGTCTGGGAGGGGCCAGGGGGTCCAGGCTCAGGCTGTGTCAGAAAGGGCATTAGTGCCCTGGTCAGCCTATGTATTTGGGGTACAGCCAAGGTCGCTGCAGGTTGATCCTCATTTGGGGTTACTGGGTAGCCCCAGAGGACAATGTTTTTTATCTGGAGGGCAGGCAGAGTGCTGCATTGTAGTTCTGGATTGCCAAACTGGAGGCCTTGTGGGCCAGTAGTCTGACGACAAAAGTCTGAGAACACAAGCTAGGCTTAGGTTTCTGGGTGAGGCCATGGCAGGCACCATCTACAGACCTGAATCGAGATCTCGTGCATCTGAAGTCAGGGCGAGGATCAGACGATCGCTCAGGTTGGAGTTTCTGTCCCTGATGGCCCCTTCATGAATGGGGGGGCATCACGAGGCCATGGGGGTTTTCCCATGATGGGAGTTGTGAGAAGCTCCAAACTGCAGAGAGTCTTCGGCAGGACAATTGAGACCTGTTGTTTGGCTCCAGGCCAATGATTCTGAGCAGGGTTCTAAGGATGGATGGCTGGGTAGCCCACCTCGCATTCCAATTGTCTCCTAGCAACAAGACAGTTTAGATCTCCTGGATCTGTGGGGAGCTACCGAGGATGCTGAGTTGAAATGCACACCCCTGGGGATGGGTCCGAATGTGCTTTTGTGTCTATGGAGTCCTTGGAATGAAGCGGTGGCACTGGGGCCCTAAAGGGTTCTCCTAAACAGAGGCTTTGACACAGCTCCAACGTGCAAGTTTCCCATGTGTAGATGAGATGTTTTCTGATGGGTGAAACAAGAAACAGCTATATGCTGCTTTTGAAATCCAGGCCTCTGTGGAGAGATGCCTGGAAACCAAAGCAATGGATCTGATTAGTGCCTAGGGGCCTGTTCTTTCCTTTTTACCTCTGGGGACATCTGTCTATGGGTCTGAGTGCAGGTAGGGGCTCAGTTGGGCTCAGATTGCCCCTGTTTTTCCTGGGAAGCTACCACTATTGAGATATATCAGGGACTTTGGAGGTTTATCCTATTAGAAGGGTTGTGGCCATTGGAATGGGCACACACAATTCCCTTGGAGAGGGCAAGTACAGTCCTCAGGTTTGGCTCCAGGGGCCTGAGCCTGTAGGTTGTGTCGTCCAGCCCTTTTTGGACAGTTGTCTGAAAACACAAACTCGGCTTATGTTTCAGGTCATAGGTATGGCAGGACTGATCTACAGACCATGAGGAGAACTTTTCGGGATTTGAAGAAGGGCGAGTGTGAGGCTCCTGCTCAAGTTTTTGTCTCGGGATATCGTGTCACTCATGGTCGTGGAATTTCTGGGTGACTTCATGGGAAATGGACGATTCTACTCTCAGGTGGTTTGGCCCCGTCCAAAGAGTTTGGGTTCATTCTGTGGGCTGGAAGAAGTCCGTTTTATTTTGTTGTTGTTGTTGTTTTCTTTTTTAACCTCAGGTGTCCCACCAAATGAGGGATTTCAGAGTAGAGCCCTAGGAGGGGCGACTGGACAATCAGAAATCTGGTTAAAAATTGGGGCCTAGGGACATGTCAAGCCCATTATGACATCTAATGGTCCAGCCACTGAGAGGACTTACTAGAGGACAGGACTCATGCTGAGGGTCACAATGCGTGTGTATGCCCTCGTCGCACTCAAGAATGGGCGGGGCCTCAGGGTTTCTCCTACACTGATCGTTGGACAACGTGCCAACCACAAGGGTTCTTGCCATGGGTAAGGAGGAGTTCTGATTTCTGCATCACACTCACCCCTGGGCAGTGATTGGAGATAAGGTCTCGGTTCTGAAGCCTGAAAACTGAGGTAGGGAAGAGATGATGACCTAAGGCCATGGCGGGTTTTATGTGCTCAGTGTGCGGTCAGCTTTCTGGGTGTTGGTCAGGAGGTCCGGGCTCAGGATGTGTTCGACAGTGCATTAGTGCCCAGGTTAGACTATATAATTTGGGTAAAGTCGAGTGCTGTGTAGGTTTACCCTCATTTAAGGTGCCTGGGCAGCTCATGAGGCAATCATTTTTTTCTCTAGAGGGCAGGCAGAGTGCTGCATTGTGGGTCCGGAATTGCCAAACTTGAGGGCTTTGGGGCCAGGAGTGTGAGGATGGAAGTCTGAGAAGACAAGCTAGACTTGGGTTTCAGGGCGAGGGCACGGTAGGTACCCCCTGCAGATCTGAACCAATATCTCATGCATCTGAAGTCAGGGCGAGGATCAGACGTTGGCTCAGGTGGGAGTTTCTGAGCATGACGGCCGCTTCATGAAGGGAGCGGAATCTCGAGACCATTGAGGTTTTCCCACGTTGGGAGTTGTGGGATGCCCCCTTCCAGGATTCCTTCTTCCGGACAATTGAGACCTGTTGGACAGCTCCAGGACATCCCATATGGAATGACTCCAGAGCACTGTTCGCGGATGGATGCCTGGGAAGCCCGCCTCGCATTCCAATTGTCTCCTAGCAACAAGACAGTTTAGATCTGATGGCTCTGCGGGAGCAACCTCGGTGGCTGAGTTGAAATGGACTTTCCTGAGGATGTGTCCTAATGTGTTTTTGTGTCCATGAGGGCCTTGGAATGGGGCGGTGGCACCGGCAACCTGAAGTACTTTCCTAAGCTTTGGACATGGCTCCCATGCACAGGTTTACTTGTGGAGACGAGATGAGTTCTGATGGGTGCCTCAGGAAAACCCCTATGCTCGTATTGGAATCAGGCTTTTGAGGACACATGCCTGTAACCCATAGCAATGGATCCTATTATGGCCTAGGGTCCTGTCTGGTTCAATCTTCTTCTCTGGGGACATCCATCTATGGTATGAGTGGAGGTCGATTATCAGCTGGTGTCAGACACCCCTTGTTTGTTCCGGGTGACCCACACTATTGGGATGGCCTAAGGGTCGTTGGAGGTTTCTCTTAATTTGTACGATTTTGGACCATGGAATGGGCAGAATTCCCATGGATTGGTAGGCACAGTCCTAATGTGTGGCTCCAGGGGCCCAGCCTGGAGGGCGTGTGGCCCAAGACGTTGAGGACAGAAGTCTGAAAACACAAACTCAGCTTAGGTTTGGGGACGTAGGTATGGCAGGCCCGATCTACAAACCATGAGAAGAACTCTACAGGATATGAAGAAAGTGCGAGTCTGTGGCGATTGCTCAGGCTTTTGTCTCTGGATTTTGTATCAGTGATGGCCGTGGAATGTCGGGGAGGCCTCATGGGCCATGGACGAATCTTCCTCTCTGAGGATTTGGCCCGATTCCCAATTGCTTTTCGTCAATCTGTGGGATGGGAGGACTCATTTCAGTTTTGTTACCTCAGGTGTCCCACCAAAAGAGGAATTCCAAAGCAAAGCCGTGGGGAAGACTGAAGGGACAATCCGAAATATGGTTAAAAATTGGGGCCTAGGGGCATGGCAAGCCCAATATGCTATCTCTTCATCCAGCCACTGAGTGGCCTTACTTGAGGACTGGGCTCAGCCTGAGGGTCACAATGTGTTTTTGTGACCAATGTGGCCCGTGAGCATGGGTGGGGCCTCATGGGCCACACTGGTTTCAACGACACTGAACGTTGGACAACATGCCAACCACAAGGTTTCTTGCCATGGGGAAGGAGTTCTGATTTCTGCATCACCTTCAACCTGGGCAGTGATTGGAGATAAGGTCTAGGTTCTGAAACCTGAAAACCGAGGTTGGGAAGAGATGACGACCTAAGGCCATGGCGGCTCGATGTGCTCAGTGTGCGGCCAGCTGTCTGGGAGGGGCCAGGGGGTCCAGGCTCAGGCTGTGTCAGAAAGGGCATTAGTGCCCTGGTCAGCCTATGTATTTGGGGTACAGCCAAGGTCGGTGCAGGTTGATCCTCATTTGGGGTTACTGGGTAGCCCCAGAGGACAATGTTTTTCTTCTGGAGGGCAGGCAGAGTGCTGCATTGTAGTTCTGGATTGCCAAACTGGAGGCCTTGTGGGCCAGTAGTCTGACGACAAAAGTCTGAGAACACAAGCTAGGCTTAGGTTTCTGGGTGAGGCCATGGCAGGCACAATCTACGACCTGAATCGAGATCTCGTGCATCTGAAGTCAGGGCGAGGATCAGACGATCGCTCAGGTTGGAGTTTCTGTCCCTGATGGCCCCTTCATGAATGGGGGGGCATCACGAGGCCATGGGGGTTTTCCCATGATGGGAGTTGTGAGAAGCTCCAAACTGCAGAGAGTCTTCGGCAGGACAATTGAGACCTGTTGTTTGGCTCCAGGCCAATGATTCTGAGCAGGGTTCTAAGGATGGATGGCTGGGTAGCCCAACTCGCATTCCAATTGTCTCCTAGCAACAAGACAGTTTAGATCTCCTGGATCTGTGGGGAGCTACCGAGGATGCTGAGTTGAAATGCACACCCCTGGGGATGGGTCCGAATGTGCTTTTGTGTCTATGGAGACCTTGGAATGAAGCGGTGGCACTGGGGCCCTAAAGGGTTCTCCTAAACAGAGGCTTTGACACAGCTCCAACGTGCAAGTTTCCCATGTGTAGATGAGATGTTTTCTGATGGGTGAAACAAGAAACAGCTATATGCTGCTTTTGAAATCCAGGCCTCTGAGGAGAGATGCCTGGAAACCAAAGCAATGGATCTGATTAGTGCCTAGGGGCCTGTTCTTTCCTTTTTACCTCTGGGGACATCTGTCTATGGGTCTGAGTGCAGGTAGGGGCTCAGTTGGGCTCAGATTGCCCCTGTTTTTCCTGGGAAGCTACCACTATTGAGATATATCAGGGACTTTGGAGGTTTATCCTATTAGAAGGGTTGTGGCCATTGGAATGGGCACACACAATTCCCTTGGAGAGGGCAAGTACAGTCCTCAGGTTTGGCTCCAGGGGCCTGAGCCTGTAGGTTGTGTCGTCCAGCCCTTTTTGGACAGTTGTCTGAAAACACAAACTCGGCTTATGTTTCAGGTCATAGGTATGGCAGGACTGATCTACAGACCATGAGGAGAACTTTTCGGGATTTGAAAGAAGGGCGAGTGTGAGGCTCCTGCTCCAGTTTTTGTCTCGGGATATCGTGTCACTCATGGTCGTGGAATTTCTGGGTGACTTCATGGGAAATGGACGAGTCTTACTCTCTGGTGGTTTGGCCCCGTCCAAAGAGTTTGGGTTCATTCTGTGGGCTGGAAGAAGTCCGTTTTATTTTGTTGTTGTTGTTGTTCTCTTTTTTAATCTCAGGTGTCCCACCAAATGAGGGATTTCAGAGTAGAGCCCTAGGAGGGGCGACTGGACAATCAGAAATCTGGTTAAAAATTGGGGCCTAGGGACATGTCAAGCCCATTATGACATCTAATGGTCCAGCCACTGAGAGGACTTACTAGAGGACAGGACTCATGCTGAGGGTCACAATGCGTGTGTATGCCCTCGTCGCACTCAAGAATGGGCGGGGCCTCAGGGTTTCTCCTACACTGATCGTTGGACAACGTGCCAACCACAAGGGTTCTTGCCATGGGTAAGGAGGAGTTCTGATTTCTGCATCAGACTCACCCCTGGGCAGTGATTGGTGATAAGGTCTCGGTTCTGAAGCCTGAAAACTGAGGTAGGGAAGAGATGATGACCTAAGGCCATGGCGGGTTTTATGTGCTCAGTGTGCGGTCAGCTTTCTGGGTGTTGGTCAGGAGCTCCGGGCTCAGGATGTGTTCGACAGTGCATTAGTGCCCAGGTTAGACTATATAATTTGGGTAAAGTCGAGTGCTGTGTAGGTTTACCCTCATTTAAGGTGCCTGGGCAGCTCATGAGGCAATCATTTTTTTCTCTAGAGGGCAGGCAGAGTGCTGCATTGTGGGTCCGGAATTGCCAAACTTGAGGGCTTTGGGGCCAGGAGTGTGAGGATGGAAGTCTGAGAAGACAAGCTAGACTTGGGTTTCAGGGCGAGGGCACGGTAGGTACCCCCTGCAGATCTGAACCAATATCTCATGCATCTGAAGTCAGGGCGAGTATCAGACGTTGGCTCAGGTGGGAGTTTCTGAGCATGACGGCCGCTTCATGAAGGGAGCGGAATCTCGAGACCATTGAGGTTTTCCCACGTTGGGAGTTGTAGGATGCCCCCTTCCAGGATTCCTTCTTCCGGACAATTGAGACCTGTTGGACAGCTCCAGGACATCCCATATGGAATGACTCCAGAGCACCGTTCGCGGATGGATGCCTGGGAAGCCCGCCTCGCATTCCAATTGTCTCCTAGCAACAAGACAGTTTAGATCTGATGGCTCTGCGGGAGCAACCTCGGTGGCTGAGTTGAAATGGACTTTCCTGAGGATGTGTCCTAATGTGTTTTTGTGTCCATGAGGGCCTTGGAATGGGGCGGTGGCCCCGGCAACCTGAAGTACTTTCCTAAGCTTTGGACATGGCTCCCATGCACAGGTTTACTTGTGGAGACGAGATGAGTTCTGATGGGTGCCTCAGGAAAACCCCTATGCTCGTATTGGAATCAGGCTTTTGAGGACACATGCCTGTAACCCATAGCAATGGATCCTATTATGGCCTAGGGTCCTGTCTGGTTCAATCTTCTTCTCTGGGGACATCCATCTATGGTATGAGTGGAGGTCGATTATCAGCTGGTGTCAGACACCCCTTGTTTGTTCCGGGTGACCCACACTATTGGGATGGCCTAAGGGTCGTTGGAGGTTTCTCCTAATTTGTACGATTTTGGACCATGGAATGGGCAGAATTCCCATGGATTGGTAGGCACAGTCCTAATGTGTGGCTCCAGGGGCCCAGCCTGGAGGGCGTGTGGCCCTAGACTTTGAGGACAGAAGTCTGAAAACACAAACTCAGCTTAGGTTTGGGGACGTAGGTATGGCAGGCCCGATCTACAAACCATGAGAAGAACTCTACAGGATATGAAGAAAGTGCGAGTCTGTGGCGATTGCTCAGGCTTTTGTCTCTGGATTTTGTATCAGTGATGGCCGTGGAATGTCGGGGAGGCCTCATGGGCCATGGACGAATCTTCCTCTCTGAGGATTTGGCCCGATTCCCAATTGCTTTTCGTCAATCTGTGGGATGGGAGGACTCATTTCAGTTTTGTTACCTCAGGTGTCCCACCAAAAGAGGAATTCCAAAGCAAAGCCGTGGGGAAGACTGAAGGGACAATCCGAACTATGGTTAAAATTTGGGGCCTAGGGGCATGGCAAGCCCAATATGCTATCTCTTCATCCAGCCACTGAGTGGCCTTACTTGAGGACTGGGCTCAGCCTGAGGGTCACAATGTGTGTTTGTGACCAATGTGGCACGCGAGCATGGGCGGGGCCTCATGGGCCACACTGGTTTCAACGACACTGAACGTTGGACAACATGCCAACCACAAGGTTTCTTGCCATGGGGAAGGAGTTCTGATATCTGCTTCACCTTCAACCCTGGGCAGTGATTGGAGATAAGGTCTAGGTTCTGAAACCTGAAAACCGAGGTTGGGAAGAGATGACGACCTAAGGCCATGGCGGCTCGATGTGCTCAGTGTGCGGCCAGCTGTCTGGGAGGGGCCAGGGGGTCCAGGCTCAGGCTGTGTCAGAAAGGGCATTAGTGCCCTGGTCAGCCTATGTATTTGGGGTACAGCCAAGGTCGGTGCAGGTTGATCCTCATTTGGGGTTACTGGGTAGCCCCAGAGGACAATGTTTTTTATCTGGAGGGCAGGCAGAGTGCTGCATTGTAGTTCTGGATTGCCAAACTGGAGGCCTTGTGGGCCAGTAGTCTGACGACAAAAGTCTGAGAACACAAGCTAGGCTTAGGTTTCTGGGTGAGGCCATGGCAGGCACCATCTACAGACCTGAATCGAGATCTCGTGCATCTGAAGTCAGGGCGAGGATCAGACGATCGCTCAGGTTGGAGTTTCTGTCCCTGATGGCCCCTTCATGAATGGGGGGGCATCACGAGGCCATGGGGGTTTTCCCATGATGGGAGTTGTGAGAAGCTCCAAACTGCAGAGAGTCTTCGGCAGGACAATTGAGACCTGTTGTTTGGCTCCAGGCCAATGATTCTGAGCAGGGTTCTAAGGATGGATGGCTGGGTAGCCCACCTCGCATTCCAATTGTCTCCTAGCAACAAGACAGTTTAGATCTCCTGGATCTGTGGGGAGCTACCGAGGATGCTGAGTTGAAATGCACACCCCTGGGGATGGGTCCGAATGTGCTTTTGTGTCTATGGAGTCCTTGGAATGAAGCGGTGGCACTGGGGCCCTAAAGGGTTCTCCTAAACAGAGGCTTTGACACAGCTCCAACGTGCAAGTTTCCCATGTGTAGATGAGATGTTTTCTGATGGGTGAAACAAGAAACAGCTATATGCTGCTTTTGAAATCCAGGCCTCTGAGGAGAGATGCCTGGAAACCAAAGCAATGGATCTGATTAGTGCCTAGGGGCCTGTTCTTTCCTTTTTACCTCTGGGGACATCTGTCTATGGGTCTGAGTGCAGGTAGGGGCTCATTTGGGCTCAGATTGCCCCTGTTTTTCCTGGGAAGCTACCACTATTGAGATATATCAGGGACTATGGAGGTTTATCCTATTAGAAGGGTTGTGGCCATTGGAATGGGCACACACAATTCCCTTGGAGAGGGCAAGTACAGTCCTCAGGTTTGGCTCCAGGGGCCTGAGCCTGTAGGTTGTGTCGTCCAGCCCTTTTTGGACAGTTGTCTGAAAACACAAACTCGGCTTATGTTTCAGGTCATAGGTATGGCAGGACTGATCTACAGACCATGAGGAGAACTTTTCGGGATTTGAAAGAAGGGCGAGTGTGAGGCTCCTGCTCAAGTTTTTGTCTCGGGATATCGTGTCACTCATGGTCGTGGAATTTCTGGGTGAATTCATGGGAAATGGACGAGTCTTACTCTCTCGTGGTTTGGCCCCGTCCAAAGAGTTTGGGTTCATTCTGTGGGCTGGAAGAAGTCCGTTTTATTTTGTTGTTGTTGTTGTTTTCTTTTTTAAACTCAGGTGTCCCACCAAATGAGGGATTTCAGAGTAGAGCCCTAGGAGGGGCGACTGGACAATCAGAAATCTGGTTAAAAATTGGGGCCTAGGGACATGTCAAGCCCATTATGACATCTAATGGTCCAGCCACTGAGAGGTCTTACTAGAGGACAGGACTCATGCTGAGGGTCACAATGCGTGTGTATGCCCTCGTCGCACTCAAGAATGGGCGTTCCTCAGGGTTTCTCCTACACTGATCGTTGGACAACGTGCCAACCACAAGGGTTCTTGCCATGGGTAAGGAGGAGTTCAGATTTCTGCATCAGACTCACCCCTGGGCAGTGATTAGAGATAAGGTCTCGGTTCTGAAGCCTGAAAACTGAGGTAGGGAAGAGATGATGTCCTAAGGCCATGGCGGGTTTTATGTGCTCAGTGTGCGGTCAGCTTTCTGGGTGTTGGTCAGGAGGTCCTGGCTCAGGATGTGTTCGACAGTGCATTAGTGCCCAGGTTAGACTATATAATTTGGGTAAAGTCGAGTGCTGTGTAGGTTTACCCTCATTTAAGGTGCCTGGGCAGCTCATGAGGCAATCATTTTTTTTCTAGAGGGCAGGCAGAGTGCTGCATTGTGGGTCCGGAATTGCCAAACTTGAGGGCTTTGGGGCCAGGAGTGTGAGGATGGAAGTCTGAGAAGACAAGCTAGACTTGGGTTTCAGGGCGAGGGCACGGCAGGTACCCCCTGCAGATCTGAACCAATATCTCATGCATCTGAAGTCAGGGCGAGGATCAGACGTTGGCTCAGGTGGGAGTTTCTGAGCATGACGGCCGCTTCATGAAGGGAGCGGAATCTCGAGACCATTGAGGTTTTCCCACGTTGGGAGTTGTGGGATGCCCCCTTCCAGGATTCCTTCTTCGGGACAATTGAGACCTGTTGGACAGCTCCAGGACATCCCATATGGAATGACTCCAGAGCACCGTTCGCGGATGGATGCCTGGGAAGCCCGCCTCGCATTCCAATTGTCTCCTAGCAACAAGACAGTTTAGATCTGATGGCTCTGCGGGAGCAACCTCGGTGGCTGAGTTGAAATGGACTTTCCTGAGGATGTGTCCTAATGTGTTTTTGTGTCCATGAGGGCCTTGGAATGGGGCGGTGGCACCGGCAACCTGAAGTACTTTCCTAAGCTTTGGACATGGCTCCCATGCACAGGTTTACTTGTGGAGACGAGATGAGTTCTGATGGGTGCCTCAGGAAAACCCCTATGCTCGTATTGGAATCAGGCTTTTGAGGACACATGCCTGTAACCCATAGCAATGGATCCTATTATGGCCTAGGGTCCTGTCTGGTTCAATCTTCTTCTCCGGGGACATCCATCTATGGTATGAGTGGAGGTCGATTATCAGCTGGTGTCAGACACCCCTTGTTTGTCCGGGTGACCCACACTATTGGGATGGCCTAAGGGTCGTTGGAGGTTTCTCATAATTTGTACGATTTTGGACCATGGAATGGGCAGAATTCCCATGGATTGGTAGGCACAGTCCTAATGTGTGGCTCCAGGGGCCCAGCCTGGAGGGCGTGTGGCCCAAGACGTTGAGGACAGAAGTCTGAAAACACAAACTCAGCTTAGGTTTGGGGACGTAGGTATGGCAGGCCCGATCTACAATCCATGAGAAGAACTCTACAGGATATGAAGAAAGTGCGAGTCTGTGGCGATTGCTCAGGCTTTTGTCTCTGGATTTTGTATCAGCGATGGCCGTGGAATGTCGGGGAGGCCTCATGGGCCATGGACGAATCTCCCTCTCTGAGGATTTGGCCCAATTCCCAATTGCTTTTCGTCAATCTGTGGGATGGGAGGACTCATTTCAGTTTTGTTACCTCAGGTGTCCCACCAAAAGAGGAATTCCAAAGCAAAGCCGTGGGGAAGACTGAAGGGACAATCCGAACTATGGTTAAAAATTGGGGCCTAGGGGCATGGCAAGCCCAATATGCTATCTCTTCATCCAGCCACTGAGTGGCCTTACTTGAGGACTGGGCTCAGCCTGAGGGTCACAATGTGTGTTTGTGACCAATGTGGCACGCGAGCATGGGCGGGGCCTCATGGGCCACACTGGTTTCAACGACACTGAACGTTGGACAACATGCCAACCACAAGGTTTCTTGCCATGGGGAAGGAGTTCTGATTTCTGCATCACCTTCAACCCTGGGCAGTGATTGGAGATAAGGTCTAGGTTCTGAAACCTGAAAACCGAGGTTGGGAAGAGATGACGACCTAAGGCCATGGCGGCTCGATGTGCTCAGTGTGCGGCCAGCTGTCTGGGAGGGGCCAGGGGGTCCAGGCTCAGGCTGTGTCAGAAAGGGCATTAGTGCCCTGGTCAGCCTATGTATTTGGGGTACAGCCAAGGTCGGTGCAGGTTGATCCTCCTTTGGGGTTACTGGGTAGCCCCAGAGGACAATGTTTTTTATTTGGAGGGCAGTCAGAGTGCTGCATTGTAGTTCTGGATTGCCAAACTGGAGGCCTTGTGGGCCAGTAGTCTGACGACAAAAGTCTGAGAACACAAGCTAGGCTTAGGTTTCTGGGTGAGGCCATGGCAGGCACCATCTACAGACCTGAATCGAGATCTCGTGCATCTGAAGTCAGGGCGAGGATCAGACGATCGCTCAGGTTGGAGTTTCTGTCCCTGATGGCCCCTTCATGAATGGGGGGGCATCACGAGGCCATGGGGGTTTTCCCATGATGGGAGTTGTGAGAAGCTCCAAACTGCAGAGATCTTCGGCAGGACAATTGAGACCTGTTGTTTGGCTCCAGGCCAATGATTCTGAGCAGGGTTCTAAGGATGGATGGCTGGGTAGCCCACCTCGCATTCCAATTGTCTCCTAGCAACAAGACAGTTTAGATCTCCTGGATCTGTGGGGAGCTACCGAGGATGCTGAGTTGAAATGCACACCCCTGGGGATGGGTCCGAATGTGCTTTTGTGTCTATGGAGACCTTGGAAGAAAGCGGTGGCACTGGGGCCCTAAAGGGTTCTCCTAAACAGAGGCTTTGACACAGCTCCAACGTGCAAGTTTCCCATGTGTAGATGAGATGTTTTCTGATGGGTGAAACAAGAAACAGCTATATGCTGCTTTTGAAATCCAGGCCTCTGAGGAGAGATGCCTGGAAACCAAAGCAATGGATCTGATTAGTGCCTAGGGGCCTGTTCTTTCCTTTTTACCTCTGGGGACATCTGTCTATGGGTCTGAGTGCAGGTAGGGGCTCAGTTGGGCTCAGATTGCCCCTGTTTTTCCTGGGAAGCTACCACTATTGAGATATATCAGGGACTTTGGAGGTTTATCCTATTAGAAGGGTTGTGGCCATTGGAATGGGCACACACAATTCCCTTGGAGAGGGCAAGTACAGTCCTCAGGTTTGGCTCCAGGGGCCTGAGCCTGTAGGTTGTGTCGTCCAGCCCTTTTTGGACAGTTGTCTGAAAACACAAACTCGGCTTATGTTTCAGGTCATAGGTATGGCAGGACTGATCTACAGACCATGAGGAGAACTTTTCGGGATTTGAAAGAAGGGCGAGTGTGAGGCTCCTGCTCAAGTTTTTGTCTCGGGATATCGTGTCACTCATGGTCGTGGAATTTCTGGGTGACTTCATGGGAAATGGACGAGTCTTACTCTCTGGTGGTTTGGGCCCGTCCAAAGAGTTTGGGTTCATTCTGTGGGCTGGAAGAAGTCCGTTTTATTTTGTTGTTGTTGTTGTTTTCTTTTTTAACCTCAGGTGTCCCACCAAATGAGGGATTTCAGAGTAGAGCCCTAGGAGGGGCGACTGGACAATCAGAAATCTGGTTAAAAATTGGGGCCTAGGGACATGTCAAGCCCATTATGACATCTAATGGTCCAGCCACTGAGAGGACTTACTAGAGGACAGGACTCATGCGGAGGGTCACAATGCGTGTGTATGCCCTCGTCGCACTCAAGAATGGGCGGGGCCTCAGGGTTTCTCCTACACTGATCATTGGACAACGTGCCAACCACAAGGTTCTTGCCATGGGTAAGGAGGAGTTCTGATTTCTGCATCAGACTCACCCCTGGGCAGTGATTGGAGATAAGGTCTCGGTTCTGAAGCCTGAAAACTGAGGTAGGGAAGAGATGATGACCTAAGGCCATGGCGGGTTTTATGTGCTCAGTGTGCGGTCAGCTTTCTGGGTGTTGGTCAGGAGGTCCGGGCTCTGGATGTGTTCGACAGTGCATTAGTGCCCAGGTTAGACTATATAATTTGGGTAAAGTCGAGTGCTGTGTAGGTTTACCCTCATTTAAGGTGCCTGGGCAGCTCATGAGGCAATCATTTTTTTTCTAGAGGGCAGGCAGAGTGCTGCATTGTGGGTCCGGAATTGCCAAACTTGAGGGCTTTGGGGCCAGGAGTGTGAGGATGGAAGTCTGAGAAGACAAGCTAGACTTGGGTTTCAGGGCGAGGGCACGGCAGGTACCCCCTGCAGATCTGAACCAATATCTCATGCATCTGAAGTCAGGGCGAGGATCATACGTTGGCTCAGGTGGGAGTTTCTGAGCATGACGGCCGCTTCATGAAGGGAGCGGAATCTCGAGACCATTGAGGTTTTCCCACGTTGGGAGTTGTGGGATGCCCCCTTCCAGGATTCCTTCTTCGGGACAATTGAGACCTGTTGGACAGCTCCAGGACATCCCATATGGAATGACTCCAGAGCACCGTTCGCGGATGGATGCCTGGGAAGCCCGCCTCGCATTCCAATTGTCTCCTAGCAACAAGACAGTTTAGATCTGATGGCTCTGCGGGAGCAACCTCGGTGGCTGAGGTGAAATGGACTTTCCTGAGGATGTGTCCTAATGTGTTTTTGTGTCCATGAGGGCCTTGGAATGGGGCGGTGGCACCGGCAACCTGAAGTACTTTCCTAAGCTTTGGACATGGCTCCCATGCACAGGTTTACTTGTGGAGACGAGATGAGTTCTGATGGGTGCCTCAGGAAAACCCCTATGCTCGTATTGGAATCAGGATTTTGAGGACACATGCCTGTAACCCAAAGCAATGGATCCTATTATGGCCTAGGGTCCTGTCTGGTTCAATCTTCTTCTCTGGGGACATCCATCTATGGTATGAGTGGAAGTCGATTATCAGCTGGTGTCAGACACCCCTTGTTTGTTCCGGGTGACCCACACTATTGGGATGGCCTAAGGGTCGTTGGAGGTTTCTCCTAATTTGTACGATTTTGGACCATGGAATGGGCAGAATTCCCATGGATTGGTAGGCACAGTCCTAATGTGTGGTTCCAGGGGCCCAGCCTGGAGGGCGTGTGGCCCAAGACTTTGAGGACAGAAGTCTGAAAACACAAACTCAGCTTAGGTTTGGGGACGTAGGTATGGCAGGCCCGATCTACAAACCATGAGAAGAACTCTACAGGATATGAAGAAAGTGCGAGTCTGTGGCGATTGCTCAGGCTTTTGTCTCTGGATTTTGTATCAGTGATGGCCGTGGAATGTCGGGGAGGCCTCATGGGCCATGGACGAATCTCCCTCTCTGAGGATTTGGCCCGATTCCCAATTGCTTTTCGTCAATCTGTGGGATGGGAGGACTCATTTCAGTTTTGTTACCTCAGGTGTCCCACCAAAAGAGGAATTCCAAAGCCAAGCCGTGGGGAAGACTGAAGGGACAATCCGAACTATGGTTAAAAATTGGGGCCTAGGGGCATGGCAAGCCCAATATGCTATCTCTTCATCCAGCCACTGAGTGGCCTTACTTGAGGACTGGGCTCAGCCTGAGGGTCACAATGTGTGTTTGTGACCAATGTGGCCCGCGAGCATGGGCGGGGCCTCATGGGACACACTGGTTTCAACGACACTGAACGTTGGACAACATGCCAACCACAAGGTTTCTTGCCATGGGGAAGGAGTTCTGATTTCTGCATTACCTTCAACATGGACAGTGATTGGAGATAAGGTCTAGGTTCTGAAACCTGAAAAACGAGGTTGGGAAGAGATGACGACCTAAGGCCATGGCGGCTCGATGTGCTCAGTGTGCGGCCAGCTGTCTGGGAGGGGCTAGGGGGTCCAGGCTCAGGCTGTGTCAGAAAGGGCATTAGTGCCCTGGTCAGCCTATGTATTTGGGGTACAGCCAAGGTCGGTGCAGGTTGATCCTCATTTGGGGTTACTGGGTAGCCCCAGAGGACAATGTTTTTTATCTGGAGGGCAGGCAGAGTGCTGCATTGTAGTTCTGGATTGCCAAACTAAAGGCCTTGTGGGCCAGTAGTCTGACGACAAAAGTCTGAGAACACAAGCTAGGCTTAGGTTTCTGGGTGAGGCCATGGCAGGCACCATCTACTGACCTGAATCGAGATCTCGTGCATCTGAAGTCAGGGCGAGGATCAGACGATCGCTCAGGTTGGAGTTTCTGTCCCTGATGGCCCCTTCATGAATGGGGGGGCATCACGAGGCCATGGGGGTTTTCCCATGATGGGAGTTGTGAGAAGCTCCAAACTGCAGAGAGTCTTCGGCAGGACAATTGAGACCTGTTGTTTGGCTCCAGGCCAATGATTCTGAGCAGGGTTCTAAGGATGGATGGCTGGGTAGCCCACCTCACATTCCAATTGTCTCCTAGCAACAAGACAGTTTAGATCTCCTGGATCTGTGGGGAGCTACCGAGGATGCTGAGTTGAAATGCACACCCGTGGGGATGGGTCCGAATGTGCTTTTGTGTCTATGGAGACCTTGGAATGAAGCGGTGGCACTGGGGCCCTAAAGGGTTCTCCTAAACAGAGGCTTTGACACAGCTCCAACGTGCAAGTTTCCCATGTGTAGATGAGATGTTTTCTGATGGGTGAAACAAGAAACAGCTATATGCAGCTTTTGAAATCCAGGCCTCTGAGGAGAGATGCCTGGAAACCAAAGCAATGGATCTGATTAGTGCCTAGGGGCCTGTTCTTTCCTTTTTACCTCTGAGGACATCTGTCTATGGGTCTGAGTGCAGGTAGGGGCTCATTTGGGCTCAGATTGCCCCTGTTTTTCCTGGGAAGCTACCACTATTGAGATATATCAGGGAATTTGGAGGTTTATCCTATTAGAAGGGTTGTGGCCATTGGAATGGGCACACACAATTCCCTTGGAGAGGGCAAGTACAGTCCTCAGGTTTGGCTCCAGGGGCCTGAGCCTGTAGGTTGTGTCGTCCAGCCCTTTTTGGACAGTTGTCTGAAAACACAAACTCGGCTTATGTTTCAGGTCATAGGTATGGCAGGACTGATCTACAGACCATGAGGAGAACTTTTCGGGATTTGAAAGAAGGGCGAGTGTGAGGCTCCTGCTCAAGTTTTTGTCTCGGGATATCGTGTCACTCATGGTCGTGGAATTTCTGGGTGACTTCATGGGAAATGGACGAGTCTTACTCTCTGGTGCTTTGGCCCCGTCCAAAGAGTTTGGGTTCATTCTGTGGGCTGGAAGAAGTCCGTTTTATTTTGTTGTTGTTGTTGTTGTTGTTTTCTTTTTTAACCTCAGGTGTCCCACCAAATGAGGGTTTTCAGAGTAGAGCCCTAGGAGGGGCGACTGGACAATCAGAAATCTGGTTAAAAATTGGGGCCTAGGGACATGTCAAGCCCATTATGACATCTAATGGTCCAGCCACTGAGAGGACTTACTAGAGGACAGGACTCATGCTGAGGGTCACAATGCGTGTGTATGCCCTCGTCGCACTCAAGAATGGGCGGGGCCTCAGGGTTTCTCCTACACTGATCATTGGACAACGTGCCAACCACAAGGGTTCTTGCCATGGGTAAGGAGGAGTTCTGATTTCTGCATCAGACTCACCCCTGGGCAGTGATTGGAGATAAGGTCTCGATTCTGAAGCCTGAAAACTGAGGTAGGGAAGAGATGATGACCTAAGGCCATGGCGGGTTTTATGTGCTCAGTGTGCGGTCAGCTTTCTGGGTGTTGGTCAGGAGGTCCGGGCTCAGGATGTGTTCGACAGTGCATTAGTGCCCAGGTTAGACTATATAATTTGGGTAAAGTCGAGTGCTGTGTAGGTTTACCCTCATTTAAGGTGCCTGGGCAGCTCATGAGGCAATCATTTTTTTTCTAGAGGGCAGGCAGAGTGCTGCATTGTGGGTCCGGTATTGCCAAACTTGAGGGCTTTGGGGCCAGGAGTGTGAGGATGGAAGTCTGAGAAGACAAGCTAGACTTGGGTTTCAGGGCGAGGGCACGGCAGGTACCCCCTGCAGATCTGAACCAATATCTCATGCATCTGAAGTCAGGGCGAGGATCAGACGTTGGCTCAGGTGGGAGTTTCTGAGTATGACGGCCGCTTCATGAAGGGAGCGGAACCTCGAGACCATTGAGGTTTTCCCACGTTGGGAGTTGTGGGATGCCCCCTTCCAGGATTCCTTCTTCCGGACAATTGAGACCTGTTGGACAGCTCCAGGACATCCCATATGGAATGACTCCAGAGCACCGTTCGCGGATGGATGCCTGGGAAGCCCGCCTCGCATTCCAATTGTCTCCTAGCAACAAGACAGTTTAGATCTGATGGCTCTGCGGGAGCAACCTCGGTGGCTGAGTTGAAATGGACTTTCCTGAGGATGTGTCCTAATGTGTTTTTGTGTCCATGAGGGCCTTGGAATGGGGCGGTGGCACCGGCAACCTGAAGTACTTTCCTAAGCTTTGGACATGGCTCCCATGCACAGGTTTACTTGTGGAGACGAGATGAGTTCTGATGGGTGCCTCAGGAAAACCCCTATGCTCGTATTGGAATCAGGCTTTTGAGGACACATGCCTGTAACCCATAGCAATGGATCCTATTATGGCCTAGGGTCCTGTCTGGTTCAATGTTCTTCTCTGGGGACATCCATCTATGGTATGAGTGGAGGTCGATTATCAGCTGGTGTCAGACACCCCTTGTTTGTTCCGGGTGACCCACACTATTGGGATGGCCTAAGGGTCGTTGGAGGTTTCTCCTAATTTGTACGATTTTGGACCATGGAATGGGTAGAATTCCCATGGATTGGTAGGCACAGTCCAAATGTGTGGCTCCAGGGGCCCAGCCTGGAGGGTGTGTGGCCCAAGACTTTGAGGACAGAAGTCTGAAAACACAAACTCAGCTTAGGTTTGGGGACGTAGGTATGGCAGGCCCGATCTACAAACCATGAGAAGAACTCTACAGGATATGAAGAAAGTGCGAGTCTGTGGCGATTGCTCAGGCTTTTGTCTCTGGATTTTGTATCAGTGATGGCCGTGGAATGTCGGGGAGGCCTCATGGGCCATGGACGAATCTTCCTCTCTGAGGATTTGGCCCGATTCCCAATTGCTTTTCGTCAATCTGTGGGATGGGAGGACTCATTTCAGTTTTGTTACCTCAGGTGTCCCACCAAAAGAGGAATTCCAAAGCAAAGCCGTGGGGAAGACTGAAGGGACAATCCGAACTATGGTTAAAAATTGGGGCCTAGGGGCATGGCAAGCCCAATATGCTATCTCTTCATCCAGCCACTGAGTGGCCTTACTTGAGGACTGGGCTCAGCCTGAGGGTCACAATGTGTGTTTGTGACCAATGTGGCCCGCGAGCATGGGCGGGGCCTCATGGGACACACTGGTTTCAACGACACTGAACGTTGGACAACATGCCAACCACAAGGTTTCTTGCCATGGGGAAGGAGTTCTGATTTCTGCATCACCTTCAACATGGACAGTGATTGGAGATAAGGTCTAGGTTCTGAAACCTGAAAACCGAGGTTGGGAAGAGATGACGACCTAAGGCCATGGCGGCTCGATGTGCTCAGTGTGCGGCCAGCTGTCTGGAAGGGGCCAGGGGGTCCAGGCTCAGGCTGTGTCAGAAAGGGCATTAGTGCCCTGGTCAGCCTATGTATTTGGGGTACAGCCAAGTTCGGTGCAGGTTGATCCTCCTTTGGGGTACTGGGTAGCCCCAGAGGACTATGTTTTTTATCTGGAGGGCAGGCAGAGTGCAGCATTGTAGTTCTGGATTGCCAAACTGGAGGCCTTGTGGGCCAGTAGTCTGACGACAAAAGTCTGAGAACACAAGCTCGGCTTAGGTTTCTGGGTGAGGCCATGGCAGGCACAATCTACAGACCTGAATCGAGATCTCGTGCATCTGAAGTCAGGGCGAGGATCAGACGATCACTCAGGTTGGAGTTTCTGTCCCTGATGGCCCCTTCATGAATGGGGGGGCATCACGAGGCCATGGGGGTTTTCCCATGATGGGAGTTGTGAGAAGCTCCAAACTGCAGAGAGTCTTCGGCAGGACAATTGAGACCTGTTGTTTGGTTCCAGGCCAATGATTCTGAGCAGGGTTCTAAGGATGGATGGCTGGGTAGCCCACCTCGCGTTCCAATTGTCTCCTAGCAACAAGACAGTTTAGATCTCCTGGATCTGTGGGGAGCTACCGAGGATGCTGAGTTGAAATGCACACCCCTGGGGATGGGTCCGAATGTGCTTTTGTGTCTATGGAGACCTTGGAATGAAGCGGTGGCTCTGGGGCTCTAAATGGTTCTCCTAAACAGAGGCTTTGACACAGCTCCAACGTGCAAGTTTCCCATGTGTAGATTAGATGTTTTCTGATGGGTGAAACAAGGAACAGCTATATGCTGCTTTTGAAATCCAGGCCTCTGAGGAGAGATGCCTGGAAACCAAAGCAATGGATCTGATTAGTGCCTAGGGGCCTGTTCTTTCCTTTTTACCTCTGAGGACATCTGTCTATGGGTCTGAGTGCAGGTAGGGGCTCATTTGGGCTCAGATTGCCCCTGTTTTTCCTGGGAAGCTACCACTATTGTGATATATCAGGGACTATGGAGGTTTATCCTATTAGAAGGGTTGTGGCCATTGGAATGGGCACACACAATTCCCTTGGAGAGGGCAAGTACAGTCCTCAGGTTTGGCTCCAGGGGCCTGAGCCTGTAGGTTGTGTAGTCCAGCCCTTTTTGGACAGTTGTCTGAAAACACAAACTCGGCTTATGTTTCAGGTCATAGGTATGGCAGGACTGATCTACAGACCATGAGGAGAACTTTTCGGTATTTGAACGAAGGGCGAGTGTGAGGCTCCTGCTCAAGTTTTTGTCTCGGGATATCGTGTCACTCATGGTCGTGGAATTTCTGGGTGACTTCATGGGAAATGGACGAGTCTTACTCTCTGGTGGTTTGGCCCCGTCCAAAGAGATTGGGTTCATTCTGTGGGCTGGAAGAAGTCCGTTTTATTTTGTTGTTGTTGTTGTTTTCTTTTTTAACCTCAGGTGTCCCACCAAATGAGGGATTTCAGAGTAGAGCCCTAGGAGGGGCGACTGGACAATCAGAAATCTGGTTAAAAATTGGGGCCTAGGGACATGTCAAGCCCATTATGACATCTAATGGTCCAGCCACTGAGAGGACTTACTAGAGGACAGGACTCATGCTGAGGGTCACAATGCGTGTGTATGCCCTCGTCGCACTCAAGAATGGGCGGGGCCTCAGGGTTTCTCCTACACTGATCATTGGACAACGTGCCAACCACAAGGGTTCTTGCCATGGGTAAGGAGGAGTTCTGATTTTTGCATCAGACTCACCCCTGGGCAGTGATTGGAGATAAGGTCTCGGTTCTGAAGCCTGAAAACTGAGGTAGGGAAGAGATGATGACCTAAGGCCATGGCGGGTTTTATGTGCTCAGTGTGCGGTCAGCTTTCTGGGTGTTGGTCAGGAGGTCCAGGCTCAGGATGTGTTCGACAGTGCATTAGTGCCCAGGTTAGACTATATAATTTGGGTAAAGTCGAGTGCTGTGTAGGTTTACCCTCATTTAAGGTGCCTGCGCAGCTCATGAGGCAATCATTTTTTTTCTAGAGGGCAGGCAGAGTGCTGCATTGTGGGTCCGGAATTGCCAAACTTGAGGGCTTTGGGGCCAGGAGTGTGAGGATGGAAGTCTGAGAAGACAAGCTAGACTTGGGTTTCAGGGCGAGGGCACGGCAGGTACCCCCTGCAGATCTGAACCAATATCTCATGCATCTGAAGTCAGGGCGAGGATCAGACGTTGGCTCAGGTGGGAGTTTCTGAGCATGACGGCCGCTTCATGAAGGGAGCGGAACCTCGAGACAATTGATGTTTTCCCACGTTGGGAGTTGTGGGATGCCCCCTTCCAGGATTCCTTCTTCCGGACAATTGAGACCTGTTGGACAGCTCCAGGACATCCCATATGGAATGACTCCAGAGCACCGTTCGCGGATGGATGCCTGGGAAGCCCGCCTCGCATTCCAATTGTCTCCTAGCAACAAGACAGTTTAGATCTGATGGCTCTGCGGGAGCAACCTCGGTGGCTGAGTTGAAATGGACTTTCCTGAGGATGTGTCCTAATGTGTTTTTGTGTCCATGAGGGCCTTGGAATGGGGCGGTGGCACCGGCAACCTGAAGTACTTTCCTAAGCTTTGGACATGGCTCCCATGCACAGGTTTACTTGTGTATACGAGATGAGTTCTGATGGGTGCCTCAGGAAAACCCCTATGCTCGTATTGGAATCAGGCTTTTGAGGACACATGCCTGTAACCCATAGCAATGGATCCTATTATGGCCTAGGGTCCTGTCTGGTTCAATCTTCTTCTCTGGGGACATCCATCTATGGTATGAGTGGAGGTCGATTATCAGCTGGTGTCAGACACCCCTTGTTTGTTCCGGGTGACCCACACTATTGGGATGGCCTAAGGGTCGTTGGAGGTTTCTCCTAATTTGTACGATTTTGGACCATGGAATGGGTAGAATTCCCATGGATTGGTAGGCACAGTCCAAATGTGTGGCTCCAGGGGCCCAGCCTGGAGGGTGTGTGGCCCAAGACTTTGAGGACAGAAGTCTGAAAACACAAACTCAGCTTAGGTTTGGGGACGTAGGTATGGCAGGCCCGATCTACAAACCATGAGAAGAACTCTACAGGATATGAAGAAAGTGCGAGTCTGTGGCGATTGCTCAGGCTTTTGTCTCTGGATTTTGTATCAGTGATGGCCGTGGAACGTCGGGGAGGCCTCATGGGCCATGGACGAATCTTCCTCTCTGAGGATTTGGCCCGATTCCCAATTGCTTTTCGTCAATCTGTGGGATGGGAGGACTCCTTTCAGTTTTGTTACCTCAGGTGTCCCACCAAAAGAGGAATTCCAAAGCAAAGCCGTGGGGAAGACTGAAGGGACAATCCGAACTATGGTTAAAAATTGGGGCCTAGGGGCATGGCAAGCCCAATATGCTATCTCTTCATCCAGCCACTGAGTGGCCTTACTTGAGGACTGGGCTCAGCCTGAGGGTCACAATGTGTGTTTGTGACCAATGTGGCCCGCGAGCATGGGCGGGGCCTCATGGGACACACTGGTTTCAACGACACTGAACGTTGGACAACATGCCAACCACAAGGTTTCTTGCCATGGGGAAGGAGTTCTGATTTCTGCATCACCTTCAACATGGACAGTGATTGGAGATAAGGTCTAGGTTCTGAAACCTGAAAACCGAGGTTGGGAAGAGATGACGACCTAAGGCCATGGCGGCTCGATGTGCTCAGTGTGCGGCCAGCTGTCTGGGAGGGGCCAGGGGGTCCAGGCTCAGGCTGTGTCAGAAAGGGCATTAGTGCCCTGGTCAGCCTATGTATTTGGGGTACAGCCAAGGTCGGTGCAGGTTGATCCTCATTTGGGGTTACTGGGTAGCCCCAGAGGACAATGTTTTTCTTCTGGAGGGCCGGCAGAGTGCTGCATTGTAGTTCTGGATTGCCAAACTGGAGGCCTTGTGGGCCAGTAGTCTGACGACAAAAGTCTGAGAACACAAGCTAGGCTTAGGTTTCTGGGTGAGGCCATGGCAGGCACAATCTACAGACCTGAATCGAGATCTCGTGCATCTGAAGTCAGGGCGAGGATCAGACGATCGCTCAGGTTGGAGTTTCTGTCCCTGATGGCCCCTTCATGAATGGGGGGGCATCACGAGGCCATGGGGGTTTTCCCATGATGGGAGTTGTGAGAAGCTCCAAACTGCAGAGAGTCTTCGGCAGGACAATTGAGACCTGTTGTTTGGCTCCAGGCCAATGATTCTGAGCAGGGTTCTAAGGATGGATGGCTGGGTAGCCCACCTCGCATTCCAATTGTCTCCTAGCAACAAGACAGTTTAGATCTCCTGGATCTGTGGGGAGCTACCGAGGATGCTGAGTTGAAATGCACACCCCTGGGGATGGGTCCGAATGTGCTTTTGTGTCTATGGAGACCTTGGAATGAAGCGGTGGCCCTGGGGCCCTAAAGGGTTCTCCTAAACAGAGGCTTTGACACAGCTCCAACGTGCAAGTTTCCCATGTGTAGATGAGATGTTTTCTGATGGGTGAAACAAGAAACAGCTATATGCTGCTTTTGAAATCCAGGCCTCTGAGGAGAGATGCCTGGAAACCAAAGCAATGGATCTGATTAGTGCCTAGGGGCCTGTTCTTTCCTTTTTACCTCTGGGGACATCTGTCTATGGGTCTGAGTGTAGGTAGGGGCTCATTTGGGCTCAGATTGCCCCTGTTTTTCCTGGGAAGCTACCACTATTGAGATATATCAGGGACTTTGGAGGTTTATCCTATTAGAAGGGTTGTGGCCATTGGAATGGGCACACACAATTCCCTTGGAGAGGGCAAGTACAGTCCTCAGGTTTGGCTCCAGGGGCCTGAGCCTGTAGGTTGTGTCGTCCAGCCCTTTTTGGACAGTTGTCTGAAAACACAAACTCGGCTTATGTTTCAGGTCATAGGTATGGCAGGACTGATCTACAGACCATGAGGAGAACTTTTCGGGATTTGAAAGAAGGGCGAGTGTGAGGCTCCTGCTCAAGTTTTTGTCTCGGGATATCGTGTCACTCATGGTCGTGGAATTTCTGGGTGACTTCATGGGAAATGGACGAGTCTTACTCTCTGGTGCTTTGGCCCCGTCCAAAGAGTTTGGGTTCATTCTGTGGGCTGGAAGAAGTCCGTTTTATTTTGTTGTTGTTGTTGTTGTTGTTTTCTTTTTTAACCTCAGGTGTCCCACCAAATGAGGGATTTCAGAGTAGAGCCCTAGGAGGGGCGACTGGACAATCAGATATCTGGTTAAAAATTGGGGCCTAGGGACATGTCAAGCCCATTATGACATCTAATGGTCCAGCCACTGAGGGGACTTACTAGAGGACAGGACTCATGCTGAGGGTCACAATGCGTGTGTATGCCCTCGTCGCACTCAAGAATGGGCGGGGCCTCAGGGTTTCTCCTACACTGATCGTTGGACAACGTGCCAACCACAAGGGTTCTTGCCATGGGTAAGGAGGAGTTCTGATTTCTGCATCAGACTCACCCCTGGGCAGTGATTGGAGATAAGGTCTCGGTTCTGAATCCTGAAAACTGAGGTAGGGAAGAGATGATGACCTAAGGCCATGGCGGGTTTTATGTGCTCAGTGTGCGGTCAGCTTTCTGGGTGTTGGTCAGGAGGTCCGGGCTCAGGATGTGTTCGACAGTGCATTAGTGCCCAGGTTAGACTATATAATTTCGGTAAAGTCGAGTGCTGTGTAGGTTTACCCTCATTTAAGGTGCCTGGGAAGCTCATGAGGCAATAATTTTTTTCTCTAGAGGGCAGGCAGAGTGCTGCATTGTGGGTCCGGATTTGCCAAACTTGAGGGCTTTGGGGCCAGGAGTGTGAGGATGGAAGTCTGAGAAGACAAGCTAGACTTGGGTTTCAGGGCGAGGGCACGGCAGGTACCCCCTGCAGATCTGAACCAATATCTCATGCATCTGAAGTCAGGGCGAGGATCAGACGTTGGCTCAGGTGGGAGTTTCTGAGCATGACGGCCGCTTCATGAAGGGAGCGGAATCTCGAGACCATTGAGGTTTTCCCACGTTGGGAGTTGTGGGATGCCCCCTTCCAGGATTCCTTCTTCCGGACAATTGAGACCTGTTGGACAGCTCCAGGACATCCCATATGGAATGACTCCAGAGCACCCTTCGCGGATGGATGCCTGGGAAGCCCGCCTCGCATTCCAATTGTCTCCTAGCAACAAGACAGTTTAGATCTGATGGCTCTGCGGGAGCAACCTCGGTGGCTGAGTTGAAATGGACTTTCCTGAGGATGTGTCCTAATGTGTTTTTGTGTCCATGAGGGCCTTGGAATGGGGCGGTGGCACCGGCAACCTGAAGTACTTTCCTAAGCTTTGGACATGGCTCCCATGCACAGGTTTACTTGTGGAGACGAGATGAGTTCTGATGGGTGCCTCAGGAAAACCCCTATGCTCGTATTGGAATCAGGCTTTTGAGGACACATGCCTGTAACCCATAGCAATGGATCCTATTATGGCCTAGGGTCCTGTCTGGTTCAATCTTCTTCTCTGGGGACATCCATCTATGGTATGAGTGGAGGTCGATTATCAGCTGGTGTCAGACACCCCTTGTTTGTTCCGGGTGACCCACACTATTGGGATGGCCTAAGGGTCGTTGGAGGTTTCTCCTAATTTGTACGATTTTGGACCATGGAATGGGCAGAATTCCCATGGATTGGTAGGCACAGTCCTAATGTGTGGCTCCAGGGGCCCAGCCTGGAGGGTGTGTGGCCCAAGACTTTGAGGACAGAAGTCTGAGAACACAAACTCAGCTTAGGTTTGGGGACGTAGGTATGGCAGGCCCGATCTACAAACCATGAGAAGAACTCTACAGGATATGAAGAAAGTGCGAGTCTGTGGCGATTGCTCAGGCTTTTGTCTCTGGATTTTGTATCAGTGATGGCCGTGGAATGTCGGGGAGGCCTCATGGGCCATGGACGAATCTTCCTCTCTGAGGATTTGGCCCGATTCCCAATTGCTTTTCGTCAATCTGTGGGATGGGAGGACTCATTTCAGTTTTGTTACCTCAGGTGTCCCACCAAAAGAGGAATTCTAAAGCCAAGCCGTGGGGAAGACTGAAGGGACAATCCGAACTATGGTTAAAAATTGGGGCCTAGGGGCATGGCAAGCCCAATATGCTATCTCTTCATCCAGCCACTGAGTGGCCTTACTTGAGGACTGAGCTCAGCCTGAGGGTCACAATGTGTGTTTGTGACCAATGTGGCCCGCGAGCATGGGCGGGGCCTCATGGGCCACACTGGTTTCAACGACACTGAATGTTGGACAACATGTCAACCAAAAGGTTTCTTGCCATGGGGAAGGAGTTCTGATTTCTGCATCACCTTCAACATGGACAGTGATTGGAGATAAGGTCTAGGTTCTGAAACCTGAAAACCGAGGTTGGGAAGAGATGACGACCTAAGGCCATGGCGGCTCGATGTGCTCAGTGTGCGGCCAGCTGTCTGGGAGGGGCCAGGGGGTCCAGGCTCAGGCTGTGTCAGAAAGGGCATTAGTGCCCTGGTCAGCCTATGTATTTGGGGTACAGCCAAGGTCGGTGCAGGTTGATCCTCATTTGGGGTTACTGGGTTGCCCCAGGGGACAATGTTTTTTTATCTGGAGGGCAGGCAGAGTGCTGCATTGTAGTTCTGGATTGCCAAACTGGAGGCCTTGTGGGCCAGTAGTCTGACGACAAAAGTCTGAGAACACAAGCTAGGCTTAGGTTTCTGGGTGAGGCCATGGCAGGCACAATCTACAGACCTGAATCGAGATCTCGTGCATCTGAAGTCAGGGCGAGGATCAGACGATCGCTCAGGTTGGAGTTTCTGTCCCTGATGGCCCCTTCATGAATGGGGGGGCATCACGAGGCCATGGGGGTTTTCCCATGATGGGAGTTGTGAGAAGCTCCAAACTGCAGAGAGTCTTCGGCAGGACAATTGAGACCTGTTGTTTGGCTCCAGGCCAATGATTCTGAGCAGGGTTCTAAGGATGGATGGCTGGGTAGCCCACCTCGCGTTCCAATTGTCTCCTAGCAACAAGACAGTTTAGATCTCCTGGATCTGTGGGGAGCTACCGAGGATGCTGAGTTGAAATGCACACCACTGGGGATGGGTCCGAATGTGCTTTTGTGTCTATGGAGACCTTGGAATGAAGCGGTGGCACTGGGGACCTAAAGGGTTCTCCTAAACAGAGGCTTTGACACAGCTCCAACGTGCAAGTTTCCCATGTGTAGATGAGATGTTTTCTGATGGGTGAAACAAGAAACAGCTATATGCTGCTTTTGAAATCCAGGCCTCTGAGGAGAGATGCCTGGAAACCAAAGCAATGGATCTGATTAGTGCCTAGGGGCCTGTTCTTTCCTTTTTACCTCTGAGGACATCTGTCTATGGGTCTGAGTGCAGGTAGGGGCTCATTTGGGCTCAGATTGCCCCTGTTTTTCCTGGGAAGCTACCACTATTGAGATATATCAGGGACTTTGGAGGTTTATCCTATGAGAAGGGTTGTGGCCATTGGAATGGGCACACACAATTCCCTTGGAGAGGGCAAGTACAGTCCTCAGGTTTGGCTCCAGGGTCCTGAGCCTGTAGGTTGTGTCGTCCAGCCCTTTTTGGACAGTTGTCTGAAAACACAAACTCGGCTTATGTTTCAGGTCATAGGTATGGCAGGACTGATCTACAGACCATGAGGAGAACTTTTCGGGATTTGAAAGAAGGGCGAGTGTGAGGCTCCTGCTCAAGTTTTTGTCTCGGGATATCGTGTCACTCATGGTCGTGGAATTTCTGGGTGACTTCATGGGAAATGGACGAGTCTTACTCTCTGGTGGTTTGGCCCCGTCCAAAGAGTTTGGGTTCATTCTGTGGGCTGGAAGAAGTCCGTTTTATTTTGTTGTTGTTGTTGTTGTTGTTGTTTTCTTTTTTAACCTCAGGTGTCCCACCAAATGAGGGATTTCAGAGTAGAGCCCTAGGAGGGGCGACTGGACAATCAGAAATCTGGTTAAAAATTGGGGCCTAGGGACATGTCAAGCCCATTATGACATCTAATGGTCCAGCCACTGAGAGGACTTACTAGAGGACAGGACTCATGCTGAGGGTCACAATGCGTGTGTATGCCCTCGTCGCACTCAAGAATGGGCGGGGCCTCAGGGTTTCTCCTACACTGATCGTTGGACAACGTGCCAACCACAAGGGTTCTTGCCATGGGTAAGGAGGAGTTCTGATTTCTGCATCAGACTCACCCCTGGGCAGTGATTGGAGATAAGGTCTCGGTTCTGAATCCTGAAAACTGAGGTAGGGAAGAGATGATGACCTAAGGCCATGGCGGGTTTTATGTGCTCAGTGAGCGGTCAGCTTTCTGGGTGTTGGTCAGGAGGTCTGGGCTCAGGATGTGTTCGACAGTGCATTAGTGCCCAGGTTAGACTATATAATTTGGGTAAAGTCGAGTGCTGTGTAGGTTTAACCTCATTTAAGGTGCCTGGGCAGCTCATGAGGCAATAATTTTTTTCTCTAGAGGGCAGGCAGAGTGCTGCATTGTGGGTCCGGAATTGCCAAACTTGAGGGCTTTGGGGCCAGGAGTGTGAGGATGGAAGTCTGAGAAGACAAGCTAGACTTGAGTTTCAGGGCGAGGGCACGGCAGGTACCCCCTGCAGATCTGAACCAATATCTCATGCATCTGAAGTCAGGGCGAGGATCAGACGTTGGCTCAGGTGGGAGTTTCTGAGCATGACGGCCGCTTCATGAAGGGAGCGGAATCTCGAGACCATTGAGGTTTTCCCACGTTGGGAGTTGTGGGATGCCCCCTTCCAGGATTCCTTCTTCCGGACAATTGAGACCTGTTGGACAGCTCCAGGACATCCCATATGGAATGACTCCAGAGCACCGTTCGCGGATGGATGCCTGGGAAGCCCGCCTCGCATTCCAATTGTCTCCTAGCAACAAGACAGTTTAGATCTGATGGCTCTGCGGGAGCAACCTCGGTGGCTGAGTTGAAATGGACTTTCCTGAGGATGTGTCCTAATGTGTTTTTGTGTCCATGAGGGCCTTGGAATGGGGCGGTGGCACCGGCAACCTGAAGTACTTTCCTAAGCTTTGGACATGGCTCCCATGCACAGGTTTCCTTGTGGAGACGAGATGAGTTCTGATGGGTGCCTCAGGAAAACCCCTATGCTCGTATTGGAATCAGGCTTTTGAGGACACATGCCTGTAACCCAAAGCAATGGATCCTATTATGGCCTAGGGTCCTGTCTGGTTCAATCTTCTTCTCTGGGGACATCCATCTATGGTATGAGTGGAGGTCGATTATCAGCTGGTGTCAGACACCCCTTGTTTGTTCCGGGTGACCCACACTATTGGGATGGCCTAAGGGTCGTTGGAGGTTTCTCCTAATTTGTACGATTTTGGACCATGGAATGGGCAGAATTCCCATGGATTGGTAGGCACAGTCCTAATGTGTGGCTCCAGGGGCCCAGCCTGGAGGGTGTGTGGCCCAAGACTTTGAGGACAGAAGTCTGAAAACACAAACTCAGCTTAGGTTTGGGGACGTAGGTATGGCAGGCCCGATCTACAAACCATGAGAAGAACTCTACAGGATATGAAGAAAGTGCGAGTCTGTGGCGATTGCTCAGGCTTTTGTCTCTGGATTTTGTATCAGTGATGGCCGTGGAATGTCGGGGAGGCCTCATGGGCCATGGACGAATCTTCCTCTCTGAGGATTTGGCCCGATTCCCAATTGCTTTTCGTCAATCTGTGGGATGGGAGGACTCATTTCAGTTTTGTTACCTCAGGTGTCCCACCAAAAGAGGAATTCCAAAGCCAAGCCGTGGGGAAGACTGAAGGGACAATCCAAACTATGGTTAAAAATTGGGGCCTAGGGGCATGGCAAGCCCAATATGCTATCTCTTCATCCAGCCACTGAGTGGCCTTACTTGAGGACTGGGCTCAGCCTGAGGGTCACAATGTGTGTTTGTGACCAATGTGGCCCGCGAGCATGGGCGGGGCCTCATGGGCCACACTGGTTTCAACGACACTGAACGTTGGACAACATGCCAACCACAAGGTTTCTTGCCATGGGGAAGGAGTTCTGATTTCTGCATCACCTTCAACATGGACAGTGATTGGAGATAAGGTCTAGGTTCTGAAACCTGAAAACCGAGGTTGGGAAGAGATGACGACCTAAGGCCATGGCGGCTCGATGTGCTCAGTGTGCGGCCAGCTGTCTGGGAGGGGCCAGGGGGTCCAGGCTCAGGCTGTGTCAGAAAGGGCATTAGTGCCCTGGTCAGCCTATGTATTTGGGGTACAGCCAAGGTCGGTGCAGGTTGATCCTCATTTGGGGTTACTGGGTAGCCCCAGAGGACAATGTTTTTTATCTGGAGGGCAGGCAGAGTGCTGCATTGTAGTTCTGGATTGCCAAACTGGAGGCCTTGTGGGCCAGTACTCTGACGACAAAAGTCTGAGAACACAAGCTAGGCTTAGGTTTCTGGGTGAGGCCATGGCAGGCACAATCTACAGACCTGAATCGAGATCTCGTGCATCTGAAGTCAGGGCGAGGATCGGATGATCGCTCAGGTTGGAGTTTCTGTCCCTGATGGCCCCTTCATGAATGGGGGGGCATCACGAGGCCATGGGGGTTTTCCCATGATGGGAGTTGTGAGAAGCTCCAAACTGCAGAGAGTCTTTGGCAGGACAATTGAGACCTGTTGTTTGGCTCCAGGCCAATGATTCTGAGCAGGGTTCTAAGGATGGATGGCTGGGTAGCCCACCTCGCGTTTCAATTGTCTCCTAGCAACAAGACAGTTTAGATCTCCTGGATCTGTGGGGAGCTACCGAGGATGCTGAGTTGAAATGCACACCCCTGGGGATGGGTCCGAATGTGCTTTTGTGTCTATGGAGACCTTGGAATGAAGCGGTGGCACTGGGGCCCTAAAGGGTTCTCCTAAACAGAGGCTTTGACACAGCTCCAACGTGCAAGTTTCCCATGTGTAGATGAGATGTTTTCTGATGGGTGAAACAAGAAACAGCTATATGCTGCTTTTGAAATCCAGGCCTCTGAGGAGAGATGCCTGGAAACCAAAGCAATGGATCTGATTAGTGCCTAGGGGCCTGTTCTTTCCTTTTTACCTCTGAGGACATCTGTCTATGGGTCTGAGTGCAGATAGGGGCTCATTTGGGCTCAGATTGCCGCTGTTTTTCCTGGGAAGCTACCACTATTGAGATATATCAGGGACTTTGGAGGTTTATCCTATTAGAAGGGTTGTGGCCATTGGAATGGGCACACACAATTCCCTTGGAGAGGGCAAGTACAGTCCTCAGGTTTGGCTCCAGGGGCCTGAGCCTGTAGGTTGTGTCGTCCAGCCCTTTTTGGACAGTTGTCTGAAAACACAAACTCGGCTTATGTTTCAGGTCATAGGTATGGCAGGACTGATCTACAGACCATGAGGAGAACTTTTCGGGATTTGAAAGAAGGGCGAGTGTGAGGCTCCTGCTCAAGTTTTTGTCTCGGGATATCGTGTCACTCATGGTCGTGGAATTTCTGGGTGACTTCATGGGAAATGGACGAGTCTTACTCTCTGGTGGTTTGGCCCCGTCCAAAGAGTTTGGGTTCATTCTGTGGGCTGGAAGAAGTCCGTTTTATTTTGTTGTTGTTGTTGTTGTTGTTGTTTTCTTTTTTAACCTCAGGTGTCCCACCAAATGAGGGATTTCAGAGTAGAGCCCTAGGAGGGGCGACTGGACAATCAGAAATCTGGTTAAAAATTGGGGCCTAGGGACATGTCAAGCCCATTATGACATCTAATTGCCCAGCCACTGAGAAAACTTACTAGAGGACAGGACTCATGCTGAGGGTCACAATGCGTGTGTATGCCCTCGTCGCACTCAAGAATGGGCGGGGCCTCAGGGTTTCTCCTACACTGATCGTTGGACAACGTGCCAACCACAAGGGTTCTTGCCATGGGTAAGGAGGAGTTCTGATTTCTGCATCAGACTCACCCCTGGGCAGTGATTGGAGATAAGGTCTCGGTTCTGAAGCCTGAAAACTGAGGTAGGGAAGAGATGATGACCTAAGGCCATGGCGGGTTTTATGTGCTCAGTGTGCGGTCAGCTTTCTGGGTGTTGGTCAGGAGGTCTGGGCTCAGGATGTGTTCGACAGTGCATTAGTGCCCAGGTTAGACTATATAATTTGGGTAAAGTCGAGTGCTGTGTAGGTTTACCCTCATTTAAGGTGCCTGGGCAGCTCATGAGGCAATCATTTTTTTCTCTAGAGGGCAGGCAGAGTGCTGCATTGTGGGTCCGGAATTGCCAAACTTGAGGGCTTTGGGGCCAGGAGTGTGAGGATGGAAGTCTGAGAAGACAAGCTAGACTTGGGTTTCAGGGCGAGGGCACGGTAGGTACCCCCTGCAGATCTGAACCAATATCTCATGCATCTGAAGTCAGGGCGAGTATCAGACGTTGGCTCAGGTGGGAGTTTCTGAGCATGACGGCCGCTTCATGAAGGGAGCGGAATCTCGAGACCATTGAGGTTTTCCCACGTTGGGAGTTGTAGGATGCCCCCTTCCAGGATTCCTTCTTCCGGACAATTGAGACCTGTTGGACAGCTCCAGGACATCCCATATGGAATGACTCCAGAGCACCGTTCGCGGATGGATGCCTGGGAAGCCCGCCTCGCATTCCAATTGTCTCCTAGCAACAAGACAGTTTAGATCTGATGGCTCTGCGGGAGCAACCTCGGTGGCTGAGTTGAAATGGACTTTCCTGAGGATGTGTCCTAATGTGTTTTTGTGTCCATGAGGGCCTTGGAATGGGGCGGTGGCACCGGCAACCTGAAGTACTTTCCTAAGCTTTGGACATGGCTCCCATGCACAGGTTTACTTGTGGAGACGAGATGAGTTCTGATGGGTGCCTCAGGAAAACCCCTATGCTCGTATTGGAATCAGGCTTTTGAGGACACATGCCTGTAACCCAAAGCAATGGATCCTATTATGGCCTAGAGTCCTGTCTGGTTCAATCTTCTTCTCTGGGGACATCCATCTATGGTATGAGTGGAGGTCGATTATCAGCTGGTGTCAGACACCCCTTGTTTGTTCCGGGTGACCCACACTATTGGGATGGCCTAAGGGTCGTTGGAGGTTTCTCCTAATTTGTACGATTTTGGACCATGGAATGGGCAGAATTCCCATGGATTGGTAGGCACAGTCCTAATGTGTGGCTCCAGGGGCCCAGCCTGGAGGGTGTGTGGCCCAAGACTTTGAGGACAGAAGTCTGAAAACACAAACTCAGCTTAGGTTTGGGGACGTAGGTATGGCAGGCCCGATCTACAAACCATGAGAAGAACTCTACAGGATATGAAGAAAGTGCGAGTCTGTGGCGATTGCTCAGGCTTTTGTCTCTGGATTTTGTATCAGTGATGGCCGTGGAATGTCCGGGAGGCCTCATGGGCCATGGACGAATCTTCCTCTCTGAGGATTTGGCCCGATTCCCAATTGCTTTTCGTCAATCTGTGGGATGGGAGGACTCATTTCAGTTTTGTTACCTCAGGTGTCCCACCAAAAGAGGAATTCCAAATCCAAGCCGTGGGGAAGACTGAAGGGACAATCCAAACTATGGTTAAAAATTGGGGCCTAGGGGCATGGCAAGCCCAATATGCTATCTCTTCATCCAGCCACTGAGTGGCCTTACTTGAGGACTGGGCTCAGCCTGAGGGTCACAATGTGTGTTTGTGACCAATGTGGCCCGCGAGCATGGGCGGGGCCTCATGGGCCACACTGGTTTCAACGACACTGAACGTTGGACAACATGCCAACCACAAGGTTTCTTGCCATGGGGAAGGAGTTCTGATTTCTGCATCACCTTCAACATGGACAGTGATTGGAGATAAGGTCTAGGTTCTGAAACCTGAAAACCGAGGTTGGGAAGAGATGACGACCTAAGGCCATGGCGGCTCGATGTGCTCAGTGTGCGGCCAGCTGTCTGGGAGGGGCCAGGGGGTCCAGGCTCAGGCTGTGTCAGAAAGGGCATTAGTGCCCTGGTCAGCCTATGTATTTGGGGTACAGCCAAGGTCGGTGCAGGTTGATCCTCATTTGGGGTTACTGGGTAGCCCCAGAGGACAATGTTTTTTATCTGGAGGGCAGGCAGAGTGCTGCATTGTAGTTCTGGATTGCAAACTGGAGGCCTTGTGGGCCAGTATTCTGACGACAAAAGTCTCAGAACACAAGCTCGGCTTAGGTTTCTGGGTGAGGCCATGGCAGGCACAATCTACAGACCTGAATCGAGATCTCGTGCATCTGAAGTCAGGGCGAGGATCAGACGATCGCTCAGGTTGGAGTTTCTGTCCCTGATGGCCCCTTCATGAATGGGGGGGCATCACGAGGCCATGGGGGTTTTCCCATGATGGGAGTTGTGAGAAGCTCCAAACTGCAGAGAGTCTTTGGCAGGACAATTGAGACCTGTTGTTTGGCTCCAGTCCAATGATTCTGAGCAGGGTTCTAAGGATGGATGGCTGGGTAGCCCACCTCGCGTTCCAATTGTCTCCTAGCAACAAGACAGTTTAGATCTCCTGGATCTGTGGGGAGCTACCGAGGATGCTGAGTTGAAATGCACACCCCTGGGGATGGGTCCGAATGTGCTTTTGTGTCTATGGAGACCTTGGAATGAAGCGGTGGCACTGGGGCCCTAAAGGGTTCTCCTAAACAGAGGCTTTGACACAGCTCCAACGTGCAAGTTTCCCATGTGTAGATGAGATGTTTTCTGATGGGTGAAACAAGAAACAGCTATATGCAGCTTTTGAAAACCAGGCCTCTGAGGAGAGATGCCTGGAAACCAAAGCAATGGATCTGATTAGTGCCTAGGGGCCTGTTCTTTCCTTTTTACCTCTGAGGACATCTGTCTATGGGTCTGAGTGCAGGTAGGGGCTCATTTGGGCTCAGATTGCCGCTGTTTTTCCTGGGAAGCTACCACTATTGAGATATATCAGGGACTTTGGAGGTTTATACTATTAGAAGGGTTGTGGCCATTGGAATGGGCACACACAATTCCCTTGGAGAGGGCAAGTACAGTCCTCAGGTTTGGCTCCAGGGGCCTGAGCCTGTAGTTTGTGTAGTCCAGCCCTTTTTGGACAGTTGTCTGAAAACACAAACTCGGCTTATGTTTCAGGTCATAGGTATGGCAGGACTGATCTACAGACCATGAGGAGAACTTTTTGGGATTTGAAAGAAGGGCGAGTGTGAGGCTCCTGCTCAAGTTTTTGTCTCGGGATATCGTGTCACTCATGGTCGTGGAATTTCTGGGTGACTTCATGGGAAATGGACGAGTCTTACTCTCTGGTGGTTTGGCCCCGTCCAAAGAGTTTGGGTTCATTCTGTGGGCTGGAAGAAGTCCGTTTTATTTTGTTGTTGTTGTTGTTGTTGTTTTCTTTTTTAACCTCAGGTGTTCCACCAAATGAGGGATTTCAGAGTAGAGCCCTAGGAGGGGCGACTGGACAATCAGAAATCTGGTTAAAAATTGGGGCCTAGGGACATGTCAAGCCCATTATGACATCTAATGGTCCAGCCACTGAGAGGACTTACTAGAGGACAGGACTCATGCTGAGGGTCACAATGCCTGTGTATGCCCTCGTCGCACTCAAGAATGGGCGGGGCCTCAGGGTAAATGCTGGTTTCTCCTACATTGAACGTTGGACAACGTGCCAACCACAAGGGTTCTTGCCATGGGTAAGGAGGAGTTCTGATTTCTGCATCAGACTCACCCCTGGGCAGTGATTGGAGATAAGGTCTCGGTTCTGAATCCTGAAAACTGAGGTAGGGAAGAGATGATGACCTAAGGCCATGGCGGGTTTTATGTGCTCAGTGTGCGGTCAGCTTTCTGGGTGTTGGTCAGGAGGTCTGGGCTCAGGATGTGTTCGACAGTGCATTAGTGCCCAGGTTAGACTATATAATTTGGGTAAAGTCGAGTGCTGTGTAGGTTTACCCTCATTTAAGGTGCCTGGGCAGCTCATGAGGCAATAATTTTTTTCTCTAGAGGGCAGGCAGAGTGCTGCATTGTGGGTCCAGAATTGCCAAACTTGAGGGCTTTGGGGCCAGGAGTGTGAGGATGGAAGTCTGAGAAGACAAGCTAGACTTGGGTTTCAGGGCGAGGGCACGGCAGGTACCCCCTGCAGATCTGAACCAATATCTCATGCATCTGAAGTCAGGGTGAGGATCAGACGTTGGCTCAGGTGGGAGTTTCTGAGCATGACGGCCGCTTCATGAAGGGAGCGGAATCTCGAGACCATTGAGGTTTTCCCACGTTGGGAGTTGTGGGATGCCCCCTTCCAGGATTCCTTCTTCCGGACAATTGAGACCTGTTGGACAGCTCCAGGACATCCCATATGGAATGACTCCAGAGCACCGTTCGCGGATGGATGCCTGGGAAGCCCGCCTCGCATTCCAATTGTCTCCTAGCAACAAGACAGTTTAGATCTGATGGCTCTGCGGGAGCAACCTCGGTGGCTGAGTTGAAATGGACTTTCCTGAGGATGTGTCCTAATGTGTTTTTGTGTCCATGAGGGCCTTGGAATGGGGCGGTGGCACCGGCAACCTGAAGTACTTTCCTAAGCTTTGGACATGGCTCCCATGCACAGGTTTACTTGTGGAGACGAGATGAGTTCTGATGGGTGCCTCAGGAAAACCCCTATGCTCGTATTGGAATCAGGCTTTTGAGGACACATGCCTGTAACCCAAAGCAATGGATCCTATTATGGCCTAGGGTCCTGTCTGGTTCAATCTTCTTCTCTGGGGACATCCATCTATGGTATCAGTGGAGGTCGATTATCAGCTGGTGTCAGACACCCCTTGTTTGTTCCGGGTGACCCACACTATTGGGATGGCCTAAGGGTCGTTGGAGGTTTCTCCTAATTTGTACGATTTTGGACCATGGAATGGGCAGAATTCCAATGGATTGGTAGGCACAGTCCTAATGTGTGGCTCCAGGGGCCCAGCCTGGAGGGTGTGTGGCCCAAGACTTTGAGGACAGAAGTCTGAAAACACAAACTCAGCTTAGGTTTGGGGACGTAGGTATGGCAGGCCCGATCTACAAACCATGAGAAGAACTCTACAGGATATGAAGAAAGTGCGAGTCTGTGGCGATTGCTCAGGCTTTTGTCTCTGGATTTTGTATCAGTGATGGCCGTGGAATGTCGGGGAGGCCTCATGGGCCATGGACGAATCTTCCTCTCTGAGGATTTGGCCCGATTCCCAATTGCTTTTCGTCAATCTGTGGGAAGGGAGGACTCATTTCAGTTTTGTTACCTCAGGTGTCCCACCAAAAGAGGAATTCCAAAGCCAAGCCGTGGGGAAGACTGAAGGGACAATCCAAACTATGGTTAAAAATTGGGGCCTAGGGGCATGGCAAGCCCAATATGCTATCTCTTCATCCAGCAACTGAGTGGCCTTACTTGAGGACTGGGCTCAGCCTGAGGGTCACAATGTGTGTTTGTGACCAATGTGGCCCGCGAGCATGGGTGGGGCCTCATGGGCCACACTGGTTTCAACGACACTGAACGTTGGACAACATGCCAACCACAAGGTTTCTTGCCATGGGGAAGGAGTTCTGATTTCTGCATCACCTTCAACATGGACAGTGATTGGAGATAAGGTCTAGGTTCTGAAACCTGAAAACCGAGGTTGGGAAGAGATGACGACCTAAGGCCATGGCGGCTCGATGTGCTCAGTGTGCGGCCAGCTGTCTGGGAGGGGCCAGGGGGTCCAGGCTCAGGCTGTGTCAGAAAGGGCATTAGTGCCCTGGTCAGCCTATGTATTTGGGGTACAGCCAAGGTCGGTGCAGGTTGATCCTCATTTGGGGTTACTGGGTAGCCCCAGAGGACAATGTTTTTTATCTGGAGGGCAGGCAGAGTGCTGCATTGTAGTTCTGGATTGCCAAACTGGAGGCCTTGTGGGCCAGTAGTCTGACGACAAAAGTCTGAGAACACAAGCTCGGCTTAGGTTTCTGGGTGAGGCCATGGCAGGCACAATCTACAGACCTGAATCGAGATCTCGTGCATCTGAAGTCAGGGCGAGGATCAGACGATCGCTCAGGTTGGAGTTTCTGTCCCTGATGGCCCCTTCATGAATGGGGGGGCATCACGAGGCCATGGGTGTTTTCCCATGATGGGAGTTGTGAGAAGCTCCAAACTGCAGAGAGTCTTCGGCAGGACAATTGAGACCTGTTGTTTGGCTCCAGGCCAATGATTCTGAGCAGGGTTCTAAGGATGGATGGCTGGGTAGCCCACCTCGCGTTCCAATTGTCTCCTAGCAACAAGACAGTTTAGATCTCCTGGATCTGTGGGGAGCTACCGAGGATGCTGAGTTGAAATGCACACCCCTGGGGATGGGTCCGAATGTGCTTTTGTGTCTATGGAGACCTTGGAATGAAGCGGTGGCACTGGGGCCCTAAAGGGTTCTCCTAAACAGAGGCTTTGACACAGCTCCAACGTGCAAGTTTCCCATGTGTAGATGAGATGTTTTCTGATGGGTGAAACAAGAAACAGCTATATGCAGCTTTTGAAAACCAGGCCTCTGAGGAGAGATGCCTGGAAACCAAAGCAATGGATCTGATTAGTGCCTAGGGGCCTGTTCTTTCCTTTTTACCTCTGAGGACATCTGTCTATGGGTCTGAGTGCAGGTAGGGGCTCATTTGGGCTCAGATTGCCGCTGTTTTTCCTGGGAAGCTACCACTATTGAGATATATCAGGGACTTTGGAGGTTTATCCTATTAGAAGGGTTGTGGCCATTGGAATGGGCACACACAATTCCCTTGGAGAGGGCAAGTACAGTCCTCAGGTTTGGCTCCAGGGGCCTGAGCCTGTAGGTTGTGTAGTCCAGCCCTTTTTGGACAGTTGTCTGAAAACACAAACTCGGCTTATGTTTCAGGTCATAGGTATGGCAGGACTGATCTACAGACCATGAGGAGAACTTTTTGGGATTTGAAAGAAGGGCGAGTGTGAGGCTCCTGCTCAAGTTTTTGTCTCGGGATATCGTGTCACTCATGGTCGTGGAATTTCTGGGTGACTTCATGGGAAATGGACGAGTCTTACTCTCTGGTGGTTTGGCCCCGTCCAAAGAGTTTGGGTTCATTCTGTGGGCTGGAAGAAGTCCGTTTTATTTTGTTGTTGTTGTTGTTGTTGTTTTCTTTTTTAACCTCAGGTGTCCCACCAAATGAGGGATTTCAGAGTAGAGCCCTAGGAGGGGCGACTGGACAATCAGAAATCTGGTTAAAAATTGGGGCCTAGGGACATGTCAAGCCCATTATGACATCTAATGGTCCAGCCACTGAGAGGACTTACTAGAGGACAGGACTCATGCTGAGGGTCACAATGCGTGTGTATGCCCTCGTCGCACTCAAGAATGGGCGGGGCCTCAGGGTTTCTCCTACACTGATCGTTGCACAACGTGCCAACCACAAGGGTTCTTGCCATGGGTAAGGAGGAGTTCTGATTTCTGCATCAGACTCACCCCTGGGCAGTGATTGGAGATAAGGTCTCGGTTCTGAATCCTGAAAACTGAGGTAGGGAAGAGATGATGACCTAAGGCCATGGCGGGTTTTATGTGCTCAGTGTGCGGTCAGCTTTCTGGGTGTTGGTCAGGAGGTCTGGGCTCAGGATGTGTTCGACAGTGCATTAGTGCCCAGGTTAGACTATATAATTTGGGTAAAGTCGAGTGCTGTGTAGGTTTACCCTCATTTAAGGTGCCTGGTCAGCTCATGAGGCAATAATTTTTTTCTCTAGAGGGCAGGCAGAGTGCTGCATTGTGGGTCCGGAATTACCAAACTTGAGGGCTTTGGGGCCAGGAGTGTGAGGATGGAAGTCTGAGAAGACAAGCTAGACTTGGGTTTCAGGGCGAGGGCACGGCAGGTACCCCCTGCAGATCTGAACCAATATCTCATGCATCTGAAGTCAGGGCGAGGATCAGACGTTGGCTCAGGTGGGAGTTTCTGAGCATGACGGCCGCTTCATGAAGGGAGCGGAATCTCAAGACCATTGAGGTTTTCCCACGTTGGGAGTTGTGGGATGCCCCCTTCCAGGATTCCTTCTTCCGGACAATTGAGACCTGTTGGACAGCTCCAGGACATCCCATATGGAATGACTTCAGAGCACCGTTCGCGGATGGATGCCTGGGAAGCCCGCCTCGCATTGCAATTGTCTCCTAGCAACAAGACAGTTTAGATCTGATGGCTCTGCGGGAGCAACCTCGGTGGCTGAGTTGAAATGGACGTTCCTGAGGATGTGTCCTAATGTGTTTTTGTGTCCATGAGGGCCTTGGAATGGGGCGGTGGCACCGGCAACCTGAAGTACTTTCCTAAGCTTTGGACATGGCTCCCATGCACAGGTTTACTTGTGGAGACGAGATGAGTTCTGATGGGTGCCTCAGGAAAACCCCTATGCTCGTATTGGAATCAGGCTTTTGAGGACACATGCCTGTAACCCATAGCAATGGATCCTATTATGGCCTAGGGTCCTGTCTGGTTCAATCTTCTTCTCTGGGGACATCCATCTATGGTATGAGTGGAGGTCGATTATCAGCTGGTGTCAGACACCCCTTGTTTGTTCCGGGTGACCCACACTATTGGGATGGCCTAAGGGTCGTTGGAGGTTTCTCCTAATTTGTACGATTTTGGACCATGGAATGGGCAGAATTCCAATGGATTGGTAGGCACAGTCCTAATGTGTGGCTCCAAGGCCCAGCCTGGAGGGTGTGTGGCCCAAGACTTTGAGGACAGAAGTCTGAAAACACAAACTCAGCTTAGGTTTGTGGACGTAGGTATGGCAGGCCCGATCTACAAACCATGAGAAGAACTCTACAGGATATGAAGAAAGTGCGAGTCTGTGGCGATTGCTCAGGCTTTTGTCTCTGGATTTTGTATCAGTGATGGCCGTGGAATGTCGGGGAGGCCTCATGGGCCATGGACGAATCTTCCTCTCTGAGGATTTGGCCCGATTCCCAATTGCTTTTCGTCAATCTGTGGGATGGGAGGACTCATTTCAGTTTTGTTACCTCAGGTGTCCCACCAAAAGAGGAATTCCAAAGCAAAGCCGTGGGGAAGACTGAAGGGACAATCCGAACTATGGTTAAAAATTGGGGCCTAGGGGCATGGCAAGCCCAATATGCTATCTCTTCATCCAGCCACTGAGTGGCCTTACTTGAGGACTGGGCTCAGCCTGAGGGTCACAATGTGTGTTTGTGACCAATGTGGCCCGCGAGCATGGGCGGGGCCTCATGGGCCACACTGGTTTCAACGACACTGAACGTTGGACAACATGCCAACCACAAGGTTTCTTGCCATGGGGAAGGAGTTCTGATTTCTGCATCACCTTCAACATGGACAGTGATTGGAGATAAGGTCTAGGTTCTGAAACCTGAAAACCGAGGTTGGGAAGAGATGACGACCTAAGGCCATGGCGGCTCGATGTGCTCAGTGTGCGGCCAGCTGTCTGGGAGGGGCCAGGGGGTCCAGGCTCAGGCTGTGTCAGAAAGGGCATTAGTGCCCTGGTCAGCCTATGTAATTGGGGTACAGGCAAGGTCGGTGCAGGTTGATCCTCATTTGGGGTTACTGGGTAGCCCCAGAGGACAATGTTTTTTATCTGGAGGGCAGGCAGAGTGCTGCATTGTAGTTCTGGATTGCCAAACTGGAGGCCTTGTGGGCCAGTAGTCTGACGACAAAAGTCTGAGAACACAAGCTCGGCTTAGGTTTCTGGGTGAGGCCATGGCAGGCACAATCTACAGACCTGAATCGAGATCTCGTGCATCTGAAGTCAGGGCGAGGATCAGACGATCGCTCAGGTTGGAGTTTCTGTCCCTGATGGCCCCTTCATGAATGGGGGGGCATCACGAGGCCATGGGGGTTTTCCCATGATGGGAGTTGTGAGAAGCTCCAAACTGCAGAGAGTCTTCGGCAGGACAATTGAGACCTGTTGTTTGGCTCCAGGCCAATGATTCTGAGCAGGGTTCTAAGGATGGATGGCTGGGTAGCCCACCTCGCATTCCAATTGTCTCCTAGCAACAAGACAGTTTAGATCTCCTGGATCTGTGGGGAGCTACCGAGGATGCTGAGTTGAAATGCACACCCCTGGGGATGGGCCCGAATGTGCTTTTGTGTTTATGGAGACCTTGGAATGAAGCGGTGGCACTGGGGCCCTAAAGGGTTCTCCTAAACAGAGGCTTTGACACAGCTCCAACGTGCAAGTTTCCCATGTGTAGATGAGATGTTTTCTGATGGGTGAAACAAGAAACAGCTATATGCTGCTTTTGAAATCCAGGCCTCTGTGGAGAGATGCCTGGAAACCAAAGCAATGGATCTGATTAGTGCCTAGGGGCCTGTTCTTTCCTTTTTACCTCTGAGGACATCTGTCTATGGGTCTGAGTGCAGGTAGGGGCTCATTTGGGCTCATATTGCCCCTGTTTTTCCTGGGAAGCTACCACTATTGAAATATATCAGGGAATTTGGAGGTTTATCCTATTAGAAGGGTTGTGGCCATTGGAATGGGCACACACAATTCCCTTGGAGAGGGCAAGTACAGTCCTCAGGTTTGGCTTCAGGGGCCTGAGCCTGTAGGTTGTGTAGTCCAGCCCTTTTTGGACAGTTGTCTGAAAACACAAACTCGGCTTATGTTTCAGGTCATAGGTATGGCAGGACTGCTCTACAGACCATGAAGAGAACTTTTCGGGATTTGAAAGAAGGGCGAGTGTGAGGCTCCTGCTCAAGTTTTTGTCTCGGGATATCGTGTCACTCATGGTCGTGGAATTTCTGGGTGACTTCATGGGAAATGGACGAGTCTTACTCTCTGGTGGTTTGGCCCCGTCCAAAGAGTTTGGGTTCATTCTGTGGGCTGGAAGAAGTCCGTTTTATTTTGTTGTTGTTGTTGTTTTCTTTTTTATCCTCAGGTGTCACACCAAATGAGGGATTTCAGAGTAGAGCCCTAGGAGGGGCGACTGGACAATCAGAAATCTGGTTAAAAATTGGGGCCTAGGGACATGTCAAGCCCATTATGACATCTAATGGTCCAGCCACTGAGAGGACTTACTAGAGGACAGGACTCATGCTGAGGGTCACAATGCGTGTGTATGCCCTTGTCCAACTCAAGAATGGGCGGGGCCTCAGGGTTTCTCCTACACTGATCGTTGGACAACGTGCCAACCACAAGGGTTCTTGCCATGGGTAAGGAGAAGTTCTGATTTCTGCATCAGACTCACCCCTGGACAGTGATTGGAGATAAGGTCTCGGTTCTCAAGCCTGAAAACTGAGGAAGGGAAGAGATGATGACCTAAGGCCATGGCGGGTTTTATGTGCTCAGTGTGCGGTTAGATTTCTGGGTGTTGGTCAGGAGGTCCGGGCTCAGGATGTGTTCGACAGTGCATTAGTGCCCAGGTTAGACTATATAATTTGGGTAAAGTCGAGTGCTGTGTAGGTTTAACCTCATTTAAGGTGCCTGGGCAGCTCATGAGGCAATAATTTTTTTTTTTCTAGAGGGCAGGCAGAGTGCTGCATTGTGGGTCCGGAATTGCCAAACTTGAGGGCTTTGGGGCCAGGAGTGTGAGGATGGAAGTCTGAGAAGACAAGCTAGACTTGGGTTTCAGGGCGAGGGCACGGCAGGTACCCCCTGCAGATCTGAACCAATATCTCATGCATCTGAAGTCAGGGCGAGGATCAGACGTTGGCTCAGGTGGGAGTTTCTGAGCATGACGGCCGCTTCATGAAGGGAGCGGAATCTCGAGACCATTGAGGTTTTCCCACGTTGGGAGTTGTGGGATGCCCCCTTCCAGGATTCCTTCTTCCGGACAATTGAGACCTGTTGGACAGCTCCAGGACATCCCATATGGAATGACTCCAGAGCACCGTTCGGGGATGGATGCCTGGGAAGCCCGCCTCGCATTCCAATTGTCTCCTAGCAACAAGACAGTTTAGATCTGATGGCTCTGCGGGAGCAACCTCGGTGGCTGAGTTGAAATGGACTTTCCTGAGGATGTGTCCTAATGTGTTTTTGTGTCCATGAGGGCCTTGGAATGGGGCGGTGGCACCGGCAACCTGAAGTACTTTCCTAAGCTTTGGACATGGCTCCCATGCACAGTTTTACATGTGGAGACGAGATGAGTTCTGATGGGTGCCTCAGGAAAACCCCTATGCTCGTATTGGAATCAGGCTTTTGAGGACACATGCCTGTAACCCATAGCAATGGATCCTATTATGGCCTAGGGTCCTGTCTGATTCAATCTTCTACTCTGGGGACATCCATCTATGGTATGAGTGGAGGTCGATTATCAGCTGGTGTCAGACAACCCTTGTTTGTTCCGGGTGACCCACACTATTGGGATGGCCTAAGGGTCGTTGGAGGTTTCTCCTAATTTGTACGATTTTGGACCATGGAATGGGCAGAATTCCCATGGATTGGTAGGCAGAGTCCTAATGTGTGGCTCCAGGGGCCCAGCCTGGAGGATGTGTGGCCCAAGACTTTGAGGACAGAAGTCTGAAAACACAAACTCAGCTTAGGTTTGGGGACGTAGGTATGGCAGGCCCGATCTACAAACCATGAGAAGAACTCTACAGGATATGAAGAAAGTGCGAGTCTGTGGCGATTGCTCAGGCTTTTGTCTCTGGATTTTGTATCAGTGATGGCCGTGGAATGTCCGGGAGGCCTCATGGGCCATGGACGAATCTTCCTCTCTGAGGATTTGGCCCGATTCCCAATTGCTTTTCGTCAATCTGTGGGATGGGAGGACTCATTTCAGTTTTGTTACCTCAGGTGTCCCACCAAAAGAGGAATTCCAAAGCCAAGCCGTGGGGAAGACTGAAGGGACAATCCAAACTATGGTTAAAAATTGGGGCCTAGGGGCATGGCAAGCCCAATATGCTATCTCTTCATCCAGCCACTGAGTGGCCTTACTTGAGGACTGGGCTCAGCCTGAGTGTCACAATGTGTGTTTGTGACCAATGTGGCCCGCGAGCATGGGCGGGGCCTCATGGGCCACACTGGTTTCAACGACACTGAACGTTGGACAACATGCCAACCACAAGGTTCCTTGCCATGGGGAAGGAGTTCTGATTTCTGCATCACCTTCAACATGGACAGTGATTGGAGATAAGGTCTAGGTTCTGAAACCTGAAAACCGAGGTTGGGAAGAGATGACGACCTAAGGCCATGGCGGCTCGATGTGCTCAGTGTGCGGCCAGCTGTCTGGGAGGGGCCAGGGGGTCCAGGCTCAGGCTGTGTCAGAAAGGGCATTAGTGCCCTGGTCAGCCTATGTATTTGGGGTACAGCCAAGGTCGGTGCAGGTTGATCCTCATTTGGGGTTACTGGGTAGCCCCAGAGGACAATGTTTTTTATCTGGAGGGCAGGCAGAGTGCTGCATTGTAGTTCTGGATTGCCAAACTGGAGGCCTTGTGGGCCAGTAGTCTGACGACAAAAGTCTGAGAACACAAGCTAGGCTTAGGTTTCTGGGTGAGGCCATGGCAGGCACAATCTACAGACCTGAATCGAGATCTCGTGCATCTGAAGTCAGGGCGAGGATCAGACGATCGCTCAGGTTGGAGTTTCTGTCCCTGATGGCCCCTTCATGAATGGGGGGGCATCACGAGGCCATGGGTGTTTTCCCATGATGGGAGTTGTGAGAAGCTCCAAACTGCAGAGAGTCTTCGGCAGGACAATTGAGACCTGTGGTTTGGCTCCAGGCCAATGATTCTGAGCAGGGTTCTAAGGATGGATGGCTGGGTAGCCCACCTCGCGTTCCAATTGTCTCCTAGCAACAAGACAGTTTAGATCTCCTGGATCTGTGGGGAGCTACCGAGGATGCTGAGTTGAAATGCACACCCCTGGGGATGGGTCCGAATGTGCTTTTGTGTCTATGGAGACCTTGGAATGAAGCGGTGGCACTGGGGCCCTAAAGGGTTCTCCTAAACAGAGGCTTTGACACAGCTCCAACGTGCAAGTTTCCCATGTGTAGATGAGATGTTTTCTGATGGGTGAAACAAGAAACAGCTATATGCTGCTTTTGAAATCCAGGCCTCTGAGGAGAGATGCCTGGAAACCAAAGCAATGGATCTGATTAGTGCCTAGGGGCCTGTTCTTTCCTTTTTACCTCTGAGGACATCTGTCTATGGGTCTGAGTGCAGGTAGGGGCTCATTTGGGCTCAGATTGCCGCTGTTTTTCCTGGGAAGCTACCACTATTGAGATATATCAGGGACTTTGGAGGTTTATCGTATTAGAAGGGTTGTGGCCATTGGAATGGGCACACACAATTCCCTTGGAGAGGGCAAGTACAGTCCTCAGGTTTGGCTCCAGGGGCCTGAGCCTGTAGGTTGTGTCGTCCAGCCCTTTTTGGACAGTTGTCTGAAAACACAAACTCGGCTTATGTTTCAGGTCATAGGTATGGCAGGACTGATCTACAGACCATGAGGAGAACTTTTCGGGATTTGAAAGAAGGGCGAGTGTGAGGCTCCTGCTCAAGTTTTTGTCTCGGGATATCGTGTCACTCATGGTCGTGGAATTTCTGGGTGACTTCATGGGAAATGGACGAGTCTTACTCTCTGGTGGTTTGGCCCCGTCCAAAGAGTTTGGGTTCATTCTGTGGGCTGGAAGAAGTCCGTTTTATTTTATTGTTGTTGTTGTTGTTGTTTTCTTTTTTAACCTCAGGTGTCCCACCAAATGAGGGATTTCAGAGTAGAGCCCTAGGAGGGGCGACTGGACAATCAGAAATCTGGTTAAAAATTGGGGCCTAGGGACATGTCAAGCCCATTATGACATCTAATGGTCCAGCCACTGAGAGGACTTACTAGAGGACAGGACTCATGCTGAGGGTCACAATGCGTGTGTATGCCCTCGTCGCACTCAAGAATGGGCGGGGCCTCAGGGTTTCTCCTACACTGATCGTTGGACAACGTGCCAACCACAAGGGTTCTTGCCATGGGTAAGGAGGAGTTCTGATTTCTGCATCAGACTCACCCCTGGGCAGTGATTGGAGATAAGGTCTCGGTTCTGAATCCTGAAAACTGAGGTAGGGAAGAGATGATGACCTAAGGCCATGGCGGGTTTTATGTGCTCAGTGTGCGGTCAGCTTTCTGGGTGTTGGTCAGGAGGTCTGGGCTCAGGATGTGTTCGACAGTGCATTAGTGCCCAGGTTAGACTATATAATTTGGGTAAAGTCGAGTGCTGTGTAGGTTTACCCTCATTTAAGGTGCCTGGGCAGATCATGAGGCAATAATTTTTTTCTCTAGAGGGCAGGCAGAGTGCTGCATTGTGGGTCCGGAATTGCCAAACTTGAGGGCTTTGGGGCCAGGAGTGTGAGGATGGAAGTCTGAGAAGACAAGCTAGACTTGGGTTTCAGGGCGAGGGCACGGCAGGTACCCCCTACAGATCTGAACCAATATCTCATGCATCTGAAGTCAGGGCGAGGATCAGACGTTGGCTCAGGTGGGAGTTTCTGAGCATGACGGCCGCTTCATGAAGGGAGCGGAATCTCGAGACCATTGAGGTTTTCCCACGTTGGGAGTTGTGGGATGCCCCCTTCCAGGATTCCTTCTTCCGGACAATTGAGACCTGTTGGACAGCTCCAGGACATCCCATATGGAATGACTCAGGAGCACCGTTCGCGGATGGATGCCTGGGAAGCCCGCCTCGCATTCCAATTGTCTCCTAGCAACAAGACAGTTTAGATCTGATGGCTCTGCGGGAGCAACCTCAGTGGCTGAGTTGAAATGGACTTTCCTGAGGATGTGTCCTAATGTGTTTTTGTGTCCATGAGGGCCTTGGAATGGGGCGGTGGCACCGGCAACCTGAAGTACTTTCCTAAGCTTTGGACATGGCTCCCATGCACAGGTTTACTTGTGGAGACGAGATGAGTTCTGATGGGTGCCTCAGGAAAACCCCTATGCTCGTATTGGAATCAGGCTTTTGAGGACACATGCCTGTAACCCAAAGCAATGGATCCTATTATGGCCTAGGGTCCTGTCTGGTTCAATCTTCTTCTCTGGGGACATCCATCTATGGTATGAGTGGAGGTCGATTATCAGCTGGTGTCAGACACCCCTTGTTTGTTCCGGGTGACCCACACTATTGGGATGGCCTAAGGGTCGTTGGAGGTTTCTCCTAATTTGTACGATTTTGGACCATGGAATGGGCAGAATTCCCATGGATTGGTAGGCACAGTCCTAATGTGTGGCTCCAGGGGCCCAGCCTGGAGGGTGTGTGGCCCAAGACTTTGAGGACAGAAGTCTGAAAACACAACCTCAGCTTAGGTTTGGGGACGTAGGTATGGCAGGCCCGATCTACAAACCATGAGAAGAACTCTACAGGATATGAAGAAAGTGCGAGTCTGTGGCGATTGCTCAGGCTTTTGTCTCTGGATTTTGTATCAGTGATGGCTGTGGAATGTCGGGGAGGCCTCATGGGCCATGGACGAATCTTCCTCTCTGAGGATTTGGCCCGATTCCCAATTGCTTTTCGTCAATCTGTGGGATGGGAGGACTCATTTCAGTTTTGTTACCTCAGGTGTCCCACCAAAAGAGGAATTCCAAAGCCAAGCCGTGGGGAAGACTGAAGGGACAATCCTAACTATGGTTAAAAATTGGGGCCTAGGGGCATGGCAAGCCCAATATGCTATCTCTTCATCCAGCCACTGAGTGGCCTTACTTGAGGACTGGGCTCAGCCTGAGGGTCACAATGTGTGTTTGTGACCAATGTGGCCCGCGAGCATGGGCGGGGCCTCATGGGCCACACTGGTTTCAACGACACTGAACGTTGGACAACATGCCAACCACAAGGTTTCTTGCCATGGGGAAGGAGTTCTGATTTCTGCATCACCTTCAACATGGACAGTGATTGGAGATAAGGTCTAGGTTCTGAAACCTGAAAACCGAGGTTGGGAAGAGATGACGACCTAAGGCCATGGCGGCTCGATGTGCTCAGTGTGCGGCCAGCTGTCTGGGAGGGGCCAGGGGGTCCAGGCTCAGGCTGTGTCAGAAAGGGCATTAGTGCCCTGGTCAGCCTATGTATTTGGGGTACAGCCAAGGTCGGTGCAGGTTGATCCTCATTTGGGGTTACTGGGTAGCCCCAGAGGACAATGTTTTTTATCTGGAGGGCAGGCAGAGTGCTGCATTGTAGTTCTGGATTGCAAACTGGAGGCCTTGTGGGCCAGTATTCAGACGACAAAAGTCTGAGAACACAAGCTAGGCTTAGGTTTCTGGGTGAGGCCATGGCAGGCACAATCTACAGACCTGAATCGAGATCTCGTGCATCTGAAGTCAGGGCGAGGATCAGACGATCGCTCAGGTTGGAGTTTCTGTCCCTGATGGCCCCTTCATGAATGGGGGGGCATCACGAGGCCATGGGGGTTTTCCCATGATGGGAGTTGTGAGAAGCTCCAAACTGCAGAGAGTCTTTGGCAGGACAATTGAGACCTGTTGTTTGGCTCCAGTCCAATGATTCTGAGCAGGGTTCTAAGGATGGATGGCTGGGTAGCCCACCTCGCGTTCCAATTGTCTCCTAGCAACAAGACAGTTTAGATCTCCTGGATCTGTGGGGAGCTACCGAGGATGCTGAGTTGAAATGCACACCCCTGGGGATGGGTCCGAATGTGCTTTTGTGTCTATGGAGACCTTGGAATGAAGCGGTGGCACTGGGGCCCTAAAGGGTTCTCCTAAACAGAGGCTTTAACACAGCTCCAACGTGCAAGTTTCCCATGTGTAGATGAGATGTTTTCTGATGGGTGAAACAAGAAACAGCTATATGCAGCTTTTGAAAACCAGGCCTCTGAGGAGAGATGCCTGGAAACCAAAGCAATGGATCTGATTAGTGCCTAGGCGCCTGTTCTTTCCTTTTTACCTCTGAGGACATCTGTCTATGGGTCTGAGTGCAGGTAGGGGCTCATTTGGGCTCAGATTGCCGCTGTTTTTCCTGGGAAGCTACCACTATTGAGATATATCAGGGACTTTGGAGGTTTATCCTATTAGAAGGGTTGTGGCCATTGGAATGGGCACACACAATTCCCTTGGAGAGGGCAAGTACAGTCCTCAGGTTTGGCTCCAGGGGCCTGAGCCTGTAGGTTGTGTAGTCCAGCCCTTTTTGGACAGTTGTCTGAAAACACAAACTCGGCTTATGTTTCAGGTCATAGGTATGGCAGGACTGATCTACAGACCATGAGGAGAACTTTTTGGGATTTGAAAGAAGGGCGAGTGTGAGGCTCCTGCTCAAGTTTTTGTCTCGGGATATCGTGTCACTCATGGTCGTGGAATTTCTGGGTGACTTCATGGGAAATGGACGAGTCTTACTCTCTGGTGGTTTGGCCCCGTCCAAAGAGTTTGGGTTCATTCTGTGGGCTGGAAGAAGTCCGTTTTATTTTGTTGTTGTTGTTGTTGTTGTTTTCTTTTTTAACCTCAGGTGTCCCACCAAATGAGGGATTTCAGAGTAGAGCCCTAGGAGGGGCGACTGGACAATCAGAAATCTGGTTAAAAATTGGGGCCTAGGGACATGTCAAGCCCATTATGACATCTAATGGTCCAGCCACTGAGAGGACTTACTAGAGGACAGGACTCTTGCTGAGGGTCACAATGCCTGTGTATGCCCTCGTCGCACTCAAGAATGGGCGGGGCCTCAGGGTAAATGCTGGTTTCTCCTACACTGAACGTTGGACAACGTGCCAACCACAAGGGTTTTTGCCATGGGTAAGGAGGAGTTCTGATTTCTGCATCAGACTCACCCCTGGGCAGTGATTGGAGATAAGGTCTCGGTTCTGAATCCTGAAAACTGAGGTAGGGAAGAGATGATGACCTAAGGCCATGGCGGGTTTTATGTGCTCAGTGTGCGGTCAGCTTTCTGGGTGTTGGTCAGGAGGTCTGGGCTCAGGATGTGTTCGACAGTGCATTAGTGCCCAGGTTAGACTATATAATTTGGGTAAAGTCGAGTGCTGTGTAGGTTTACCCTCATTTAAGGTGCCTGGGCAGCTCATGAGGCAATAATTTTTTTCTCTAGAGGGCAGGCAGAGTGCTGCATTGTGGGTCCGGAATTGCCAAACTTGAGGGCTTTGGGGCCAGGAGTGTGAGGATGGAAGTCTGAGAAAACAAGCTAGACTTGGGTTTCAGGGCGAGGGCACGGCAGGTACCCCCTGCAGATCTGAACCAATATCTCATGCATCTGAAGTCAGGGTGAGGATCAGACGTTGGCTCAGGTGGGAGTTTCTGAGCATGACGGCCGCTTCATGAAGGGAGCGGAATCTCGAGACCATTGAGGTTTTCCCACGTTGGGAGTTGTGGGATGCCCCCTTCCAGGATTCCTTCTTCCGGACAATTGAGACCTGTTGGACAGCTCCAGGACATCCCATATGGAATGACTCCAGAGCACCGTTCGCGGATGGATGCCTGGGAAGCCCGCCTCGCATTCCAATTGTCTCCTAGCAACAAGACAGTTTAGATCTGATGGCTCTGCGGGAGCAACCTCGGTGGCTGAGTTGAAATGGACTTTCCTGAGGATGTGTCCTAATGTGTTTTTGTGTCCATGAGGGCCTTGGAATGGGGCGGTGGCACCGGCAACCTGAAGTACTTTCCTAAGCTTTGGACATGGCTCCCATGCACAGGTTTACTTGTGGAGACGAGATGAGTTCTGATGGGTGCCTCAGGAAAACCCCTATGCTCGTATTGGAATCAGGCTTTTGAGGACACATGCCTGTAACCCAAAGCAATGGATCCTATTATGGCCTAGGGTCCTGTCTGGTTCAATCTTCTTCTCTGGGGACATCCATCTATGGTATCAGTGGAGGTCGATTATCAGCTGGTGTCAGACACCCCTTGTTTGTTCCGGGTGACCCACACTATTGGGATGGCCTAAGGGTCGTTGGAGGTTTCTCCTAATTTGTACGATTTTGGACCATGGAATGGGCAGAATTCCCATGGATTGGTAGGCACAGTCCTAATGTGTGGCTCCAGGGGCCCAGCCTGGAGGGTGTGTGGCCCAAGACTTTGAGGACAGAAGTCTGAAAACACAAACTCAGCTTAGGTTTGGGGACGTAGGTATGGCAGGCCCGATCTACAAACCATGAGAAGAACTCTACAGGATATGAAGAAAGTGCGAGTCTGTGGCGATTGCTCAGGCTTTTGTCTCTGGATTTTGTATCAGTGATGGCCGTGGAATGTCGGGGAGGCCTCATGGGCCATGGACGAATCTTCCTCTCTGAGGATTTGGCCCGATTCCCAATTGCTTTTCGTCAATCTGTGGGAAGGGAGGACTCATTTCAGTTTTGTTACCTCAGGTGTCCCACCAAAAGAGGAATTCCAAAGCCAAGCCGTGGGGAAGACTGAAGGGACAATCCAAACTATGGTTAAAAATTGGGGCCTAGGGGCATGGCAAGCCCAATATGCTATCTCTTCATCCAGCCACTGAGTGGCCTTACTTGAGAACTGGGCTCAGACTGAGGGTCACAATGTGTGTTTGTGACCAATGTGGCCCGCGAGCATGGGTGGGGCCTCATGGGCCACACTGGTTTCAACGACACTGAACGTTGGACAACATGCCAACCACAAGGTTTCTTGCCATGGGGAAGGAGTTCTGATTTCTGCATCACCTTCAACATGGACAGTGATTGGAGATAAGGTCTAGGTTCTGAAACCTGAAAACCGAGGTTGGGAAGAGATGACGACCTAAGGCCATGGCGGCTCGATGTGCTCAGTGTGCGGCCAGCTGTCTGGGAGGGGCCAGGGGGTCCAGGCTCAGGCTGTGTCAGAAAGGGCATTAGTGCCCTGGTCAGCCTATGTATTTGGGGTACAGCCAAGGTCGGTGCAGGTGGATCCTCATTTGGGGTTACTGGGTAGCCCCAGAGGACAATGTTTTTTATCTGGAGGGCAGGCAGAGTGCTGCATTGTAGTTCTGGATTGCAAACTGGAGGCCTTGTGGGCCAGTAGTCTGACGACAAAAGTCTGAGAACACAAGCTCGGCTTAGGTTTCTGGGTGAGGCCATGGCAGGCACAATCTACAGACCTGAATCGAGATCTCGTGCATCTGAAGTCAGGGCGAGGATCAGACGATCGCTCAGGTTGGAGTTTCTGTCCCTGATGGCCCCTTCATGAATGGGGGGGCATCACGAGGCCATGGGTGTTTTCCCATGATGGGAGTTGTGAGAAGCTCCAAACTGCAGAGAGTCTTCGGCAGGACAATTGAGACCTGTTGTTTGGCTCCAGGCCAATGATTCTGAGCAGGGTTCTAAGGATGGATGGCTGGGTAGCCCACCTCGCGTTCCAATTGTCTCCTAGCAACAAGACAGTTTAGATCTCCTGGATCTGTGGGGAGCTACCGAGGATGCTGAGTTGAAATGCACACCCCTGGGGATGGGTCCGAATGTGCTTTTGTGTCTATGGAGACCTTGGAATGAAGCGGTGGCACTGGGGCCCTAAAGGGTTCTCCTAAACAGAGGCTTTGACACAGCTCCAACGTGCAAGTTTCCCATGTGTAGATGAGATGTTTTCTGATGGGTGAAACAAGAAACAGCTATATGCAGCTTTTGAAAACCAGGCCTCTGAGGAGAGATGACTGGAAACCAAAGCAATGGATCTGATTAGTGCCTAGGGGCCTGTTCTTTCCTTTTTACCTCTGAGGACATCTGTCTATGGGTCTGAGTGCAGGTAGGGGCTCATTTGGGCTCAGATTGCCGCTGTTTTTCCTGGGAAGCTACCACTATTGAGATATATCAGGGACTTTGGAGGTTTATCCTATTAGAAGGGTTGTGGCCATTGGAATGGGCACACACAATTCCCTTGGAGAGGGCAAGTACAGTCCTCAGGTTTGGCTCCAGGGGCCTGAGCCTGTAGGTTGTGTAGTCCAGCCCTTTTTGGACAGTTGTCTGAAAACACAAACTCGGCTTATGTTTCAGGTCATAGGTATGGCAGGACTGATCTACAGACCATGAGGAGAACATTTCGGGATTTGAAAGAAGGGCGAGTGTGAGGCTCCTGCTCATGTTTTTGTCTCGGGATATCGTGTCACTCATGGTCGTGGAATTTCTGGGTGACTTCATGGGAAATGGACGAGTCTTACTCTCTGGTGGTTTGGCCCCGTCCAAAGAGTTTGGGTTCATTCTGTGGGCTGGAAGAAGTCCGTTTTATTTTGTTGTTGTTGTTGTTGTTGTTTTCTTTTTTAACCTCAGGTGTCCCACCAAATGAGGGATTTCAGAGTAGAGCCCTAGGAGGGGCGACTGGACAATCAGAAATCTGGTTAAAAATTGGGGCCTAGGGACATGTCAAGCCCATTATGACATCTAATGGTCCAGCCACTGAGAGGACTTACTAGAGGACAGGACTCTTGCTGAGGGTCACAATGCCTGTGTATGCCCTCGTCGCACTCAAGAATGGGCGGGGCCTCGGGGTAAATGCTGGTTTCTCCTACACTGAACGTTGGACAACATGCCAACCACAAGGGTTTTTGCCATGGGTAAGGAGGAGTTCTGATTTCTGCATCAGACTCACCCCTGGGCAGTGATTGGAGATAAGGTCTCGGTTCTGAATCCTGAAAACTGAGGTAGGGAAGAGATGATGACCTAAGGCCATGGCGGGTTTTATGTGCTCAGTGTGCGGTCAGCTTTCTGGGTGTTGGTCAGGAGGTCTGGGCTCAGGATGTGTTCGACAGTGCATTAGTGCCCAGGTTAGACTATATAATTTGGGTAAAGTCGAGTGCTGTGTAGGTTTACCCTCATTTAAGGTGCCTGGGCAGCTCATGAGGCAATAATTTTTTTCTCTAGAGGGCAGGCAGAGTGCTGCATTGTGGGTCCGGAATTACCAAACTTGAGGGCTTTGGGGCCAGGAGTGTGAGGATGGAAGTCTGAGAAGACAAGCTAGACTTGGGTTTCAGGGCGAGGGCACGGCACGTACCCCCTGCAGATCTGAACCAATATCTCATGCATCTGAAGTCAGGGCGAGGATCAGACGTTGGCTCAGGTGGGAGTTTCTGAGCATGACGGCCGCTTCATGAAGGGAGCGGAATCTCGAGACCATTGAGGTTTTCCCACGTTGGGAGTTGTGGGATGCCCCCTTCCAGGATTCCTTCTTCCGGACAATTGAGACCTGTTGGACAGCTCCAGGACATCCCATATGGAATGACTTCAGAGCACCGTTCGCGGATGGATGCCTGGGAAGCCCGCCTCGCATTCCAATTGTCTCCTAGCAACAAGACAGTTTAGATCTGATGGCTCTGCGGGAGCAACCTCGGTGGCTGAGTTGAAATGGACTTTCCTGAGGATGTGTCCTAATGTGTTTTTGTGTCCATGAGGGCCTTGGAATGGGGCGGTGGCACCGGCAACCTGAAGTACTTTCCTAAGCTTTGGACATGGCTCCCATGCACAGGTTTACTTGTGGAGACGAGATGAGTTCTGATGGGTGCCTCAGGAAAACCCCTATGCTCGTATTGGAATCAGGCTTTTGAGGACACATGCCTGTAACCCATAGCAATGGATCCTATTATGGCCTAGGGTCCTGTCTGGTTCAATCTTCTTCTCTGGGGACATCCATCTATGGTATGAGTGGAGGTCGATTATCAGCTGGTGTCAGACACCCCTTGTTTGTTCCGGGTGACCCACACTATTGGGATGGCCTAAGGGTCGTTGGAGGTTTCTCCTAATTTGTACGATTTTGGACCATGGAATGGGCAGAATTCCAATGGATTGGTAGGCACAGTCCTAATGTGTGGCTCCAAGGCCCAGCCTGGAGGGTGTGTGGCCCAAGACTTTGAGGACAGAAGTCTGAAAACACAAACTCAGCTTAGGTTTGGGGACGTAGGTATGGCAGGCCCGATCTACAAACCATGAGAAGAACTCTACAGGATATGAAGAAAGTGCGAGTCTGTGGCGATTGCTCAGGCTTTTGTCTCTGGATTTTGTATCAGTGATGGCCGTGGAATGTCGGGGAGGCCTCATGGGCCATGGACGAATCTTCCTCTCTGAGGATTTGGCCCGATTCCCAATTGCTTTTCGTCAATCTGTGGGATGGGAGGACTCATTTCAGTTTTGTTACCTCAGGTGTCCCACCAAAAGAGGAATTCCAAAGCAAAGCCGTGGGGAAGACTGAAGGGACAACCCGAACTATGGTTAAAAATTGGGGCCTAGGGGCATGGCAAGCCCAATATGCTATCTCTTCATCCAGCCACTGAGTGGCCTTACTTGAGGACTGGGCTCAGCCTGAGGGTCACAATGTGTGTTTGTGACCAATGTGGCCCGCGAGCATGGGCGGGGCCTCATGGGCCACACTGGTTTCAACGACACTGAACGTTGGACAACATGCCAACCACAAGGTTTCTTGCCATGGGGAAGGAGTTCTGATTTCTGCATCACCTTCAACATGGACAGTGATTGGAGATAAGGTCTAGGTTCTGAAACCTGAAAACCGAGGTTGGGAAGAGATGACGACCTAAGGCCATGGCGGCTCGATGTGCTCAGTGTGCGGCCAGCTGTCTGGGAGGGGCCAGGGGGTCCAGGCTCAGGCTGTGTCAGAAAGGGCATTAGTGCCCTGGTCAGCCTATGTAATTGGGGTACAGGCAAGGTCGGTGCAGGTTGATCCTCATTTGGGGTTACTGGGTAGCCCCAGAGGACAATGTTTTTTATCTGGAGGGCAGGCAGAGTGCTGCATTGTAGTTCTGGATTGCCAAACTGGAGGCCTTGTGGGCCAGTAGTCTGACGACAAAAGTCTGAGAACACAAGCTCGGCTTAGGTTTCTGGGTGAGGCCATGGCAGGCACAATCTACAGACCTGAATCGAGATCTCGTGCATCTGAAGTCAGGGCGAGGATCAGACGATCGCTCAGGTTGGAGTTTCTGTCCCTGATGGCCCCTTCATGAATGGGGGGGCATCACGAGGCCATGGGGGTTTTCCCATGATGGGAGTTGTGAGAAGCTCCAAACTGCAGAGAGTCTTCGGCAGGACAATTGAGACCTGTTGTTTGGCTCCAGGCCAATGATTCTGAGCAGGGTTCTAAGGATGGATGGCTGGGTAGCCCACCTCGCATTCCAATTGTCTCCTAGCAACAAGACAGTTTAGATCTCCTGGATCTGTGGGGAGCTACCGAGGATGCTGAGTTGAAATGCACACCCCTGGGGATGGGTCCGAATGTGCTTTTGTGTCTATGGAGACCTTGGAATGAAGCGGTGGCACTGGGGCCCTAAAGGGTTCTCCTAAACAGAGGCTTTGACACAGCTCCAACGTGCAAGTTTCCCATGTGTAGATGAGATGTTTTCTGATGGGTGAAACAAGAAACAGCTATATGCTGCTTTTGAAATCCAGGCCTCTGAGGAGAGATGCCTGGAAACCAAAGCAATGGATCTGATTAGTGCCTAGGGGCCTGTTCTTTCCTTTTTACCTCTGAGGACATCTGTCTATGGGTCTGAGTGCAGGTAGGGGCTCAGTTGGGCTCAGATTGCCCCTGTTTTTCCTGGGAAGCTACCACTATTGAGATATATCAGGGACTTTGGAGGTTTATCCTATTAGAAGGGTTGTGGCCATTGGAATGGGCACACACAATTCCCTTGGAGAGGGCAAGTACAGTCCTCAGGTTTGGCTCCAGGGGCCTGAGCCTGTAGGTTGTGTCGTCCAGCCCCTTTTGGACAGTTGTCTGAAAACACAAACTCGGCTTATGTTTCAGGTCATAGGTATGGCAGGACTGATCTACAGACCATGAGGAGAACTTTTCGGGATTTGAAAGAAGGGCGAGTGTGAGGCTCCTGCTCCAGTTTTTGTCTCGGGATATCGTGTCACTCATGGTCGTGGAATTTCTGGGTGACTTCATGGGAAATGGACGAGTCTTACTCTCTGGTGGTTTGGCCCCGTCCAAAGAGTTTGGGTTCATTCTGTGGGCTGAAAGAAGTCCGTTTTATTTTGTTGTTGTTGTTGTTGTTGTTGTTGTTTTCTTTTTTAACCTCAGGTGTCCCACCAAATGAGGGATTTCAGAGTAGAGCCCTAGGAGGGGCGACTGGACAATCAGAAATTTGGTTAAAAATTGGGGCCTAGGGACATGTCAAGCCCATTATGACATCTTATGGTCCAGCCACTGAGAGGACTTACTAGAGGACAGGACTCATGCTGAGGGTCACAATGCATGTGTATGAACTCGTCGCACTCAAGAATGGGCGGGGCCTCAGGGTTTCTCCTACACTGATCGTTGGACAACGTGCCAACCACAAGGGTTCTTGCCATGGGTAAGGAGGAGTTCTGATTTCTGCATCAGACTCACCCCTGGGCAGTGATTGGAGATAAGGTCTCGGTTCTGAAGCCTGAAAACTGAGGTAGGGAAGAGATGATGACCTAAGGCCATGGCGGGTTTTATGTGCTCAGTGTGCGGTCAGCTTTCTGGGTGTTGGTCAGGAGGTCCGGGCTCAGGATGTGTTCGACAGTGCATTAGTGCCCATGTTAGACTATATAATTTGGGTAAAGTCGAGTGCTGTGTAGGTTTAACCTCATTTAAGGTGCCTGGGCAGCTCATGAGGCAATAATTTTTTTTTTTCTAGAGGGCAGGCAGAGTGCTGCATTGTGGGTCCGGAATTGCCAAACTTGAGGGCTTTGGGGCCAGGAGTGTGAGGATGGAAGTCTGAGAAGACAAGCTAGACTTGGGTTTCAGGGCGAGGGCACGGCACGTACCCCCTGCAGATCTGAACCAATATCTCATGCATCTGAAGTCAGGGCGAGGATCAGACGTTGGCTCAGGTGGGAGTTTCTGAGCATGACGGCCGCTTCATGAAGGGAGCGGAATCTCGAGACCATTGAGGTTTTCCCACGTTGGGAGTTGTGGGATGCCCCCTTCCAGGATTCCTTCTTCCGGACAATTGAGACCTGTTGGACAGCTCCAGGACATCCCATATGGAATGACTTCAGAGCACCGTTCGCGGATGGATGCCTGGGAAGCCCGCCTCGCATTCCAATTGTCTCCTAGCAACAAGACAGTTTAGATCTGATGGCTCTGCGGGAGCAACCTCGGTGGCTGAGTTGAAATGGACTTTCCTGAGGATGTGTCCTAATGTGTTTTTGTGTCCATGAGGGCCTTGGAATGGGGCGGTGGCACCGGCAACCTGAAGTACTTTCCTAAGCTTTGGACATGGCTCCCATGCACAGGTTTACTTGTGGAGACGAGATGAGTTCTGATGGGTGCCTCAGGAAAACCCCTATGCTCGTATTGGAATCAGGCTTTTGAGGACACATGCCTGTAACCCATAGCAATGGATCCTATTATGGCCTAGGGTCCTGTCTGGTTCAATCTTCTTCTCTGGGGACATCCATCTATGGTATGAGTGGAGGTCGATTATCAGCTGGTGTCAGACACCCCTTGTTTGTTCCGGGTGACCCACACTATTGGGATGGCCTAAGGGTCGTTGGAGGTTTCTCCTAATTTGTACGATTTTGGACCATGGAATGGGCAGAATTCCAATGGATTGGTAGGCACAGTCCTAATGTGTGGCTCCAAGGCCCAGCCTGGAGGGTGTGTGGCCCAAGACTTTGAGGACAGAAGTCTGAAAACACAAACTCAGCTTAGGTTTGGGGACGTAGGTATGGCAGGCCCGATCTACAAACCATGAGAAGAACTCTACAGGATATGAAGAAAGTGCGAGTCTGTGGCGATTGCTCAGGCTTTTGTCTCTGGATTTTGTATCAGTGATGGCCGTGGAATGTCGGGGAGGCCTCATGGGCCATGGACGAATCTTCCTCTCTGAGGATTTGGCCCGATTCCCAATTGCTTTTCGTCAATCTGTGGGATGGGAGGACTCATTTCAGTTTTGTTACCTCAGGTGTCCCACCAAAAGAGGAATTCCAAAGCAAAGCCGTGGGGAAGACTGAAGGGACAACCCGAACTATGGTTAAAAATTGGGGCCTAGGGGCATGGCAAGCCCAATATGCTATCTCTTCATCCAGCCACTGAGTGGCCTTACTTGAGGACTGGGCTCAGCCTGAGGGTCACAATGTGTGTTTGTGACCAATGTGGCCCGCGAGCATGGGCGGGGCCTCATGGGCCACACTGGTTTCAACGACACTGAACGTTGGACAACATGCCAACCACAAGGTTTCTTGCCATGGGGAAGGAGTTCTGATTTCTGCATCACCTTCAACATGGACAGTGATTGGAGATAAGGTCTAGGTTCTGAAACCTGAAAACCGAGGTTGGGAAGAGATGACGACCTAAGGCCATGGCGGCTCGATGTGCTCAGTGTGCGGCCAGCTGTCTGGGAGGGGCCAGGGGGTCCAGGCTCAGGCTGTGTCAGAAAGGGCATTAGTGCCCTGGTCAGCCTATGTAATTGGGGTACAGGCAAGGTCGGTGCAGGTTGATCCTCATTTGGGGTTACTGGGTAGCCCCAGAGGACAATGTTTTTTATCTGGAGGGCAGGCAGAGTGCTGCATTGTAGTTCTGGATTGCCAAACTGGAGGCCTTGTGGGCCAGTAGTCTGACGACAAAAGTCTGAGAACACAAGCTCGGCTTAGGTTTCTGGGTGAGGCCATGGCAGGCACAATCTACAGACCTGAATCGAGATCTCGTGCATCTGAAGTCAGGGCGAGGATCAGACGATCGCTCAGGTTGGAGTTTCTGTCCCTGATGGCCCCTTCATGAATGGGGGGGCATCACGAGGCCATGGGGGTTTTCCCATGATGGGAGTTGTGAGAAGCTCCAAACTGCAGAGAGTCTTCGGCAGGACAATTGAGACCTGTTGTTTGGCTCCAGGCCAATGATTCTGAGCAGGGTTCTAAGGATGGATGGCTGGGTAGCCCACCTCGCATTCCAATTGTCTCCTAGCAACAAGACAGTTTAGATCTCCTGGATCTGTGGGGAGCTACCGAGGATGCTGAGTTGAAATGCACACCCCTGGGGATGGGTCCGAATGTGCTTTTGTGTCTATGGAGACCTTGGAATGAAGCGGTGGCACTGGGGCCCTAAAGGGTTCTCCTAAACAGAGGCTTTGACACAGCTCCAACGTGCAAGTTTCCCATGTGTAGATGAGATGTTTTCTGATGGGTGAAACAAGAAACAGCTATATGCTGCTTTTGAAATCCAGGCCTCTGAGGAGAGATGCCTGGAAACCAAAGCAATGGATCTGATTAGTGCCTAGGGGCCTGTTCTTTCCTTTTTACCTCTGAGGACATCTGTCTATGGGTCTGAGTGCAGGTAGGGGCTCATTTGGGCTCAGATTGCCCCTGTTTTTCCTGGGAAGCTACCACTATTGAGATATATCAGGGACTTTGGAGGTTTATCCTATTAGAAGGGTTGTGGCCATTGGAATGGGCACACACAATTCCCTTGGAGAGGGCAAGTACAGTCCTCAGGTTTGGCTCCAGGGGCCTGAGCCTGTAGGTTGTGTCGTCCAGCCCCTTTTGGACAGTTGTCTGAAAACACAAACTCGGCTTATGTTTCAGGTCATAGGTATGGCAGGACTGATCTACAGACCATGAGGAGAACTTTTCGGGATTTGAAAGAAGGGCGAGTGTGAGGCTCCTGCTCCAGTTTTTGTCTCGGGATATCGTGTCACTCATGGTCGTGGAATTTCTGGGTGACTTCATGGGAAATGGACGAGTCTTACTCTCTGGTGGTTTGGCCCCGTCCAAAGAGTTTGGGTTCATTCTGTGGGCTGAAAGAAGTCCGTTTTATTTTGTTGTTGTTGTTGTTGTTGTTGTTGTTTTCTTTTTTAACCTCAGGTGTCCCACCAAATGAGGGATTTCAGAGTAGAGCCCTAGGAGGGGCGACTGGACAATCAGAAATTTGGTTAAAAATTGGGGCCTAGGGACATGTCAAGCCCATTATGACATCTTATGGTCCAGCCACTGAGAGGACTTACTAGAGGACAGGACTCATGCTGAGGGTCACAATGCATGTGTATGAACTCGTCGCACTCAAGAATGGGCGGGGCCTCAGGGTTTCTCCTACACTGATCGTTGGACAACGTGCCAACCACAAGGGTTCTTGCCATGGGTAAGGAGGAGTTCTGATTTCTGCATCAGACTCACCCCTGGGCAGTGATTGGAGATAAGGTCTCGGTTCTGAAGCCTGAAAACTGAGGTAGGGAAGAGATGATGACCTAAGGCCATGGCGGGTTTTATGTGCTCAGTGTGCGGTCAGCTTTCTGGGTGTTGGTCAGGAGGTCCGGGCTCAGGATGTGTTCGACAGTGCATTAGTGCCCATGTTAGACTATATAATTTGGGTAAAGTCGAGTGCTGTGTAGGTTTAACCTCATTTAAGGTGCCTGGGCAGCTCATGAGGCAATAATTTTTTTTTTTCTAGAGGGCAGGCAGAGTGCTGCATTGTGGGTCCGGAATTGCCAAACTTGAGGGCTTTGGGGCCAGGAGTGTGAGGATGGAAGTCTGAGAAGACAAGCTAGACTTGGGTTTCAGGGCGAGGGCACGGCAGGTACCCCCTGCAGATCTGAACCAATATCTCATGCATCTGAAGTCAGGGCGAGGATCAGACGTTGGCTCAGGTGGGAGTTTCTGAGCATGACGGCCGCTTCATGAAGGGAGCGGAATCTCGAGACCATTGAGGTTTTCCCACGTTGGGAGTTGTGGGATGCCCCCTTCCAGGATTCCTTCTTCCGGACAATTGAGACCTATTGGACAGCTCCAGGACATCCCAATGGAATGACTCCAGAGCACCGTTCGCGGATGGATGCCTGGGAAGCCCGCCTCGCATTCCAATTGTCTCCTAGCAACAAGACAGTTTAGATCTGATGGCTCTGCGGGAGCAACCAAGGTGGCTGAGTTGAAATGGACTTTCCTGAGGATGTGTCTTAATGTGTTTTTGTGTCCATGAGGTCCTTGGAATGGGGCGGTGGCACCGGCAACCTGAAGTACTTTCCTAAGCTTTGGACATGGCTCCCATGCACAGGTTTACTTTTGGAGACGAGATGAGTTCTGATGGGTGCCTCAGGAAAACCCCTATGCTCGTATTGGAATCAGGCTTTTGAGGACACATGCCTGTAACCCATAGCAATGGATCCTATTATGGCCTAGGGTCCTGTCTGGTTCAATCTTCTTCTCTGGGGACATCCATCTATGGTATGAGTGGAGGTCGATTATCAGCTGGTGTCAGACACCCCTTGTTTGTTCCGGGTGACCCACACTATTGGGATGGCCTAAGGGTCGTTGGAGGTTTCTCCTAATTTGTACGATTTTGGACCATGGAATGGGCAGAATTCCAATGGATTGGTAGGCACAGTCCTAATGTGTGGCTCCAAGGCCCAGCCTGGAGGGTGTGTGGCCCAAGACTTTGAGGACAGAAGTCTGAAAACACAAACTCAGCTTAGGTTTGGGGACGTAGGTATGGCAGGCCCGATCTACAAACCATTAGAAGAACTCTACAGGATATGAAGAAAGTGCGAATCTGTGGCGATTGCTCAGGCTTTTGTCTCTGGATTTTGTATCAGTGATGGCCGTGGAATGTCGGGGAGGCCTCATGGGCCATGGACGAATCTTCCTCTCTGAGGATTTGGCCCGATTCCCAATTGCTTTTCGTCAATCTGTGGGATGGGAGGACTCATTTCAGTTTTGTTACCTCAGGTGTCCCACCAAAAGAGGAATTCCAAAGCAAAGCCGTGGGGAAGACTGAAGGGACAATCCGAACTATGGTGAAAAATTGGGGCCTAGGGGCATGGCAAGCCCAATATGCTATCTCTTCATCCAGCCACTGAGTGGCCTTACTTGAGAACTGGGCTCAGCCTGAGGGTCACAATGTGTGTTTGTGACCAATGTGGCCCGCGAGCATGGGCGGGGCCTCATGGGCCACACTGGTTTCAACGACACTGAACGTTGGACAACATGCCAACCACAAGGTTTCTTGCCATGGGGAAGGAGTTCTGATTTCTGCATCACCTTCAACATGGACAGTGATTGGAGATAAGGTCTAGGTTCTGAAACCTGAAAACCGAGGTTGGGAAGAGATGACGACCTAAGGCCATGGCGGCTCGATGTGCTCAGTGTGCGGCCAGCTGTCTGGGAGGGGCCAGGGGGTCCAGGCTCAGGCTGTGTCAGAAAGGGCATTAGTGCCCTGGTCAGCCTATGTATTTGGGGTACAGCCAAGGTCGGTGCAGGTTAATCCTCATTTGGGGTTACTGGGTAGCCCCAGAGGACAATGTTTTTTATCTGGAGGGCAGGCAGAGTGCTGCATTGTAGTTCTGGATTGCCAAACTGGAGGCCTTGTGGGCCAGTAATCTGACGACAAAAGTCTGAGAACACAAGGTAGGCTTAGGTTTCTGGGTGAGGCCATGGCAGGCACAATCTACAGACCTGAATCGAGATCTCGTGCATCTGAAGTCAGGGCGAGGATCAGACGATCGCTCAGGTTGGAGTTTCTGTCCCTGATGGCCCCTTCATGAATGGGGGGGCATCACGAGGCCATGGGGGTTTTCCCATGATGGGAGTTGTGAGAAGCTCCAAACTGCAGAGAGTCTTCGGCAGGACAATTGAGACCTGTTGTTTGGCTCCAGGCCAATTATTCTGAGCAGGGTTCTAAGGATGGATGGCTGGGTAGCCCACCTCGCGTTCCAATTGTCTCCTAGCAACAAGACAGTTTAGATCTCCTGGATCTGTGGGGAGCTACCGAGGATGCTGAGTTGAAATGCACACCCCTGGGGATGGGTCCGAATGTGCTTTTGTGTCTATGGAGACCTTGGAATGAAGCGGTGGCACTGGGGCCCTAAAGGGTTCTCCTAAACAGAGGCTTTGACACAGCTCCAACGTGCAAGTTTCCCATGTGTAGATGAGATGTTTTCTGATGGGTGAAACAAGAAACAGCTATATGCAGCTTTTGAAATCCAGGCCTCTGAGGAGAGATGCCTGGAAACCAAAGCAATGGATCTGATTAGTGCCTAGGGGCCTGTTCTTTCCTTTTTACCTCTGAGGACATCTGTCTATGGGTCTGAGTGCAGGTAGGGGCTCATTTGGGCTCAGATTGCCCCTGTTTTTCCTGGGAAGCTACCACTATTGAGATATATCAGGGACTTTGGAGGTTTATCCTATTTGAAGGGTTGTGGCCATTGGAATGGGCACACACAATTCCCTTGGAGAGGGCAAGTACAGTCCTCAGGTTTGGCTCCAGGGGCCTGAGCCTGTAGGTTGTGTAGTCCGGCCCCTTTTGGACAGTTGTCTGAAAACACAAACTCGGCTTATGTTTCAGGTCATAGGTATGGCAGGACTGATCTACAGACCATGAGGAGAACTTTTCGGGATTTGAAAGAAGGGCGAGTGTGAGGCTCCTGCTCCAGTTTTTGTCTCGGGATATCGTGTCACTCATGGTCGTGGAATTTCTGGGTGACTTCATAGGAAATGGACGAGTCTTACTCTCTGGTGGTTTGGCCCCGTCCAAAGAGTTTGGGTTCATTCTGTGGGTTGGAAGAAGTCCGTTTTATTTTCTTGTTGTTGTTGTTGTTGTTGTTTTCTTTTTTAACCTCAGGTGTCCCACCAAATGAGGGATTTCAGAGTAGAGCCCTAGGAGGGGCGACTGGACAATCAGAAATCTGGTTAAAAATTGGGGCCTAGGGACATGTCAAGCCCATTATGACATCTTATGGTCCAGCCACTGAGAGGACTTACTAGAGGACAGGACTCATGCTGAGGGTCACAATGCGTGTGTATGCCCTCGTCGCACTCAAGAATGGGCGGGGCCTCAGGGTTTCTCCTACACTGATCGTTGCACAACGTGCCAACCACAAGGGTTCTTGCCATGGGTAAGGAGGAGTTCTGATTTCTGCATCAGACTCACCCCTGGGCAGTGATTGGAGATAAGGTCTCGGTTCTGAAGCCTGAAAACTGAGGTAGGGAAGAGATGATGACCTAAGGCCATGGCGGGTTTTATGTGCTCAGTGTGCGGTCAGCTTTCTGGGTGTTGGTCAGGAGGTCCGGGCTCAGGATGTGTTCGACAGTGCATTAGTGCCCAGGTTAGACTATATAATTTGGGTAAAGTCGAGTGCTTTGTAGGTTTACCCTCATTTAAGGTGCCTGGGAAGCTCATGAGGCGATAATTTTTTTTTCTAGAGGGCAGGCAGAGTTCTGCATTGTGGGTCCGGAATTGCCAAACTTGAGGGCTTTGGGGCCAGGAGTGTGAGGATGGAAGTCTGAGAAGACAAGCTAGACTTGGGTTTCAGGGCGAGGGCACGGCACGTACCCCCTGCAGATCTGAACCAATATCTCATGCATCTGAAGTCAGGGCGAGGATCAGACGTTGGCTCAGGTGGGAGTTTCTGAGCATGACGGCCGCTTCATGAAGGGAGCGGAATCTCGAGACCATTGAGGTTTTCCCACGTTGGGAGTTGTGGGATGCCCCTTTCCAGGATTCCTTCTTCCGGACAATTGAGACCTGTTGGACAGCTCCAGGACATCCCATATGGAATGACTCCAGAGCACTGTTCGCGGATGGATGCCTGGGAAGCCCGCCTCGCATTCCAATTGTCTCCTAGCAACAAGACAGTTTAGATCTGATGGCTCTGCGGGAGCAACCTCGGTGGCTGAGTTGAAATGGACTTTCCTGAGGATGTGTCCTAATGTGTTTTTGTGTCCATGAGGGCCTTGGAATGGGGCGGTGGCACCGGCAACCTGAAGTACTTTCCTAAGCTTTGGACATGGCTCCCATGCACAGGTTTACTTGTGGAGACGAGATGAGTTCTGATGGGTGCCTCAGGAAAACCCCTATGCTCGTATGGGAATCAGGCTTTTGAGGACACATGCCTGTAACCCATAGCAATGGATCCTATTATGGCCTAGGGTCCTGTCTGGTTCAATCTTCTTCTCTGGGGACATCCATCTATGGTATCAGTGGAGGTCGATTATCAGCTGGTGTCAGACACCCCTTGTTTGTTCCGGGTGACCCACACTATTGGGATGGCCTAAGGGTCGTTGGAGGTTTCTCCTAATTTGTACGATTTTGGACCATGGAATGGGCAGAATTCCCATGGATTGGTAGGCACAGTCCTAATGTGTGGCTCCAAGGCCCAGCCTGGAGGGTGTGTGGCCCAAGACTTTGAGGACAGAAGTCTGAAAACACAAACTCAGCTTAGGTTTGGGGACGTAGGTATGGCAGGCCCGATCTACAAACCATGAGAAGAACTCTACAGGATATGAAGAAAGTGCGAGTCTGTGGCGATTGCTGAGGCTTTTGTCTCTGGATTTTGTATCAGTGATGGCCGTGGCATGTCGGGGAGGCCTAATGGGCCATGGATGAATCTTCCTCTCTGAGGATTTGGCCCGATTCCCAATTGCTTTTCGTCAATCTGTGGGATGGGAGGACTCATTTCAGTTTTGTTACCTCAGGTGTCCCACCAAAAGAGGAATTCCAAAGCCAAGCCGTGGGGAAGACTGAAGGGACAACCTGAACTATGGTTAAAAATTGGGGCCTAGGGGCATGGCAAGCCCAATATGCTATCTCTTCATCCAGCCACTGAGTGGCCTTACTTGAGGACTGGGCTCAGCCTGAGGGTCACAATGTGTGTTTGTGACCAATGTGGCCCGCGAGCATGGGCGGGGCCTCATGGGCCACACTGGTTTCAACGACACTGAACGTTGGACAACATGCCAACCACAAGGTTTCTTGCCATGGGGAAGGAGTTCTGATTTCTGCATCACCTTCAACATGGACAGTGATTGGAGATAAGGTCTAGGTTTTGAAACCTGAAAACCGAGGTTGGGAAGAGATGACGACCTAAGGCCATGGCGGCTCGATGTGCTCAGTGTGCGGCCAGCTGTCTGGGAGGGGCCAGGGGGTCCAGGCTCAGGCTGTGTCAGAAAGGGCATTAGTGCCCTGGTCAGCCTATGTATTTGGGGTACAGCCAAGGTCGGTGCAGGTTGATCCTCATTTGGGGTTACTGGGTAGCCCCAGAGGACAATGTTTTTTATCTGGAGGGCAGGCAGAGTGCTGCATTGTAGTTCTGGATTGCCAAACTGGAGGCCTTGTGGGCCAGTAGTCTGACGACAAAAGTCTGAGAACACAAGCTAGGCTTAGGTTTCTGGGTGAGGCCATGGCAGGCACAATCTACAGACCTGAATCGAGATCTCGTGCATCTGAAGTCAGGGCGAGGATCAGACGATCGCTCAGGTTGGAGTTTCTGTCCCTGATGGCCCCTTCATGAATGGGGGGGCATCACGAGGCCATGGGGGTTTTCCCATGATGGGAGTTGTGAGAAGCTCCAAACTGCAGAGAGTCTTCGGCAGGACAATTGAGACCTGTTGTTTGGCTCCAGGCCAATGATTCTGAGCAGGGTTCTAAGGATGGATGGCTGGGTAGCCCACCTCGCGTTCCAATTGTCTCCTAGCAACAAGACAGTTTAGATCTCCTGGATCTGTGGGGAGCTACCGAGGATGCTGAGTTGAAATGCACACCCCTGGGGATGGGTCCGAATGTGCTTTTGTGTCTATGGAGACCTTGGAATGAAGCGGTGACACTGGGGCCCTAAAGGGTTCTCCTAAACAGAGGCTTTGACACAGCTCCAACGTGCAAGTTTCCCATGTGTAGATGAGATGTTTTCTGATGGGTGAAACAAGAAACAGCTATATGCAGCTTTTGAAAACCAGGCCTCTGAGGAGAGATGCCTGGAAACCAAAGCAATGGATCTGATTAGTGCCTAGGGGCCTGTTCTTTCCTTTTTACCTCTGAGGACATCTGTCTATGGGTCTGAGTGCAGGTAGGGGCTCATTTGGGCTCAGATTGCCCCTGTTTTTCCTGGGAAGCTACCACTATTGAGATATATCAGGGACTTTGGAGGTTTATCCTATTTGAAGGGTTGTGGCCATTGGAATGGGCACACACAATTCCCTTGGAGAGGGCAAGTACAGTCCTCAGGTTTGGCTCCAGGGGCCTGAGCCTGTAGGTTGTGTAGTCCGGCCCCTTTTGGACAGTTGTCTGAAAACACAAACTCGGCTTATGTTTCAGGTCATAGGTATGGCAGGACTGATCTACAGACCATGAGGAGAACTTTTCGGGATTTGAAAGAAGGGCGAGTGTGAGGCTCCTGCTCCAGTTTTTGTCTCGGGATATCGTGTCACTCATGGTCGTGGAATTTCTGGGTGACTTCATAGGAAATGGACGAGTCTTACTCTCTGGTGGTTTGGCCCCGTCCAAAGAGTTTGGGTTCATTCTGTGGGTTGGAAGAAGTCCGTTATATTTTCTTGTTGTTGTTGTTGTTGTTGTTTTCTTTTTTAACCTCAGGTGTCCCACCAAATGAGGGATTTCAGAGTAGAGCCCTAGGAGGGGCGACTGGACAATCAGAAATCTGGTTAAAAATTGGGGCCTAGGGACATGTCAAGCCCATTATGACATCTTATGGTCCAGCCACTGAGAGGACTTACTAGAGGACAGGACTCATGCTGAGGGTCACAATGCGTGTGTATGCCCTCGTCGCACTCAAGAATGGGCGGGGCCTCAGGGTTTCTCCTACACTGATCGTTGCACAACGTGCCAACCACAAGGGTTCTTGCCATGGGTAAGGAGGAGTTCTGATTTCTGCATCAGACTCACCCCTGGGCAGTGATTGGAGATAAGGTCTCGGTTCTGAAGCCTGAAAACTGAGGTAGATATGAGATGATGACCTAAGGCCATGGCGGGTTTTATGTGCTCAGTGTGCGGTCAGCTTTCTGGGTGTTGGTCAGGAGGTCCGGGCTCAGGATGTGTTCGACAGTGCATTAGTGCCCAGGTTAGACTATATAATTTGGGTAAAGTCGAGTGCTTTGTAGGTTTACCCTCATTTAAGGTGCCTGGGAAGCTCATGAGGCAATAATTTTTTTTTCTAGAGGGCAGGCAGAGTTCTGCATTGTGGGTCCGGAACTGCCAAACTTGAGGGCTTTGGGGCCAGGAGTGTGAGGATGGAAGTCTGAGAAGACAAGCTAGACTTGGGTTTCAGGGCGAGGGCACGGCACGTACCCCCTGCAGATCTGAACCAATATCTCATGCATCTGAAGTCAGGGCGAGGATCAGACGTTGGCTCAGGTGGGAGTTTCTGAGCATGACGGCCGCTTCATGAAGGGAGCGGAATCTCGAGACCATTGAGGTTTTCCCACGTTGGGAGTTGTGGAATGCCCCTTTCCAGGATTCCTTCTTCCGGACAATTGAGACCTGTTGGACAGCTCCAGGACATCCCATATGGAATGACTCCAGAGCACCGTTCGCGGATGGATGCCTGGGAAGCCCGCCTCGCATTCCAATTGTCTCCTAGCAACAAGACAGTTTAGATCTGATGGCTCTGCGGGAGCAACCTCAGTGGCTGAGTTGAAATGGACTTTCCTGAGGATGTGTCCTAATGTGTTTTTGTGTCCATGAGGGCCTTGGAATGGGGCGGTGGCACCGGCAACCTGAAGTACTTTCCTAAGCTTTGGACATGGCTCCCATGCACAGGTTTACTTGTGGAGACGAGATGAGTTCTGATGGGTGCCTCAGGAAAACCCCTATGCTCGTATTGGAATCAGGCTTTTGAGGACACATGCCTGTAACCCATAGCAATGGATCCTATTATGGCCTAGGGTCCTGTCTGGTTCAATCTTCTTCTCTGGGGACATCCATCTATGGTATGAGTGGAGGTCGATTATCAGCTGGTGTCAGACACCCCTTGTTTGTTCCGGGTGACCCACACTATTGGGATGGCCTAAGGGTCGTTGGAGGTTTCTCCTAATTTGTACGATTTTGGACCATGGAATGGGCAGAATTCCCATGGATTGGTAGGCACAGTCCTAATGTGTGGCTCCAAGGCCCAGCCTGGAGGGTGTGTGGCCCAAGACTTTGAGGACAGAAGTCTGAAAACACAAACTCAGCTTAGGTTTGGGGACGTAGGTATGGCAGGCCCGATCTACAAACCATGAGAAGAACTCTACAGGATATGAAGAAAGTGCGAGTCTGTGGCGATTGCTGAGGCTTTTGTCTCTGGATTTTGTATCAGTGATGGCCGTGGCATGTCGGGGAGGCCTAATGGGCCATGGATGAATCTTCCTCTCTGAGGATTTGGCCCGATTCCCAATTGCTTTTCGTCAATCTGTGGGATGGGAGGACTCATTTCAGTTTTGTTACCTCAGGTGTCCCACCAAAAGAGGAATTCCAAAGCCAAGCCGTGGGGAAGACTGAAGGGACAACCCGAACTATGGTTAAAAATTGGGGCCTAGGGGCATGGCAAGCCCAATATGCTATCTCTTCATCCAGCCACTGAGTGGCCTTACTTGAGGACTGGGCTCAGCCTGAGGGTCACAATGTGTGTTTGTGACCAATGTGGCCCGCGAGCATGGGCGGGGCCTCATGGGCCACACTGGTTTCAACGACACTGAACGTTGGACAACATGCCAACCACAAGGTTTCTTGCCATGGGGAAGGAGTTCTGATTTCTGCATCACCTTCAACATGGACAGTGATTGGAGATAAGGTCTAGGTTTTGAAACCTGAAAACCGAGGTTGGGAAGAGATGACGACCTAAGGCCATGGCGGCTCGATGTGCTCAGTGTGCGGCCAGCTGTCTGGGAGGGGCCAGGGGGTCCAGGCTCAGGCTGTGTCAGAAAGGGCATTAGTGCCCTGGTCAGCCTATGTATTTGGGGTACAGCCAAGGTCGGTGCAGGTTGATCCTCATTTGGGGTTACTGGGTAGCCCCAGAGGACAATGTTTTTTATCTGGAGGGCAGGCAGAGTGCTGCATTGTAGTTCTGGATTGCCAAACTGGAGGCCTTGTGGGCCAGTAGTCTGACGACAAAAGTCTGAGAACACAAGCTAGGCTTAGGTTTCTGGGTGAGGCCATGGCAGGCACAATCTACAGACCTGAATCGAGATCTCGTGCATCTGAAGTCAGGGCGAGGATCAGACGATCGCTCAGGTTGGAGTTTCTGTCCCTGATGGCCCCTTCATGAATGGGGGGGCATCACGAGGCCATGGGGGTTTTCCCATGATGGGAGTTGTGAGAAGCTCCAAACTGCAGAGAGTCTTCGGCAGGACAATTGAGACCTGTTGTTTGGCTCCAGGCCAATGATTCTGAGCAGGGTTCTAAGGATGGATGGCTGGGTAGCCCACCTCGCGTTCCAATTGTCTCCTAGCAACAAGACAGTTTAGATCTCCTGGATCTGTGGGGAGCTACCGAGGATGCTGAGTTGAAATGCACACCCCTGGGGATGGGTCCGAATGTGCTTTTGTGTCTATGGAGACCTTGGAATGAAGCGGTGACACTGGGGCCCTAAAGGGTTCTCCTAAACAGAGGCTTTGACACAGCTCCAACGTGCAAGTTTCCCATGTGTAAATGAGATGTTTTCTGATGGGTGAAACAAGAAACAGCTATATGCAGCTTTTGAAAACCAGGCCTCTGAGGAGAGATGCCTGGAAACCAAAGCAATGGATCTGATTAGTGCCTAGGGGCCTGTTCTTTCCTTTTTACCTCTGAGGACATCTGTCTATGGGTCTGAGTGCAGGTAGGGGCTCATTTGGGCTCAGATTGCCCCTGTTTTTCCTGGGAAGCTACCACTATTGAGATATATCAGGGACTTTGGAGGTTTATCCTATTAGAAGGGTTGTGGCCATTGGAATGGGCACACACAATTCCCTTGGAGAGGGCAAGTACAGTCCTCAGGTTTGGCTCCAGGGGCCTGAGCCTGTAGGTTGTGTAGTCCAGCCCTTTTTGGACAGTTGTCTGAAAACAAAAACTCGGCTTATGTTTCAGGTCATAGGTATGGCAGGACTGATCTACAGACCATGAGGAGAACTTTTCGGGATTTGAAAGAAGGGCGAGTGTGAGGCTCCTGCTCAAGTTTTTGTCTCGGGATATCGTGTCACTCATGGTCGTGGAATTTCTGGGTGACTTCATGGGAAATGGACGAGTCTTACTCTCTGGTGGTTTGGCCCCGTCCAAAGAGTTTGGGTTCATTCTGTGGGCTGGAAGAAGTCCGTTTTATTTTGTTGTTGTTGTTGTTGTTGTTGTTTTCTTTTTTAACCTCAGGTGTCCCACCAAATGAGGGATTTCAGAGTAGAGCCCTAGGAGGGGCGACTGGACAATCAGAAATCTGGTTAAAAATTGGGGCCTAGGGACATGTCAAGCCCATTATGACATCTAATGGTCCAGCCACTGAGAGGACTTACTAGAGGACAGGACTCTTGCTGAGGGTCACAATGCCTGTGTATGCCCTCGTCGCACTCAAGAATGGGCGGGGCCTCAGGGTAAATGCTGGTTTCTCCTACACTGAACGTTGGACAACATGCCAACCAAAAGGGTTTTTGCCATGGGTAAGGAGGAGTTCTGATTTCTGCATCAGACTCAACCCTGGGCAGTGATTGGAGATAAGGTCTCGGTTCTGAATCCTGAAAACTGAGGTAGGGAAGAGATGATGACCTAAGGCCATGGCGGGTTTTATGTGCTCAGTGTGCGGTCAGCTTTTTGGGTGTTGGTCAGGAGGTCTGGGCTCAGGATGTGTTCGACAGTGCATTAGTGCCCAGGTTAGACTATATAATTTGGGTAAAGTCGAGTGCTGTGTAGGTTTACCCTCATTTAAGGTGCCTGGGCAGCTCATGAGGCAATAATTTTTTTCTCTAGAGGGCAGGCAGAGTGCTGCATTGTGGGTCCGGAATTGCCAAACTTGAGGGCTTTGGGGCCAGGAGTGTGAGGATGGAAGTCTGAGAAGACAAGCTAGACTTGGGTTTCAGGGCGAGGGCACGGCAGGTACCCCCTGCAGATCTGAACCAATATCTCATGCATCTGAAGTCAGGGCGAGGATCAGACGTTGGCTCAGGTGGGAGTTTCTGAGCATGACGGCCGCTTCATGAAGGGAGCGGAATCTCGAGACCATTGAGGTTTTCCCACGTTGGGAGTTGTGGGATGCCCCCTTCCAGGATTCCTTCTTCCGGACAATTGAGACCTGTTGGACAGCTCCAGGACATCCCATATGGAATGACTCAGGAGCACCGTTCGCGGATGGATGCCTGGGAAGCCCGCCTCGCATTCCAATTGTCTCCTAGCAACAAGACAGTTTAGATCTGATGGCTCTGCGGGAGCAACCTCGGTGGCTGAGTTGAAATGGACTTTCCTGAGGATGTGTCCTAATGTGTTTTTGTGTCCATGAGGGCCTTGGAATGGGGCGGTGGCACCGGCAACCTGAAGTACTTTCCTAAGCTTTGGACATGGCTCCCATGCACAGGTTTACTTGTGGAGACGAGATGAGTTCTGATGGGTGCCTCAGGAAAACCCCTATGCTCGTATTGGAATCAGGCTTTTGAGGACACATGCCTGTAACCCATAGCAATGGATCCTATTATGGCCTAGGGTCCTGTCTGGTTCAATCTTCTTCTCTGGGGACATCCATCTATGGTATGAGTGGAGGTCGATTATCAGCTGGTGTCAGACACCCCTTGTTTGTTCCGGGTGACCCACACTATTGGGATGGCCTAAGGGTCGTTGGAGGTTTCTCCTAATTTGTACGATTTTGGACCATGGAATGGGCAGAATTCCCATGGATTGGTAGGCACAGTCCTAATGTGTGGCTCCAAGGCCCAGCCTGGAGGGTGTGTGGCCCAAGACTTTGAGGACAGAAGTCTGAAAACACAAACTCAGCTTAGGTTTGGGGACGTAGGTATGGCAGGCCCGATCTACAAACCATGAGAAGAACTCTACAGGATATGAAGAAAGTGCGAGTCTGTGGCGATTGCTGAGGCTTTTGTCTCTGGATTTTGTATCAGTGATGGCCGTGGCATGTCGGGGAGGCCTAATGGGCCATGGATGAATCTTCCTCTCTGAGGATTTGGCCCGATTCCCAATTGCTTTTCGTCAATCTGTGGGATGGGAGGACTCATTTCAGTTTTGTTACCTCAGGTGTCCCACCAAAAGAGGAATTCCAAAGCCAAGCCGTGGGGAAGACTGAAGGGACAACCCGAACTATGGTTAAAAATTGGGGCCTAGGGGCATGGCAAGCCCAATATGCTATCTCTTCATCCAGCCACTGAGTGGCCTTACTTGAGGACTGGGCTCAGCCTGAGGGTCACAATGTGTGTTTGTGACCAATGTGGCCCGCGAGCATGGGCGGGGCCTCATGGGCCACACTGGTTTCAACGACACTGAACGTTGGACAACATGCCAACCACAAGGTTTCTTGCCATGGGGAAGGAGTTCTGATTTCTGCATCACCTTCAACATGGACAGTGATTGGAGATAAGGTCTAGGTTTTGAAACCTGAAAACCGAGGTTGGGAAGAGATGACGACCTAAGGCCATGGCGGCTCGATGTGCTCAGTGTGCGGCCAGCTGTCTGGGAGGGGCCAGGGGGTCCAGGCTCAGGCTGTGTCAGAAAGGGCATTAGTGCCCTGGTCAGCCTATGTATTTGGGGTACAGCCAAGGTCGGTGCAGGTTGATCCTCATTTGGGGTTACTGGGTAGCCCCAGAGGACAATGTTTTTTATCTGGAGGGCAGGCAGAGTGCTGCATTGTAGTTCTGGATTGCCAAACTGGAGGCCTTGTGGGCCAGTAGTCTGACGACAAAAGTCTGAGAACACAAGCTAGGCTTAGGTTTCTGGGTGAGGCCATGGCAGGCACAATCTACAGACCTGAATCGAGATCTCGTGCATCTGAAGTCAGGGCGAGGATCAGACGATCGCTCAGGTTGGAGTTTCTGTCCCTGATGGCCCCTTCATGAATGGGGGGGCATCACGAGGCCATGGGGGTTTTCCCATGATGGGAGTTGTGAGAAGCTCCAAACTGCAGAGAGTCTTCGGCAGGACAATTGAGACCTGTTGTTTGGCTCCAGGCCAATGATTCTGAGCAGGGTTCTAAGGATGGATGGCTGGGTAGCCCACCTCGCGTTCCAATTGTCTCCTAGCAACAAGACAGTTTAGATCTCCTGGATCTGTGGGGAGCTACCGAGGATGCTGAGTTGAAATGCACACCCCTGGGGATGGGTCCGAATGTGCTTTTGTGTCTATGGAGACCTTGGAATGAAGCGGTGACACTGGGGCCCTAAAGGGTTCTCCTAAACAGAGGCTTTGACACAGCTCCAACGTGCAAGTTTCCCATGTGTAAATGAGATGTTTTCTGATGGGTGAAACAAGAAACAGCTATATGCAGCTTTTGAAAACCAGGCCTCTGAGGAGAGATGCCTGGAAACCAAAGCAATGGATCTGATTAGTGCCTAGGGGCCTGTTCTTTCCTTTTTACCTCTGAGGACATCTGTCTATGGGTCTGAGTGCAGGTAGGGGCTCATTTGGGCTCAGATTGCCCCTGTTTTTCCTGGGAAGCTACCACTATTGAGATATATCAGGGACTTTGGAGGTTTATCCTATTAGAAGGGTTGTGGCCATTGGAATGGGCACACACAATTCCCTTGGAGAGGGCAAGTACAGTCCTCAGGTTTGGCTCCAGGGGCCTGAGCCTGTAGGTTGTGTAGTCCAGCCCTTTTTGGACAGTTGTCTGAAAACAAAAACTCGGCTTATGTTTCAGGTCATAGGTATGGCAGGACTGATCTACAGACCATGAGGAGAACTTTTCGGGATTTGAAAGAAGGGCGAGTGTGAGGCTCCTGCTCAAGTTTTTGTCTCGGGATATCGTGTCACTCATGGTCGTGGAATTTCTGGGTGACTTCATGGGAAATGGACGAGTCTTACTCTCTGGTGGTTTGGCCCCGTCCAAAGAGTTTGGGTTCATTCTGTGGGCTGGAAGAAGTCCGTTTTATTTTGTTGTTGTTGTTGTTGTTGTTGTTTTCTTTTTTAACCTCAGGTGTCCCACCAAATGAGGGATTTCAGAGTAGAGCCCTAGGAGGGGCGACTGGACAATCAGAAATCTGGTTAAAAATTGGGGCCTAGGGACATGTCAAGCCCATTATGACATCTAATGGTCCAGCCACTGAGAGGACTTACTAGAGGACAGGACTCTTGCTGAGGGTCACAATGCCTGTGTATGCCCTCGTCGCACTCAAGAATGGGCGGGGCCTCAGGGTAAATGCTGGTTTCTCCTACACTGAACGTTGGACAACATGCCAACCAAAAGGGTTTTTGCCATGGGTAAGGAGGAGTTCTGATTTCTGCATCAGACTCAACCCTGGGCAGTGATTGGAGATAAGGTCTCGGTTCTGAATCCTGAAAACTGAGGTAGGGAAGAGATGATGACCTAAGGCCATGGCGGGTTTTATGTGCTCAGTGTGCGGTCAGCTTTTTGGGTGTTGGTCAGGAGGTCTGGGCTCAGGATGTGTTCGACAGTGCATTAGTGCCCAGGTTAGACTATATAATTTGGGTAAAGTCGAGTGCTGTGTAGGTTTACCCTCATTTAAGGTGCCTGGGCAGCTCATGAGGCAATAATTTTTTTCTCTAGAGGGCAGGCAGAGTGCTGCATTGTGGGTCCGGAATTGCCAAACTTGAGGGCTTTGGGGCCAGGAGTGTGAGGATGGAAGTCTGAGAAGACAAGCTAGACTTGGGTTTCAGGGCGAGGGCACGGCAGGTACCCCCTGCAGATCTGAACCAATATCTCATGCATCTGAAGTCAGGGCGAGGATCAGACGTTGGCTCAGGTGGGAGTTTCTGAGCATGACGGCCGCTTCATGAAGGGAGCGGAATCTCGAGACCATTGAGGTTTTCCCACGTTGGGAGTTGTGGGATGCCCCCTTCCAGGATTCCTTCTTCCGGACAATTGAGACCTGTTGGACAGCTCCAGGACATCCCATATGGAATGACTCAGGAGCACCGTTCGCGGATGGATGCCTGGGAAGCCCGCCTCGCATTCCAATTGTCTCCTAGCAACAAGACAGTTTAGATCTGATGGCTCTGCGGGAGCAACCTCGGTGGCTGAGTTGAAATGGACTTTCCTGAGGATGTGTCCTAATGTGTTTTTGTGTCCATGAGGGCCTTGGAATGGGGCGGTGGCACCGGCAACCTGAAGTACTTTCCTAAGCTTTGGACATGGCTCCCATGCACAGGTTTACTTGTGGAGACGAGATGAGTTCTGATGGGTGCCTCAGGAAAACCCCTATGCTCGTATTGGAATCAGGCTTTTGAGGACACATGCCTGTAACCCATAGCAATGGATCCTATTATGGCCTAGGGTCCTGTCTGGTTCAATCTTCTTCTCTGGGGACATCCATCTATGGTATGAGTGGAGGTCGATTATCAGCTGGTGTCAGAAACCCTTTGTTTGTTCCGGGTGACCCACACTATTGGGATGGCCTAAGGGTCGTTGGAGGTTTCTCCTAATTTGTACGATTTTGGACCATGGAATGGGCAGAATTCCCATGGATTGGGAGGCACAGTCCTAATGTGTGGCTCCAGGGGCCCAGCCTGGAGGGTGTGTGGCCCAAGACTTTGAGGAAAGAAGTCTGAGAACACAAACTCAGCTTAGGTTTGGGGACGTAGGTATCTCAGGCCCGATCTACAAACCATGAGAAGAACTCTACAGGATATGAAGAAAGTGCGAGTCTGTGGCGATTGCTCAGGCTTTTGTCTCTGGATTTTGTATCAGTGATGGCCGTGGAATGTCGGGGAGGCCTCATGGGCCATGGACGAATCTTCCTCTCTGAGGATTTGGCCCGATACCCAATTGCTTTTCGTCAATCTGTGGAATGGGAGGATTCATTTCAGTTTTGTTACCTCAGGTGTCCCACCAAAAGAGGAATCCTCTTCCAAAGCAAAGCCGTGGGGAAGACTGAAGGGACAATCCGAACTATGGTTAAAAATTGGGGCCTAGGGGCATGGCAAGCCCAATATGCTATCTCTTCATCCAGCCACTGAGTGGCCTTACTTGAGGACTGGGCTCAGCCTGAGGGTCACAATGTGTGTTTGTGACCAATGTGGCCCGTGAGCATGGGCGGGGCCTCATGGGCCACACTGGTTTCAACGACACTGAACGTTGGACAACATGCCAACCACAAGGTTTCTTGCCATGGGGAAGGAGTTCTGATTTCTGCATCACCTTCAACATGGACAGTGATTGGAGATAAGGTCTAGGTTCTGAAACCTGAAAACCGAGGTTGGGAAGAGATGACGACCTAAGGCCATGGTGGCTCGATGTGCTCAGTGTGCGGCCAGCTGTCTGGGAGGGGCCAGGGGGTCCAGGCTCAGGCTGTGTCAGAAAGGGCATTAGTGCCCTGGTCAGCCTATGTATTTGGGGTACAGCCAAGGTCGGTGCAGGTTGATCCTCATTTGGGGTTACTGGGTAGCCCGAGAGGACAATGTTTTTTATCTGGAGGGCAGGCAGAGTGCTGCATTGTAGTTCTGGATTGCCAAACTGGAGGCCTTGTGGGCCAGTAGTCTGACGACAAAAGTCTGAGAACACAAGCTAGGCTTAGGTTTCTGGGTGAGGCCATGGCAGGCACAATCTACAGACCTGAATCGAGATCTCGTGCATCTGAAGTCAGGGCGAGGATCAGACGATCGCTCAGGTTGGAGTTTCTGTCCCTGATGGCCCCTTTATGAATGGGGGAGCATCACGAGGCCATGGGGGTTTTCCCATGATGGGAGTTGTGAGAAGCTCCAAACTGCAGAGAGTCTTCGGCAGGACAATTGAGACCTGTTGTTTGGCTCCAGGCCAATGATTCTGAGCAGGGTTCTAAGGATGGATGGCTGGGTAGCCCACCTCGCATTCCAATTGTCTCCTAGCAACAAGACAGTTTAGATCTCCTGGATCTGTGGGGAGCTACCGAGGATGCTGAGTTGAAATGCACACCCCTGGGGATGGGTCCTAACGTGCTTTTGTGTCTATGGAGACCTTGGTATGAAGCGGTGGCACTGGGGCCCTAAAGGGTTCTCCTAAACAGAGGCTTTGACACAGCTCCAACGTGCAAGTTTCCCATGTGTAGATGAGATGTTTTCTGATGGGTGAAACAAGAAACAGCTATATGCTGCTTTTGAAATCCAGGCCTCTGAGGAGAGATGCCTGGAAACCAAAGCAATGGATCTGATTAGTGCCTAGGGGCCTGTTCTTTCCTTTTTACCTCTGAGGACATCTGTCTATGGGTCTGAGTGCAGGTAGGGGCTCATTTGGGCTCAGATTGCCCCTGTTTTTCCTGGGAAGCTACCACTATTGAGATATATCAGGGACTTTGGAGGTTTATCCTATTAGAAGGGTTGTGGCCATTGGAATGGGCACACACAATTCCCTTGGAGAGGGCAAGTACAGTCCTCAGGTTTGGCTCCAGGGGCCAGAGCCTGTATGTTGTGTAGTACAGCCCTTTTTGGAAGGTGTCTGAAAACACAAACTCGGCTTATGTTTCAGGTCATAGGTATGGCAGGACTGATCTACAGACCATGAGGAGAACTTTTCGGGATTTGAAAGAAGGGCGAGTGTGAGGCTCCTGCTCAAGTTTTTGTCTCGGGATACCGTGTCACTCATGGTTGGAATTTCTGGGTGACTTCATGGGAAATGGACGAGTCTTACTCTCTGGTGGTTTGGCCCCGTCCAAAGAGTTTGGGTTCATTCTGTGGGTTGGAAGAAGTCCGTTTTATTTTGTTGTTGTTGTTGTTGTTTTCTTTTTTAACCTCAGGTGTCCCACCAAATGAGGGATTTCAGAGTAGAGCCCTAGGAGGGGCGACTGGACAATCAGAAATTAGGTTAAAAATTGGGGCCTAGGGACATGTCAAGCCCATTATGACATCTTATGGTCCAGCCACTGAGAGGACTTACTAGAGGACAGGACTCATGCTGAGGGTCACAATGCGTGTGTATGAACTCGTCGTACTCAAGAATGGGCGGGGCCTCAGGGTTTCTCCTACACTGATCGTTGGACAACGTGCCAACCACAAGGTTTCTTGCCATGGGTAAGGAGGAGTTCTGATTTCTGCATCAGACTCACCCCTGGGCAGTGATTGGAGATAAGGTCTCGGTTCTGAAGCCTGAAAACTGAGGTAGGGAAGAGATGATGACCTAAGGCCATGGCGGGTTTTATGTGCTCAGTGTGCGGTCAGCTTTCTGGGTGTTGGTCAGGAGGTCCGGGCTCAGGATGTGTTCGACAGTGCATTAGTGCCCATGTTAGACTATATAATTTGGGTAAAGTCGAGTGCTGTGTAGGTTTAACCTCATTTAAGGTGCCTGGGCAGCTCATGAGGCAATAATTTTTTTTTTTTTCTAGAGGGCAGGCAGAGTGCTGCATTGTGGGTCCGGAATTGCCAAACTTGAGGGCTTTGGGGCCAGGAGTGTGAGGATGGAAGTCTGAGAAGACAAGCTAGACTTGGGTTTCAGGGCGAGGGCACGGCACGTACCCCCTGCAGATCTGAACCAATATCTCATGCATCTGAAGTCAGGGCGAGGATCAGACGTTGGCTCAGTTGGGAGTTTCTGAGCATGACGGCCGCTTCATGAAGGGAGCGGAATCTCGAGACCATTGAGGTTTTCCCACGTTGGGAGTTGTGGGATGCCCCCTTCCAGGATTCCTTCTTCCGGACAATTGAGACCTATTGGACAGCTCCAGGACATCCCAATGGAATGACTCCAGAGCACCGTTCGCGGATGGATGCCTGGGAAGCCCGCCTCGCATTCCAGTTGTCTCCTAGCAACAAGACAGTTTAGATCTGATGGCTCTGCGGGAGCAACCTCGGTGGCTGAGTTGAAATGGACTTTCCTGAGGATGTGTCTTAATGTGTTTTTGTGTCCATGAGGGCCTTGGAATGGGGCGGTGGCACCGGCAACCTGAAGTACTTTCCTAAGCTTTGGACATGGCTCCCATGCACAGGTTTACTTGTGGAGACGAGATGAGTTCTGATGGGTGCCTCAGGAAAACCCCTATGCTCGTATTGGAATCAGGCTTTTGAGGACACATGCCTGTAACCCATAGCAATGGATCCTATTATGGCCTAGGGTCCTGTCTGGTTCAATCTTCTTCTCTGGGGACATCCATCTATGGTATGAGTGGAGGTCGATTATCAGCTGGTGTCAGACACCCCTTGTTTGTTCCGGGTGACCCACACTATTGGGATGGCCTAAGGGTCGTTGGAGGTTTCTCCTAATTTGTACGATTTTGGACCATGGAATGGGCAGAATTCCCATGGATTGGTAGGCACAGTCCTAATGTGTGGCTCCAGGGGCCTAGCCTGGAGGGTGTGTGGCCCAAGACTTTGAGGACAGAAGTCTGAGAACACAAACTCAGCTTAGGTTTGGGGACGTAGGTATGGCAGGCCCGATCTACAAACCATGAGAAGAACTCTACAGGATATGAAGAAAGTGCGAGTCTGTGGCGATTGCTCAGGCTTTTGTCTCTGGATTTTGTATCAGTGATGGCCGTGGAATGTCGGGGAGGCCTCATGGGCCATGGACGAATCTTCCTCTTTGAGGATTTGGCCCGATTCCCAATTGCTTTTCGTCAATCTGTGGAATGGGAGGACTCATTTCAGTTTTGTTACCTCAGGTGTCCCACCAAAAGAGGAATTCCAAAGCAAAGCCGTGGGGAAGACTGAAGGGACAACCCGAACTATGGTTAAAAATTGGGGCCTAGGGGCATGGCAAGCCCAATATGCTATCTCTTCATCCAGCCACTGAGTGGCCTTACTTGAGGACTGGGCTCAGCCTGAGGGTCACAATGTGTGTTTGTGACCAAAGTGGCCCGCGAGCATGGGCGGGGCCTCATGGGCCACACTGGTTTCAACGACACTGAACGTTGGACAACATGCCAACCACAAGGTTTCTTGCCATGGGGAAGGAGTTCTGATTTCTGCATCACCTTCAACATGGACAGTGATTGGAGATAAGGTCTAGGTTCTGAAACCTGAAAACCGAGGTTGGGAAGAGATGACGACCTAAGGCCATGGCGGCTCGATGTGCTCAGTGTGCGGCCAGCTGTCTGGGAGGGGCCAGGGGGTCCAGGCTCAGGCTGTGTCAGAAAGGGCATTAGTGCCCTGGTCAGCCTATGTATTTGGGGTACAGCCAAGGTCGGTGCAGGTTGATCCTCATTTGGGGTTACTGGGTAGCCCCAGAGGACAATGTTTTTTATCTGGAGGGCAGGCAGAGTGCTGCATTGTAGTTCTGGATTGCCAAACTGGAGGCCTTGTGGGCCAGTAGTCTGACGACAAAAGTCTGAGAACACAAGCTAGGCTTAGGTTTCTGGGTGAGGACATGGCAGGCACAATCTACAGACCTGAATCGAGATCTCGTGCATCTGAAGTCAGGGCGAGGATCAGACGATCGCTCAGGTTGGAGTTTCTGTCCCTGATGGCCCCTTCATGAATGGGGGGGCATCACGAGGCCATGGGGGTTTTCCCATGATGGGAGTTGTGAGAAGCTCCAAACTGCAGAGAGTCTTCGGCAGGACAATTGAGACCTGTTGTTTGGCTCCAGGCCAATGATTCTGAGCAGGGATCTAAGGATGGATGGCTGGGTAGCCCACCTCGCGTTCCAATTGTCTCCTAGCAACAAGACAGTTTAGATCTCCTGGATCTGTGGGGAGCTACCGAGGATGCTGTGTTGAAATGCACACCCCTGGGGATGGGTCCGAATGTGCTTTTGTGTCTATGGAGACCTTGGAATGAAGCGGTGGCACTGGGGCCCTAAAGGGTTCTCCTAAACAGAGGCTTTGACACAGCTCCAACGTGCAAGTTTCCCATGTGTAGATGAGATGTTTTCTGATGGGTGAAACAAGAAACAGCTATATGCTGCTTTTGAAAACCAGGCCTCTGAGGAGAGATGCCTGGAAACCAAAGCAATGGATCTGATTAGTGCCTAGGGGCCTGTTCTTTCCTTTTTACCTCTGAGGACATCTGTCTATGGGTCTGAGTGCAGGTAGGGGCTCATTTGGGCTCAGATTGCCCCTGTTTTTCCTGGGAAGCTACCACTATTGAGATATATCAGGGACTTTGGAGGTTTATCCTATTTGAAGGGTTGTGGCCATTGGAATGGGCACACACAATTCCCTTGGAGAGGGCAAGTACAGTCCTCAGGTTTGGCTCCAAGGGCCTGAGCCTGTAGGTTGTGTCGTCCAGCCCTTTTTGGACAGTTGTCTGAAAACACAAACTCGGCTTATGTTTCACGTCATAGGTATGGCAGGACTGATCTACAGACCATGAGGAGAACTTTTCGGGATTTGAAAGAAGGGCGAGTGTGAGGCTCCTGCTCAAGTTTTTGTCTCGGGATATCGTGTCACTCATGGTCATGGAATTTCTGGGTGACTTCATGGGAAATGGACGAGTCTTACTCTCTGGTGGTTTGGCCCCGTCCAAAGAGTTTGGGTTCATTCTGTGGGCTGGAAGAAGTCCGTTTTATTTTGTTGTTGTTGTTGTTGTTGTTGTTGTTTTCTTTTTTAACCTCAGGTGTCCCACCAAATGAGGGATTTCAGAGTAGAGCCCTTGGAGGGGCGACTGGACAATCAGAAATCTGGTTAAAAATTGGGGCCTAGGGACATGTCAAGCCCATTATGACATCTAATGGTCCAGCCACTGAGAGGACTTACTAGAGGACAGGACTCATGCTGAGGGTCACAATGCGTGTGTATGCCCTCGTCGCACTCAAGAATGGGCGGGGCCTCAGGGTTTCTCCTACACTGATCGTTGGACAACGTGCCAACCACAAGGGTTCTTGCTATGGGTAAGGAGGAGTTCTGATTTCTGCATCAGACTCACCCCTGGGCAGTGATTGGAGATAAGGTCTCGGTTCTGAAGCCTGAAAACTGAGGTAGGGAAGAGATGATGACCTAAGGCCATGGCGGGTTTATGTGCTCAGTGTGCGGTCAGCTTTCTGGGTGTTGGTCAGGAGGTCCGGGCTCAGGATGTGTTCGACAGTGCATTAGTGCCCAGGTTAGACTATATAATTTGGGTAAAGTCGAGTGCTGTGTAGGTTTACCCTCATTTAAGGTGCCTGGGCAGCTCATGAGGCAATCATTTTTTTCTCTAGAGGGCAGGCAGAGTGCTGCATTGTGAGTCCGGAATTGCCAAACTTGAGGGCTTTGGGGCCAGGAGTGTGAGGATGGAAGTCTGAGAAGACAAGCTAGACTTGGGTTTCAGGGCGAGGGCACGGCAGGTACCCCCTGCAGATCTGAACCAATATCTCATGCATCTGAAGTCAGGGCGAGGATCAGACGTTGGCTCAGGTGGGAGTTTCTGAGCATGACGGCCGCTTCATGAAGGGAGCGGAATCTCGAGACCATTGAGGTTTTCCCACGTTGGGAGTTGTGGGATGCCCCCTTCCAGGATTCCTTCTTCCGGACAATTGAGACCTGTTGGACAGCTCCAGGACATCCCATATGGAATGACTCCAGAGCACCGTTCGCGGATGGATGCCTGGGAAGCCCGCCTCGCATTCCAATTGTCTCCTAGCAACAAGACAGTTTAGATCTGATGGCTCTGCGGGAGCAACCTCGGTGGCTGAGTTGAAATGGACTTTCCTGAGGATGTGTCCTAATGTGTTTTTGTGTCCATGAGGGCCTTGGAATGGGGCGGTGGCACCGGCAACCTGAAGTACTTTCCTAAGCTTTGGACATGGCTCCCATGCACAGGTTTCCTTGTGGAGACGAGATGAGTTCTGATGGGTGCCTCAGGAAAACCCCTATGCTCGTATTGGAATCAGGCTTTTGAGGACACATGCCTGTAACCCATAGCAATGGATCCTATTATGGCCTAGGGTCCTGTCTGGTTCAATCTTCTTCTCTGGGGACATCCATCTATGGTATGAGTGGAGGTCGATTATCAGCTGGTGTCAGACACCCCTTGTTTGTTCCGGGTGACCCACACTATTGGGATGGTCTAAGGGTCGTTGGAGGTTTCTCCTAATTTGTACGATTTTGGACCATGGAATGGGCAGAATTCCCATGGATTGGTAGGCACAGTCCTAATGTGTGGCTCCAGGGGCCCAGCCTGGAGGGTGTGTGGCCCAAGACTTTGAGGACAGAAGTCTGAGAACACAAACTCAGCTTAGGTTTGGGGACGTAGGTATGGCAGGCCCGATCTACAAACCATGAGAAGAACTCTACAGGATATGAAGAAAGTGCGAGTCTGTGGCGATTGCTCAGGCTTTTGTCTCTGGATTTTGTATCAGTGATGGCCGTGGGATGTCGGGGACGCCTCATGGGCCATGGACGAATCTTCCTCTCTGAGGATTTGGCCCGATTCCCAATTGCTTTTCGTCAATCTGTGGAATGGGAGGATTCATTTCAGTTTTGTTACCTCAGGTGTCCCACCAAAAGAGGAATTCCAAAGCAAAGCCGTGGGGAAGACTGAAGGGACAATCCGAACTATGGTTAAAAATTGGGGCCTAGGGGCATGGCAAGCCCAATATGCTATCTCTTCATCCAGCCACTGAGTGGCCTTACTTGAGGACTGGGCTCAGCCTGAGGGTCACAATGTGTGTTTGTGACCAATGTGGCCCGCGAGCATGGGCGGGGCCTCATGGGCCACACTGGTTTCAAGGACACTGAACGTTGGACAACATGCCAACCACAAGGTTCTTACCATGGGGAAGGAGTTCTGATTTCTGCATCACCTTCAACATGGACAGTGATTGGAGATAAGGTCTAGGTTCTGAAACCTGAAAACCGAGGTTGGGAAGAGATGACGACCTAAGGCCATGGCGGCTCGATGTGCTCAGTGTGCGGCCAGCTGTCTGGGAGGGGCCAGGGGGTCCAGGCTCAGGCTGTGTCTGAAAGGGCATTAGTGCCCCGGTTAGCCTATGTATTAGGGGTACAGCCAAGTTCGGTGCAGGTTGATCCTCATTTGGGGTTACTGGGTAGCCCCAGAGGACAATGTTTTTTATCTGGAGGGCAGGCAGAGTGCTGCATTGTAGTTCTGGATTGCCAAACTGGAGGCCTTGTGGGCCAGTAGTCTGACGACAAAAGTCTGAGAACACAAGCTAGGCTTAGGTTTCTGGGTGAGGCCATGGCAGGCACAATCTACAGACCTGAATCAAGATCTCGTGCATCTGAAGTCAGGGCGAGGATCAGACGATCGCTCAGGTTGGAGTTTCTGTCCCTGATGGCCCCTTCATGAATGGGGGGGCATCACGAGGCCATGGGGGTTTTCCCATGATGGGAGTTGTGAGAAGCTCCAAACTGCAGAGAGTCTTCGGCAGGACAATTGAGACCTGTTGTTTGGCTCCAGGCCAATGATTCTGAGCAGGGTTCTAAGGATGGATGGCTGGGTAGCCCACCTCGCGTTCCAATTGTCTCCTAGCAACAAGACAGTTTAGATCTCCTGGATCTGTGGGGAGCTACCGAGGATGCTGAGTTGAAATGCACACCCCTGGGGATGGGTCCGAATGTGCTTTTGTGTCTATGGAGACCTTGGTATGAAGCGGTGGCACTGGGGCCCTAAAGGGTTCTCCTAAACAGAGGCTTTGACACAGCTCCAACGTGCAAGTTTCCCATGTGTAGATGAGATGATTTCTGATGGGTGAAACAAGAAACAGCTATATGCAGCTTTTGAAAACCAGGCCTCTGAGGAGAGATGCCTGGAAACCAAAGCAATGGATCTGATTAGTGCCTAGGGGCCTGTTCTTTCCTTTTTACCTCTGAGGACATCTGTCTATGGGTCTGAGTGCAGGTAGGGGCTCATTTGGGCTCAGATTGCCCCTGTTTTTCCTGGGAAGCTACCACTATTTAGATATATCAGGGACTTTGGAGGTTTATCCTATTTGAAGGATTGTGGCCATTGGAATGGGCACACACAATTCCCTTGGAGAGGGCAAGTACAGTCCTCAGGTTTGGCTCCAAGGGCCTGAGCCTGTAGGTTGTGTAGTCCAGCCCTTTTTGGACAGTTGTCTGAAAACACAAACTCGGCTTATGTTTCAGGTCATAGGTATGGCAGGACTGATCTACAGACCATGAGGAGAACTTTTCGGGATTTGAAAGAAGGGCGAGTGTGAGGCTCCTGCTCAAGTTTTTGTCTCGGGATATCGTGTCACTCATGGTCATGGAATTTCTGGGTGACTTCATGGGAAATGGACGAGTCTTACTCTCTGGTGGTTTGGCCCCGTCCAAAGAGTTTGGGTTCATTCTGTGGGCTGGAAGAAGTCCGTTTTATTTTGTTGTTGTTGTTGTTGTTGTTGTTGTTTTCTTTTTTAACCTCAGGTGTCCCACCAAATGAGGGATTTCAGAGTAGAGCCCTTGGAGGGGCGACTGGACAATCAGAAATCTGGTTAAAAATTGGGGCCTAGGGACATGTCAAGCCCATTATGACATCTAATGGTCCAGCCACTGAGAGGACTTACTAGAGGACAGGACTCATGCTGAGGGTCACAATGCGTGTGTATGCCCTCGTCGCACTCAAGAATGGGCGGGGCCTCAGGGTTTATCCTACACTGATCGTTGGACAACGTGCCAACCACAAGGGTTCTTGCTATGGGTAAGGAGGAGTTCTGATTTCTGCATCAGACTCACCCCTGGGCAGTGATTGGAGATAAGGTCTCGGTTCTGAAGCCTGAAAACTGAGGTAGGGAAGAGATGATGACCTAAGGCCATGGCGGGTTTTATGTGCTCAGTGTGCGGTCAGCTTTCTGGGTGTTGGTCAGGAGGTCCGGGCTCAGGATGTGTTCGACAGTGCATTAGTGCCCAGGTTAGACTATATAATTTGGGTAAAGTCGAGTGCTGTGTAGGTTTACCCTCATTTAAGGTGCCTGGGCAGCAAATGAGGCAATCATTTTTTTCTCTAGAGGGCAGGCAGAGTGCTGCATTGTGAGTCCGGAATTGCCAAACTTGAGGGCTTTGGGGCCAGGAGTGTGAGGATGGAAGTCTGAGAAGACAAGCTAGACTTGGGTTTCAGGGCGAGGGCACGGCAGGTACCCCCTGCAGATCTGAACCAATATCTCATGCATCTGAAGTCAGGGCGAGGATCAGACGTTGGCTCAGGTGGGAGTTTCTGAGCATGACCTCCGCTTCATGGAGGGAGCGGAATCTCGAGACCATTGAGGTTTTCCCACGTTGGGAGTTGTGGGATGCCCCCTTCCAGGATTCCTTCTTCCGGACAATTGAGACCTGTTGGACAGCTCCAGGACATCCCATATGGAATTTCTCCAGAGCACCGTTCGCAGATGGATGCCTGGGAAGCCCGCCTCGCATTCCAATTGTCTCCTAGCAACAAGACAGTTTAGATCTGATGGCTCTGCGGGAGCAACCTCGGTGGCTGAGTTGAAATGGACTTTCCTGAGGATGTGTCCTAATGTGTTTTTGTGTCCATGAGGGCCTTGGAATGGGGCGGTGGCACCGGCAACCTGAAGTACTTTCCTAAGCTTTGGACATGGCTCCCATGCACAGGTTTACTTGTGGAGACGAGATGAGTTCTGATGGGTTCCTCAGGAAAACCCCTATGCTCGTATTGGAATCAGGCTTTTGAGGACACATGAATGTATCCCATAGCAATGGATCCTATTATGGCCTAGGGTCCTGTCTGGTTCAATCTTCTTCTCTGGGGACATCCATCTATGGTATGAGTGGAGGTCGATTATCAGCTGGTGTCAGACACCCCTTGTTTGTTCCGGGTGACCCACACTATTGGGATGGCCTAAGGGTCGTTGGAGGTTTCTCCTAATTTGTACGATTTTGGACCATGGAATGGGCAGAATTCCCATGGATTGGTAGGCACAGTCCTAATGTGTGGCTCCAGGGGCCCAGCCTGGAGGGTGTGTGGCCCAAGACTTTGAGGACAGAAGTCTGAGAACACAAACTCAGCTTAGGTTTGGGGACGTAGGTATGGCAGGCCCGATCTACAAACCATGAGAAGAACTCTACAGGATATGAAGAAAGTGCGAGTCTGTGGCGATTGCTCAGGCTTTTGTCTCTGGATTTAGTATCAGTGATGGCCGTGGAATGTCGGGGACGCCTCATGGGCCATGGACGAATCTTCCTCTCTGAGGATTTGGCCCGATTCCCAATTGCTTTTCGTCAATCTGTGGGATGGGAGGACTCATTTCAGTTTTGTTACCTCAGGTGTCCCACTAAAAGAGGAATTCCAAAGCAAAGCCGTGGGGAAGACTGAAGGGACAATCCGAACTATGGTTAAAAATTGGGGCCTAGGGGCATGGCAAGCCCAATATGCTATCTCTTCATCAGCCACTGAGTGGCCTTACTTGAGGACTGGGCTCAGCCTGAAGGTCACAATGTGTGTTTGTGACCAATGTGGCCCGCGAGCATGGGCGGGGCCTCATGGGCCACACTGGTTTCAACGACACTGAAAGTTGGACAACATGCCAACCACAAGGTTTCTTGCCATGGGGAAGGAGTTCTGATTTCTGCATCACCTTCAACATGGACAGTGATTGGAGATAAGGTCTAGGTTCTGAAACCTGAAAACCGAGGTTGGGAAGAGATGACGACCTAAGGCCATGGCGGCTCGATGAGTTCAGTGTGCGGCCAGCTGTCTGGGAGGGGCCAGGGGGTCCAGGCTCAGGCTGTGTCAGAAAGGGCATTAGTGCCCTGGTCAGCCTATGTATTTGGGGTACAGCCAAGGTCGGTGCAGGTTGATCCTCATTTGGGGTTACTGGGTAGCCCCAGAGGACAATGTTTTTTATCTGGAGGGCAGGCAGAGTGCTGCATTGTAGTTCTGGATTGCCAAACTGGAGGCCTTGTGGGCCAGTAGTCTGACGACAAAAGTCTGAGAACACAAGCTAGGCTTAGGTTTCTGGGTGAGGCCATGGCAGGCACCATCTACAGACCTGAATCGAGATCTCGTGCATCTGAAGTCAGGGCGAGGATCAGACGATCGCTCAGGTTGGAGTTTCTGTCCCTGATGGCCCCTTCATGAATGGGGGGGCATCACGAGGCCATGGGGGTTTTCCCATGATGGGAGTTGTGAGAAGCTCCAAACTGCAGAGAGTCTTCGGCAGGACAATTGAGACCTGTTGTTTGGCTCCAGGCCAATGATTCTGAGCAGGGATCTAAGGATGGATGGCTGGGTAGCCCACCTCGCATTCCAATTGTCTCCTAGCAACAAGACAGTTTAGATCTCCTGGATCTGTGGGGAGCTACCGAGGATGCTGAGTTGAAATGCACACCCCTGGGGATGGGTCCGAATGTGCTTTTGTGTCTATGGAGACCTTGGAATGAAGCGGTGGCACTGGGGCCCTAAAGGGTTCTCCTAAACAGAGGCTTTGACACAGCTCCAACGTGCAAGTTTCCCATGTGTAGATGAGATGTTTTCTGATGGGTGAAACAAGAAACAGCTATATGCTGCTTTTGAAATCCAGGCCTCTGAGGAGAGATGCCTGGAAACCAAAGCAATGGATCTGATTAGTGCCTAGGGGCCTGTTCTTTCCTTTTTTCCTCTGAGGACATCTGTCTATGGGTCTGAGTGCAGGTAGGGGCTCATTTGGGCTCAGATTGCCCCTGTTTTTCCTGGGAAGCTACCACTATTGAGATATATCAGGGAATTTGGAGGTTTATCCTATTAGAAGGGTTGTGGCCATTGGAATGGGCACACACAATTCCCTTGGAGAGGGCAAGTACAGTCCTCAGGTTTGGCTCCAGGGGCCTGAGCCTGTAGGTTGTGTAGTCCAGCCCTTTTTGGACAGTTGACTGAAAACAAAAACTCGGCTTATGTTTCAGGTCATAGATATGGCAGGACTGCTCTACAGACCATGAGGAGAACTTTTCGGGATTTGAAAGAAGGGCGAGTGTGAGGCTCCTGCTCAAGTTTTTGTCTCGGGATATCGTGTCACTCATGGTCGTGGAATTTCTGGGTGACTTCATGGGAAATGGACGAGTCTTACTCTCTGGTGGTTTGGCCCCGTCCAAAGAGTTTGGGTTCATTCTGTGGGCTGGAAGAAGTCCGTTTTATTTTGTAGTTGTTGTTGTTTTCTTTTTTATCCTCAGGTGTCACACCAAATGAGGGATTTCAGAGTAGAGCCCTAGGAGGGGCGACTGGACAATCAGAAATCTGGTTAAAAATTGGGGCCTAGGGACAGGTCAAGCCCATTATGACATCTAATGGTCCAGCCACTGAGAGGACTTACTAGAGGACAGGACTCATGCTGAGGGTCACAATGCGTGTGTATGCCCTCGTCGCACTCAAGAATGGGCGGGGCCTCAGGGTTTATCCTACACTGATCGTTGGACAACGTGCCAACCACAAGGGTTCTTGCTATGGGTAAGGAGGAGTTCTGATTTCTGCATCAGACTCACCCCTGGGCAGTGATTGGAGATAAGGTCTCGGTTCTGAAGCCTGAAAACTGAGGTAGGGAAGAGATGATGACCTAAGGCCATGGCGGGTTTTATGTGCTCAGTGTGCGGTCAGCTTTCTGGGTGTTGGTCAGGAGGTCCGGGCTCAGGATGTGTTCGACAGTGCATTAGTGCCCAGGTTAGACTATATAATTTGGGTAAAGTCGAGTGCTGTGTAGGTTTACCCTCATTTAAGGTGCCTGGGCAGCAAATGAGGCAATCATTTTTTTCTCTAGAGGGCAGGCAGAGTGCTGCATTGTGAGTCCGGAATTGCCAAACTTGAGGGCTTTGGGGCCAGGAGTGTGAGGATGGAAGTCTGAGAAGACAAGCTAGACTTGAGTTTCAGGGCGAGGGCACGGCAGGTACCCCCTGCAGATCTGAACCAATATCTCATGCATCTGAAGTCAGGGCGAGGATCAGACGTTGGCTCAGGTGGGAGTTTCTGAGCATGACCTCCGCTTCATGGAGGGAGCGGAATCTCGAGACCATTGAGGTTTTCCCACGTTGGGAGTTGTGGGATGCCCCCTTCCAGGATTCCTTCTTCCGGACAATTGAGACCTGTTGGACAGCTCCAGGACATCCCATATGGAATTTCTCCAGAGCACCGTTCGCAGATGGATGCCTGGGAAGCCCGCCTCGCATTCCAATTGTCTCCTAGCAACAAGACAGTTTAGATCTGATGGCTCTGCGGGAGCAACCTCGGTGGCTGAGTTGAAATGGACTTTCCTGAGGATGTGTCCTAATGTGTTTTTGTGTCCATGAGGGCCTTGGAATGGGGCGGTGGCACCGGCAACCTGAAGTACTTTCCTAAGCTTTGGACATGGCTCCCATGCACAGGTTTACTTGTGGAGACGAGATGAGTTCTGATGGGTTCCTCAGGAAAACCCCTATGCTCGTATTGGAATCAGGCTTTTGAGGACACATGAATGTATCCCATAGCAATGGATCCTATTATGGCCTAGGGTCCTGTCTGGTTCAATCTTCTTCTCTGGGGACATCCATCTATGGTATGAGTGGAGGTCGATTATCAGCTGGTGTCAGACACCCCTTGTTTGTTCCGGGTGACCCACACTATTGGGATGGCCTAAGGGTCGTTGGAGGTTTCTCCTAATTTGTACGATTTTGGACCATGGAATGGGCAGAATTCCCATGGATTGGTAGGCACAGTCCTAATGTGTGGCTCCAGGGGCCCAGCCTGGAGGGTGTGTGGCCCAAGACTTTGAGGACAGAAGTCTGAGAACACAAACTCAGCTTAGGTTTGGGGACGTAGGTATGGCAGGCCCGATCTACAAACCATGAGAAGAACTCTACAGGATATGAAGAAAGTGCGAGTCTGTGGCGATTGCTCAGGCTTTTGTCTCTGGATTTAGTATCAGTGATGGCCGTGGAATGTCGGGGACGCCTCATGGGCCATGGACGAATCTTCCTCTCTGAGGATTTGGCCCGATTCCCAATTGCTTTTCGTCAATATGTGGGATGGGAGGACTCATTTCAGTTTTGTTACCTCAGGTGTCCCACTAAAAGAGGAATTCCAAAGCAAAGCCGTGGGGAAGACTGAAGGGACAATCCGAACTATGGTTAAAAATTGGGGCCTAGGGGCATGGCAAGCCCAATATGCTATCTCTTCATCAGCCACTGAGTGGCCTTACTTGAGGACTGGGCTCAGCCTGAAGGTCACAATGTGTGTTTGTGACCAATGTGGCCCGCGAGCATGGGCGGGGCCTCATGGGCCACACTGGTTTCAACGACACTGAAAGTTGGACAACATGCCAACCACAAGGTTTCTTGCCATGGGGAAGGAGTTCTGATTTCTGCATCACCTTCAACATGGACAGTGATTGGAGATAAGGTCTAGGTTCTGAAACCTGAAAACCGAGGTTGGGAAGAGATGACGACCTAAGGCCATGGCGGCTCGATGAGTTCAGTGTGCGGCCAGCTGTCTGGGAGGGGCCAGGGGGTCCAGGCTCAGGCTGTGTCAGAAAGGGCATTAGTGCCCTGGTCAGCCTATGTATTTGGGGTACAGCCAAGGTCGGTGCAGGTTGATCCTCATTTGGGGTTACTGGGTAGCCCCAGAGGACAATGTTTTTTATCTGGAGGGCAGGCAGAGTGCTGCATTGTAGTTCTGGATTGCCAAACTGGAGGCCTTGTGGGCCAGTAGTCTGACGACAAAAGTCTGAGAACACAAGCTAGGCTTAGGTTTCTGGGTGAGGCCATGGCAGGCACCATCTACAGACCTGAATCGAGATCTCGTGCATCTGAAGTCAGGGCGAGGATCAGACGATCGCTCAGGTTGGAGTTTCTGTCCCTGATGGCCCCTTCATGAATGGGGGGGCATCACGAGGCCATGGGGGTTTTCCCATGATGGGAGTTGTGAGAAGCTCCAAACTGCAGAGAGTCTTCGGCAGGACAATTGAGACCTGTTGTTTGGCTCCAGGCCAATGATTCTGAGCAGGGATCTAAGGATGGATGGCTGGGTAGCCCACCTCGCATTCCAATTGTCTCCTAGCAACAAGACAGTTTAGATCTCCTGGATCTGTGGGGAGCTACCGAGGATGCTGAGTTGAAATGCACACCCCTGGGGATGGGTCCGAATGTGCTTTTGTGTCTATGGAGACCTTGGAATGAAGCGGTGGCACTGGGGCCCTAAAGGGTTCTCCTAAACAGAGGCTTTGACACAGCTCCAACGTGCAAGTTTCCCATGTGTAGATGAGATGTTTTCTGATGGGTGAAACAAGAAACAGCTATATGCTGCTTTTGAAATCCAGGCCTCTGAGGAGAGATGCCTGGAAACCAAAGCAATGGATCTGATTAGTGCCTAGGGGCCTGTTCTTTCCTTTTTTCCTCTGAGGACATCTGTCTATGGGTCTGAGTGCAGGTAGGGGCTCATTTGGGCTCAGATTGCCCCTGTTTTTCCTGGGAAGCTACCACTATTGAGATATATCAGGGAATTTGGAGGTTTATCCTATTAGAAGGGTTGTGGCCATTGGAATGGGCACACACAATTCCCTTGGAGAGGGCAAGTACAGTCCTCAGGTTTGGCTCCAGGGGCCTGAGCCTGTAGGTTGTGTAGTCCAGCCCTTTTTGGACAGTTGTCTGAAAACACAAACTCGGCTTATGTTTCAGGTCATAGGTATGGCAGGACTGATCTACAGACCATGAGGAGAACTTTTCGGGATTTGAAAGAAGGGCGAGTGTGAGGCTCCTGCTCAAGTTTTTGTCTCGGGATATCGTGTCACTCATGGTCATGGAATTTCTGGGTGACTTCATGGGAAATGGACGAGTCTTACTCTCTGGTGGTTTGGCCCCGTCCAAAGAGTTTGGGTTCATTCTGTGGGCTGGAAGAAGTCCGTTTTATTTTGTTGTTGTTGTTGTTGTTGTTGTTGTTTTCTTTTTTAACCTCAGGTGTCCCACCAAATGAGGGATTTCAGAGTAGAGCCCTTGGAGGGGCGACTGGACAATCAGAAATCTGGTTAAAAATTGGGGCCTAGGGACATGTCAAGCCCATTATGACATCTAATGGTCCAGCCACTGAGAGGACTTACTAGAGGACAGGACTCATGCTGAGGGTCACAATGCGTGTGTATGCCCTCGTCGCACTCAAGAATGGGCGGGGCCTCAGGGTTTATCCTACACTGATCGTTGGACAACGTGCCAACCACAAGGGTTCTTGCTATGGGTAAGGAGGAGTTCTGATTTCTGCATCAGACTCACCCCTGGGCAGTGATTGGAGATAAGGTCTCGGTTCTGAAGCCTGAAAACTGAGGTAGGGAAGAGATGATGACCTAAGGCCATGGCGGGTTTTATGTGCTCAGTGTGCGGTCAGCTTTCTGGGTGTTGGTCAGGAGGTCCGGGCTCAGGATGTGTTCGACAGTGCATTAGTGCCCAGGTTAGACTATATAATTTGGGTAAAGTCGAGTGCTGTGTAGGTTTACCCTCATTTAAGGTGCCTGGGCAGCAAATGAGGCAATCATTTTTTTCTCTAGAGGGCAGGCAGAGTGCTGCATTGTGAGTCCGGAATTGCCAAACTTGAGGGCTTTGGGGCCAGGAGTGTGAGGATGGAAGTCTGAGAAGACAAGCTAGACTTGGGTTTCAGGGCGAGGGCACGGCAGGTACCCCCTGCAGATCTGAACCAATATCTCATGCATCTGAAGTCAGGGCGAGGATCAGACGTTGGCTCAGGTGGGAGTTTCTGAGCATGACCTCCGCTTCATGGAGGGAGCGGAATCTCGAGACCATTGAGGTTTTCCCACGTTGGGAGTTGTGGGATGCCCCCTTCCAGGATTCCTTCTTCCGGACAATTGAGACCTGTTGGACAGCTCCAGGACATCCCATATGGAATTTCTCCAGAGCACCGTTCGCAGATGGATGCCTGGGAAGCCCGCCTCGCATTCCAATTGTCTCCTAGCAACAAGACAGTTTAGATCTGATGGCTCTGCGGGAGCAACCTCGGTGGCTGAGTTGAAATGGACTTTCCTGAGGATGTGTCCTAATGTGTTTTTGTGTCCATGAGGGCCTTGGAATGGGGCGGTGGCACCGGCAACCTGAAGTACTTTCCTAAGCTTTGGACATGGCTCCCATGCACAGGTTTACTTGTGGAGACGAGATGAGTTCTGATGGGTTCCTCAGGAAAACCCCTATGCTCGTATTGGAATCAGGCTTTTGAGGACACATGAATGTATCCCATAGCAATGGATCCTATTATGGCCTAGGGTCCTGTCTGGTTCAATCTTCTTCTCTGGGGACATCCATCTATGGTATGAGTGGAGGTCGATTATCAGCTGGTGTCAGACACCCCTTGTTTGTTCCGGGTGACCCACACTATTGGGATGGCCTAAGGGTCGTTGGAGGTTTCTCCTAATTTGTACGATTTTGGACCATGGAATGGGCAGAATTCCCATGGATTGGTAGGCACAGTCCTAATGTGTGGCTCCAGGGGCCCAGCCTGGAGGGTGTGTGGCCCAAGACTTTGAGGACAGAAGTCTGAGAACACAAACTCAGCTTAGGTTTGGGGACGTAGGTATGGCAGGCCCGATCTACAAACCATGAGAAGAACTCTACAGGATATGAAGAAAGTGCGAGTCTGTGGCGATTGCTCAGGCTTTTGTCTCTGGATTTAGTATCAGTGATGGCCGTGGAATGTCGGGGACGCCTCATGGGCCATGGACGAATCTTCCTCTCTGAGGATTTGGCCCGATTCCCAATTGCTTTTCGTCAATCTGTGGGATGGGAGGACTCATTTCAGTTTTGTTACCTCAGGTGTCCCACTAAAAGAGGAATTCCAAAGCAAAGCCGTGGGGAAGACTGAAGGGACAATCCGAACTATGGTTAAAAATTGGGGCCTAGGGGCATGGCAAGCCCAATATGCTATCTCTTCATCAGCCACTGAGTGGCCTTACTTGAGGACTGGGCTCAGCCTGAAGGTCACAATGTGTGTTTGTGACCAATGTGGCCCGCGAGCATGGGCGGGGCCTCATGGGCCACACTGGTTTCAACGACACTGAAAGTTGGACAACATGCCAACCACAAGGTTTCTTGCCATGGGGAAGGAGTTCTGATTTCTGCATCACCTTCAACATGGACAGTGATTGGAGATAAGGTCTAGGTTCTGAAACCTGAAAACCGAGGTTGGGAAGAGATGACGACCTAAGGCCATGGCGGCTCGATGAGTTCAGTGTGCGGCCAGCTGTCTGGGAGGGGCCAGGGGGTCCAGGCTCAGGCTGTGTCAGAAAGGGCATTAGTGCCCTGGTCAGCCTATGTATTTGGGGTACAGCCAAGGTCGGTGCAGGTTGATCCTCATTTGGGGTTACTGGGTAGCCCCAGAGGACAATGTTTTTTATCTGGAGGGCAGGCAGAGTGCTGCATTGTAGTTCTGGATTGCCAAACTGGAGGCCTTGTGGGCCAGTAGTCTGACGACAAAAGTCTGAGAACACAAGCTAGGCTTAGGTTTCTGGGTGAGGCCATGGCAGGCACCATCTACAGACCTGAATCGAGATCTCGTGCATCTGAAGTCAGGGCGAGGATCAGACGATCGCTCAGGTTGGAGTTTCTGTCCCTGATGGCCCCTTCATGAATGGGGGGGCATCACGAGGCCATGGGGGTTTTCCCATGATGGGAGTTGTGAGAAGCTCCAAACTGCAGAGAGTCTTCGGCAGGACAATTGAGACCTGTTGTTTGGCTCCAGGCCAATGATTCTGAGCAGGGATCTAAGGATGGATGGCTGGGTAGCCCACCTCGCATTCCAATTGTCTCCTAGCAACAAGACAGTTTAGATCTCCTGGATCTGTGGGGAGCTACCGAGGATGCTGAGTTGAAATGCACACCCCTGGGGATGGGTCCGAATGTGCTTTTGTGTCTATGGAGACCTTGGAATGAAGCGGTGGCACTGGGGCCCTAAAGGGTTCTCCTAAACAGAGGCTTTGACACAGCTCCAACGTGCAAGTTTCCCATGTGTAGATGAGATGTTTTCTGATGGGTGAAACAAGAAACAGCTATATGCTGCTTTTGAAATCCAGGCCTCTGAGGAGAGATGCCTGGAAACCAAAGCAATGGATCTGATTAGTGCCTAGGGGCCTGTTCTTTCCTTTTTTCCTCTGAGGACATCTGTCTATGGGTCTGAGTGCAGGTAGGGGCTCATTTGGGCTCAGATTGCCCCTGTTTTTCCTGGGAAGCTACCACTATTGAGATATATCAGGGAATTTGGAGGTTTATCCTATTAGAAGGGTTGTGGCCATTGGAATGGGCACACACAATTCCCTTGGAGAGGGCAAGTACAGTCCTCAGGTTTGGCTCCAGGGGCCTGAGCCTGTAGGTTGTGTAGTCCAGCCCTTTTTGGACAGTTGACTGAAAACAAAAACTCGGCTTATGTTTCAGGTCATAGATATGGCAGGACTGCTCTACAGACCATGAGGAGAACTTTTCGGGATTTGAAAGAAGGGCGAGTGTGAGGCTCCTGCTCAAGTTTTTGTCTCGGGATATCGTGTCACTCATGGTCGTGGAATTTCTGGGTGACTTCATGGGAAATGGACGAGTCTTACTCTCTGGTGGTTTGGCCCCGTCCAAAGAGTTTGGGTTCATTCTGTGGGCTGGAAGAAGTCCGTTTTATTTTGTAGTTGTTGTTGTTTTCTTTTTTATCCTCAGGTGTCACACCAAATGAGGGATTTCAGAGTAGAGCCCTAGGAGGGGCGACTGGACAATCAGAAATCTGGTTAAAAATTGGGGCCTAGGGACAGGTCAAGCCCATTATGACATCTAATGGTCCAGCCACTGAGAGGACTTACTAGAGGACAGGACTCATGCTGAGGGTCACAATGCGTGTGTATGCCCTCGTCGCACTCAAGAATGGGCGGGGCCTCAGGGTTTATCCTACACTGATCGTTGGACAACGTGCCAACCACAAGGGTTCTTGCTATGGGTAAGGAGGAGTTCTGATTTCTGCATCAGACTCACCCCTGGGCAGTGATTGGAGATAAGGTCTCGGTTCTGAAGCCTGAAAACTGAGGTAGGGAAGAGATGATGACCTAAGGCCATGGCGGGTTTTATGTGCTCAGTGTGCGGTCAGCTTTCTGGGTGTTGGTCAGGAGGTCCGGGCTCAGGATGTGTTCGACAGTGCATTAGTGCCCAGGTTAGACTATATAATTTGGGTAAAGTCGAGTGCTGTGTAGGTTTACCCTCATTTAAGGTGCCTGGGCAGCAAATGAGGCAATCATTTTTTTCTCTAGAGGGCAGGCAGAGTGCTGCATTGTGAGTCCGGAATTGCCAAACTTGAGGGCTTTGGGGCCAGGAGTGTGAGGATGGAAGTCTGAGAAGACAAGCTAGACTTGAGTTTCAGGGCGAGGGCACGGCAGGTACCCCCTGCAGATCTGAACCAATATCTCATGCATCTGAAGTCAGGGCGAGGATCAGACGTTGGCTCAGGTGGGAGTTTCTGAGCATGACCTCCGCTTCATGGAGGGAGCGGAATCTCGAGACCATTGAGGTTTTCCCACGTTGGGAGTTGTGGGATGCCCCCTTCCAGGATTCCTTCTTCCGGACAATTGAGACCTGTTGGACAGCTCCAGGACATCCCATATGGAATTTCTCCAGAGCACCGTTCGCAGATGGATGCCTGGGAAGCCCGCCTCGCATTCCAATTGTCTCCTAGCAACAAGACAGTTTAGATCTGATGGCTCTGCGGGAGCAACCTCGGTGGCTGAGTTGAAATGGACTTTCCTGAGGATGTGTCCTAATGTGTTTTTGTGTCCATGAGGGCCTTGGAATGGGGCGGTGGCACCGGCAACCTGAAGTACTTTCCTAAGCTTTGGACATGGCTCCCATGCACAGGTTTACTTGTGGAGACGAGATGAGTTCTGATGGGTTCCTCAGGAAAACCCCTATGCTCGTATTGGAATCAGGCTTTTGAGGACACATGAATGTATCCCATAGCAATGGATCCTATTATGGCCTAGGGTCCTGTCTGGTTCAATCTTCTTCTCTGGGGACATCCATCTATGGTATGAGTGGAGGTCGATTATCAGCTGGTGTCAGACACCCCTTGTTTGTTCCGGGTGACCCACACTATTGGGATGGCCTAAGGGTCGTTGGAGGTTTCTCCTAATTTGTACGATTTTGGACCATGGAATGGGCAGAATTCCCATGGATTGGTAGGCACAGTCCTAATGTGTGGCTCCAGGGGCCCAGCCTGGAGGGTGTGTGGCCCAAGACTTTGAGGACAGAAGTCTGAGAACACAAACTCAGCTTAGGTTTGGGGACGTAGGTATGGCAGGCCCGATCTACAAACCATGAGAAGAACTCTACAGGATATGAAGAAAGTGCGAGTCTGTGGCGATTGCTCAGGCTTTTGTCTCTGGATTTAGTATCAGTGATGGCCGTGGAATGTCGGGGACGCCTCATGGGCCATGGACGAATCTTCCTCTCTGAGGATTTGGCCCGATTCCCAATTGCTTTTCGTCAATATGTGGGATGGGAGGACTCATTTCAGTTTTGTTACCTCAGGTGTCCCACTAAAAGAGGAATTCCAAAGCAAAGCCGTGGGGAAGACTGAAGGGACAATCCGAACTATGGTTAAAAATTGGGGCCTAGGGGCATGGCAAGCCCAATATGCTATCTCTTCATCAGCCACTGAGTGGCCTTACTTGAGGACTGGGCTCAGCCTGAAGGTCACAATGTGTGTTTGTGACCAATGTGGCCCGCGAGCATGGGCGGGGCCTCATGGGCCACACTGGTTTCAACGACACTGAAAGTTGGACAACATGCCAACCACAAGGTTTCTTGCCATGGGGAAGGAGTTCTGATTTCTGCATCACCTTCAACATGGACAGTGATTGGAGATAAGGTCTAGGTTCTGAAACCTGAAAACCGAGGTTGGGAAGAGATGACGACCTAAGGCCATGGCGGCTCGATGAGTTCAGTGTGCGGCCAGCTGTCTGGGAGGGGCCAGGGGGTCCAGGCTCAGGCTGTGTCAGAAAGGGCATTAGTGCCCTGGTCAGCCTATGTATTTGGGGTACAGCCAAGGTCGGTGCAGGTTGATCCTCATTTGGGGTTACTGGGTAGCCCCAGAGGACAATGTTTTTTATCTGGAGGGCAGGCAGAGTGCTGCATTGTAGTTCTGGATTGCCAAACTGGAGGCCTTGTGGGCCAGTAGTCTGACGACAAAAGTCTGAGAACACAAGCTAGGCTTAGGTTTCTGGGTGAGGCCATGGCAGGCACCATCTACAGACCTGAATCGAGATCTCGTGCATCTGAAGTCAGGGCGAGGATCAGACGATCGCTCAGGTTGGAGTTTCTGTCCCTGATGGCCCCTTCATGAATGGGGGGGCATCACGAGGCCATGGGGGTTTTCCCATGATGGGAGTTGTGAGAAGCTCCAAACTGCAGAGAGTCTTCGGCAGGACAATTGAGACCTGTTGTTTGGCTCCAGGCCAATGATTCTGAGCAGGGATCTAAGGATGGATGGCTGGGTAGCCCACCTCGCATTCCAATTGTCTCCTAGCAACAAGACAGTTTAGATCTCCTGGATCTGTGGGGAGCTACCGAGGATGCTGAGTTGAAATGCACACCCCTGGGGATGGGTCCGAATGTGCTTTTGTGTCTATGGAGACCTTGGAATGAAGCGGTGGCACTGGGGCCCTAAAGGGTTCTCCTAAACAGAGGCTTTGACACAGCTCCAACGTGCAAGTTTCCCATGTGTAGATGAGATGTTTTCTGATGGGTGAAACAAGAAACAGCTATATGCTGCTTTTGAAATCCAGGCCTCTGAGGAGAGATGCCTGGAAACCAAAGCAATGGATCTGATTAGTGCCTAGGGGCCTGTTCTTTCCTTTTTTCCTCTGAGGACATCTGTCTATGGGTCTGAGTGCAGGTAGGGGCTCATTTGGGCTCAGATTGCCCCTGTTTTTCCTGGGAAGCTACCACTATTGAGATATATCAGGGAATTTGGAGGTTTATCCTATTAGAAGGGTTGTGGCCATTGGAATGGGCACACACAATTCCCTTGGAGAGGGCAAGTACAGTCCTCAGGTTTGGCTCCAGGGGCCTGAGCCTGTAGGTTGTGTAGTCCAGCCCTTTTTGGACAGTTGACTGAAAACAAAAACTCGGCTTATGTTTCAGGTCATAGATATGGCAGGACTGCTCTACAGACCATGAGGAGAACTTTTCGGGATTTGAAAGAAGGGCGAGTGTGAGGCTCCTGCTCAAGTTTTTGTCTCGGGATATCGTGTCACTCATGGTCGTGGAATTTCTGGGTGACTTCATGGGAAATGGACGAGTCTTACTCTCTGGTGGTTTGGCCCCGTCCAAAGAGTTTGGGTTCATTCTGTGGGCTGGAAGAAGTCCGTTTTATTTTGTAGTTGTTGTTGTTTTCTTTTTTATCCTCAGGTGTCACACCAAATGAGGGATTTCAGAGTAGAGCCCTAGGAGGGGCGACTGGACAATCAGAAATCTGGTTAAAAATTGGGGCCTAGGGACAGGTCAAGCCCATTATGACATCTAATGGTCCAGCCACTGAGAGGACTTACTAGAGGACAGGACTCATGCTGAGGGTCACAATGCGTGTGTATGCCCTCGTCGCACTCAAGAATGGGCGGGGCCTCAGGGTTTCTCCTACACTGATCGTTGCACAACGTGCCAACCACAAGGGTTCTTGCCATGGGTAAGGAGGAGTTCTGATTTCTGCATCAGACTCACCCCTGGGCAGTGATTGGAGATAAGGTCTCGGTTCTGTAGCCTGAAAACTGAGGTAGGGAAGAGATGATGACCTAAGGCCATGGTGGGTTTTATGTGCTCAGTGTGCGGTCAGATTTCTGGGTGTTGGTCAGGAGGTCCGGACTCAGGATGTGTTCGACAGTGCATTAGTGCCCATGTTAGACTATATAATTTGGGTAAAGTCGAGTGCTGTGTAGGTTTACCCTCATTTAAGTTGCCTGGACAGCTCATGAGGCAATCATTTTTTTTCTAGAGGGCAGGCAGAGTGCTGCATTGTGGGTCCGGAATTGCCAAACTTGAGGGCTTTGGGGCCAGGAGTGGGAGGATGGAAGTCTGAGAAGACAAGCTAGACTTGGGTTTCAGGGCGAGGGCACGGCAGGTACCCCCTGCAGATCTGAACCAATATCTCATGCATCTGAAGTCAGGGCGAGGATCAGACGTTGGCTCAGGTGGGAGTTTCTGAGCATGACGGCCGCTTCATGAAGGGAGCGGAATCTCGAGACCATTGAGGTTTTCCCACGTTGGGAGTTGTGGGATGCCCCCTTCCAGGATTCCTTCTTCCGGACAATTGAGACCTGTTGGACAGCTCCAGGACATCCCATATGGAATGACTCCAGAGCACCGTTCGCGGATGGATGCCTGGGAAGCCCGCCTCGCATTCCAATTGTCTCCTAGCAACAAGACAGTTTAGATCTGATGGCTCTGCGGGAGCAACCTCGGTGGCTGAGTTGAAATGGACTTTCCTGAGGATGTGTCCTAATGTGTTTTTGTGTCCATGAGGGCCTTGGAATGGGGCGGTAGCACCGGCAACCTGAAGTACTTTCCTAAGCTTTGGACATGGCTCCCATGCACAGGTTTACTTGTGGAGACGAGATGAGTTCTGATGGGTGCCTCAGGAAAACCCCTATGCTCGTATTGGAATCAGGCTTTTGAGGACACATGCCTGTAACCCATAGCAATGGATCCTATTATGGCCTAGGGTCCTGTCTGGTTCAATCTTCTTCTCTGGCGACATCCAGCTATGGTATGAGTGGAGGTCGATTATCAGCTGGTGTCAGACACCCCTTGTTTGTTCCGGGTGACCCACACTATTGGGATGGCCTAAGGGTCGTTGGAGGTTTCTCCTAATTTGTACGATTTTGGACCATGGAATGGGCACAATTCCCATGGATTGGTAGGCACAGTCCTAATGTGTGGCTCCAGGGGCCCAGCCTGGAGGGTGTGTGGCCAAAGACTTTGAGGACAGATGTCTGAGAACACAAATTCAGCTTAGGTTTGGGGACGTAGGTATGGCAGGCCCGATCTACAAACCATGAGAAGAACTCTACAGGATATGAAGAAAGTGCGAGTCTGTGGCGATTGCTCAGGCTTTTGTCTCTGGATTTTGTATCAGTGATGGCCGTGGAATGTCGGGGAGGCCTCATGGGCCATGGACGAATCTTCCTCTCTGAGGATTTGGCCCGATTTCCAATTGCTTTTCGTCAATCTGTGGGATGGGAGGACTCATTTCAGTTTTGTTACCTCAGGTGTCCCACCAAAAGAGGAATTCCAAAGCAAAGCCGTGGGGAAGACTGAAGGGACAATCCGAACTATGGTTAAAAATTGGGGCCTAGGGGCATGGCAAGCCCAATATGCTATCTCTTCATCCAGCCACTGAGTGGCCTTACTTGAGGACTGGGCTCAGCCTGAGGGTCACAATGTGCGTTTGTGACCAAAGTGGCCCGCGAACATGGGCGGGGCCTCATGGGCCACACTGGTTTCAACGACACTGAACATTGGACAACATGCCAACCACAAGGTTTCTTGCCATGGGGAAGGAGTTCTGATTTCTGCATCACCTTCAACATGGACAGTGATTGGAGATAAGGTCTAGGTTCTGAAACCTGAAAACCGAGGTTGGGAAGAGATGACGACCTAAGGCCATGGCGGCTCGATGTGCTCAGTGTGCGGCCAGCTGTCTGGGAGGGGCCAGGGGGTCCAGGCTCAGGCTGTGTCAGAAAGGGCATTAGTGCCCTGGTCAGCCTATGTATTTGGGGTACAGCCAAGGTCGCTGCAGGTTGATCCTCATTTGGGGTTACTGGGTAGCCCCAGAGGACAATGTTTTTTATCAGGAGGGCAGGCAGAGTGCTGCATTGTAGTTCTGGATTGCCAAACTGGAGGCCTTGTGGGCCAGTAGTCTGACGACAAAAGTCTGAGAACACAAGCTAGGCTTAGGTTTCTGGGTGAGGCCATGGCAGGCACCATCTACAGACCTGAATCGAGATCTCGTGCATCTGAAGTCAGGGCGAGGATCAGACGATCGCTCAGGTTGGAGTTTCTGTCCCTGATGGCCCCTTCATGAATGGGGGGGCATCACGAGGCCATGGGGGTTTTCCCATGATGGGAGTTGTGAGAAGCTCCAAACTGCAGAGAGTCTTCGGCAGGACAATTGAGACCTGTTGTTTGGGTCCAGGCCAATGATTCTGAGCAGGGTTCTAAGGATGGATGGCTGGGTAGCCCACCTCGCATTCCAATTGTCTCCTAGCAACAAGACAGTTTAGATCTCCTGGATCTGTGGGGAGCTACCGAGGATGCTGAGTTGAAATGCACACCCCTGGGGATGGGTCCGAATGTGCTTTTGTGTCTATGGAGACCTTGGAATGAAGCGGTGGCACTGGGGCCCTAAAGGGTTCTCCTAAACAGAGGCTTTGACACAGCTCCAACGTGCAAGTTTCCCATGTGTAGATGAGATGTTTTCTGATGGGTGAAACAAGAAACAGCTATATGCTGCTTTTGAAATCCAGGCCTCTGAGGAGAGTTGCCTGGAAACCAAAGCAATGGATCTGATTAGTGCCTAGGGGCCTGTTCTTTCCTTTTTACCTCTGAGGACATCTGTCTATGGGTCTGAGTGCAGGTAGGGGCTCATTTGGGCTCAGATTGCCCCTGTTTTTCCTGGAAAGCTACCACTATTGAGATATATCAGGGACTTTGGAGGTTTATCCTATTAGAAGGGTTGTGGCCATTGGAATGGGCACACACAATTCCCTTGGAGAGGGCAAGTACAGTCCTCAGGTTTGGCTCCAGGGGCCTGAGCCTGTAGGTTGTGTCGTCCAGCCCCTTTTGGACAGTTGTCTGAAAACACAAACTCGGCTTATGTTTCAGGTCATAGGTATGGCAGGACTGATCTACAGACCATGAGGAGAACTTTTCGGGATTTGAAAGAAGGGCGAGTGTGAGGCTCCTGCTCAAGTTTTTGTCTCGGGATATCGTGTCACTCATGGTCGTGGAATTTCTGGGTGACTTCATGGGAAATGGACGAGTCTTACTCTCTGGTGGTTTGGCCCCGTCCAAAGAGTTTGGGTTCATTCTGTGGGCTGGAAGAAGTCCGTTTTATTTTGTTGTTGTTGTTGTTGTTGTTGTTTTCTTCTTTAACCTCAGGTGTCCCACCAAATGAGGGATTTCAGAGTAGAGCCCTAGGAGGGGCGACTGGACAATCAGAAATCTGGTTAAAAATTGGGGCCTAGGGACATGTCATGCCCATTATGACATCTAATGGTCCAGCCACTGAGAGGACTTACTAGAGGACAGTACTCATGCTGAGGGTCACAATGCGTGTGTATGCCCTCGTCGCACTCAAGAATGGGCGGGGCTTCAAGGTTTCTCCTACACTGATCGTTAGACAACGTGCCAACCACAAGGGTTCTTGCCATGGGTAAGGAGGAGTTCTGATTTCTGCATCAGACTCACCCCTGGGCAGTGATTGGAGATAAGGTCTCGGTTCTGAAGCCTGAAAACTGAGGTAGGGAAGAGATGATGACCTAAGGCCATGGTGGGTTTTATGTGCTCAGTGTGCGGTCAGATTTCTGGGTGTTGGTCAGGAGGTCCGGGCTCAGGATGTGTTCGACAGTGCATTAGTGCCCAGGTTAGACTATATAATTTGGGTAAAGTCGAGTGCTGTGTAGGTTTACCCTCATTTAAGGTGCCTGGGCAGCTCATGAGGCAATAATTTTTTTTTCTAGAGGGCAGGCAGTGTGCTGCATTGTGGGTCTGGAATTGCCAAACTTGAGGGCTTTGGGGCCAGGAGTGTGAGGATGGAAGTCTGAGAAGACAAGCTAGACTTGGGTTTCAGGGCGAGAGCACGGCAGGTACCCCCTGCAGATCTGAACCAATATCTCATGCATCTGAAGTCAGGGCGAGGATCAGACGTTGGCTCAGGTGGGAGTTTCTGAGCATGACGGCCGCTTCATGAAGGGAGCGGAATCTCGAGACCATTGAGGTTTTCCCACGTTGGGAGTTGTGGGATGCCCCCTTCCAGGATTCCTTCTTCCGGACAATTGAGACCTGTTGGACAGCTCCAGGACATCCCATATGGAATGACTCCAGAGCACCGTTCGCGGATGGATGCCTGGGAAGCCCGCCTCGCATTCCAATTGTCTCCTAGCAACAAGACAGTTTAGATCTGATGGCTCTGCGGGAGCAACCTCGGTGGCTGAGTTGAAATGGACTTTCCTGAGGATGTGTCCTAATGTGTTTTTGTGTCCATGAGGGCCTTTGAATGGGGCGGTGGCACCGGCAACCTGAAGTACTTTCCTAAGCTTTGGACATGGCTCCCATGCACAGGTTTACTTGTGGAGACGAGATGAGTTCTGATGGGTGCCTCAGGAAAACCCCTATGCTCGTATTGGAATCAGGCTTTTGAGGACACATGCCTGTAACCCATAGCAATGGATCCTATTATGGCCTAGGGTCCTGTCTGGTTCAATCTTCTTCTCTGGGGACATCCATCTATGGTATGAGTGGAGGTCAATTATCAGCTGGTGTCAGACACCCCTTGTTTGTTCCGGGTGACCCACACTATTGGGATGGCCTAAGGGTCGTTGGAGGTTTCTCCTAATTTGTACGATTTTGGACCATGGAATGGGCACAATTCCCATGGATTGGTAGGCACAGTCCTAATGTGTGGCTCCAGGGGCCCAGCCTGGAGGGTGTGTGGCCCAAGATTTTGAGGACAGAATTCTGAAAACACAAACTCAGCTTAGGTTTGGGGACGTAGGTATGGCAGGCTCGATCTACAAACCATGAGAAGAACTCTACAGGATATGAAGAAAGTGCGAGTCTGTGGCGATTGCTCAGGCTTTGTCTCTGGATTTTGTATCAGTGATGGCCGTGGAATGTCGTGGAGGCCTCATGAGCCATGGACGAATCTTCCTCTCTGAGGATTTGGCCCGATTCCCAATTGCTTTTCGTCAATCTGTGGGATGGGAGGACTCATTTCAGTTTTGTTACCTCAGGTGTCCCACCAAAAGAGGAATTCCAAAGCAAAGCCGTGGGGAAGACTGAAGGGACAATCCGAACTATGGTTAAAAATTGGGGCCTAGGGGCATGGCAAGCCCAATATGCTATCTCTTCATCCAGCCACTGAGTGGCCTTACTTGAGGACTGGGCTCAGCCTGAGGGTCACAATGTGTGTTTGTGACCAATGTGGCCCGCGAGCATGGGCGGGGCCTCATGGGCCACACTGGTTTCAACAACACTGAACGTTGGACAACATGCCAACCACAAGGTTTCTTGCCATGGGGAAGGAGTTCTGATTTCTGCATCACCTTCAACATGGACAGTGATTGGAGATAAGGTCTAGGTTCTGAAACCTGAAAACCGAGGTTTGGAAGAGATGACGACCTAAGGCCATGGCGGCTCGATGTGCTCAGTGTGCGGCCAGCTGTCTGGAAGGGGCCAGGGGGTCCAGGCTCAGGCTGTGTCAGAAAGGGCATTAGTGCCCTGGTCAGCCTATGTATTTGGGGTACAGCCAAGGTCGGTGCAGGTTGATCCTCATTTGGGGTTACTGGGTAGCCCCAGAGGACAATATTTTTTATCTGGAGGGCAGGCAGAGTGCTGCATTGTATTTCTGGATTGCCAAACTGGAGGCCTTGTGGGCCAGTAGTCTGACGACAAAAGTCTGAGAACACAAGCTAGGCTTAGGTTTCTGGGTGAGGCCATGGCAGGCACAATCTACAGACCTGAATCGAGATCTCGTGCATCTGAAGTCAGGGCGAGGATCAGACGATCGCTCAGGTTGGAGTTTCTGTCCCTGATGGCCCCTTCATGAATGGGGTGGCATCACGAGGCCATGGGGGTTTTCCCATGATGGGAGTTGTGAGAAGCTCCAAACTGCAGAGAGTCTTCGGCAGGACAATTGAGACCTGTTGTTTGGGTCCAGGCCAATGATTCTGAGCAGGGTTCTAAGGATGGATGGCTGGGTAGCCCACATCGCATTCCAATTGTCTCCTAGCAACAAGACAGTTTAGATCTCCTGGATCTGTGGGGAGCTACCGAGGATGCTGAGTTGAAATGCACACCCCTGGGGATGGGTCCGAATGTGCTTTTGTGTCTATGGAGACCTTGGAATGAAGCGGTGGCACTGGGGCCCTAAAGGGTTCTCCTAAACAGAGGCTTTGACACAGCTCCAACGTGCAAGTTTCCCATGTGTAGATGAGATGTTTTCTGATGGGTGAAACAAGAAACAGCTATATGCTGCTTTTGAAATCCAGGCCTCTGAGGAGAGATGCCTGGAAACCAAAGCAATGGATCTGATTAGTGCCTAGGGGCCTGTTCTTTCCTTTTTACCTCTGAGGACATCTGTCTATGGGTCTGAGTGCAGGTAGGGGCTCATTTGGGCTCAGATTGCCCCTGTTTTTCCTGGGAAGCTACCACTATTGAGATATATCAGGGACTTTGGAGGTTTATCCTATTAGAAGGGTTGTGGCCATTGGAATGGGCACACACAATTCCCTTGGAGAGGGCAAGTACAGTCCTCAGGTTTGGCTCCAGGGGCCTGAGCCTGTAGGTTGTGTCGTCCAGCCCCTTTTGGACAGTTGTCTGAAAACACAAACTCGGCTTATGTTTCAGGTCATAGGTATGGCAGGACTGATCTACAGACCATGAGCAGAACTTTTCAGGATTTGAAAGAAGGGCGAGTGTGAGGCTCCTGCTCAAGTTTTTGTCTCGGGATACCGTGTCACTCATGGTCGTGGAATTTCTGGGTGACTTCATAGGAAAAGGACGAGTCTTACTCTCTGGTGGTTTGGCCCCGTCCAAAGAGTTTGGGTTCATTCTGTGGGCTGGAAGAAGTCCGTTTTATTTTGTTGTTGTTGTTGTTGTTGTTGTTGTTTTCTTTTTTAACCTCAGGTGTCCCACCAAATGAGGGATTTCAGAGTAGAGCCCTAGGAGGGGCGACTGGACAATCAGAATTCTGGTTAAAAATTGGGGCCTAGGGACATGTCAAGCCCATTATGACATCTTATGGTCCAGCCACTGAGAGGACTTACTAGAGGACAGGACTCATGCTGAGGGTCACAATGCGTGTGTATGCCCTCGTCGCACTCAAGAATGGGCGGGGCCTCAGGGTTTCTCCTACACTGATCGTTGAACAACGTGCCAACCACAAGGGTTCTTGCCATGGGTAAGGAGGAGTTCTGATTTCTGCATCAGACTCACCCCTGGGCAGTGATTGGAGATAAGGTCTCGGTTCTGAAGCCTGAAAACTGAGGTAGGGAAGAGATGATGACTTAAGGCCATGGCGGGTTTTATGTGCTCAGTGTGCGGTCAGCTTTCTGGGTGTTGGTCAGGGGGTCGAGCTCAGGTTGTGTTCGACAGTGCATTAGTGCCCAGGTTAGACTATATAATTTGGGTAAAGTCGAGTGCTGTGTAGGTTTACCTTCATTTAAGGTGCCTGGGCAGCTTATGAGGCAATCATTTTTTTTCTAGAGGGCAGGCAGAGTGCTGCATTGTGGGTCCGGAATTGCCAAACTTGAGGGCTTTGGGGCCAGGAGTGTGAGGATGGAAGTCTGAGAAGACAAGCTAGACTTGGGTTTCAGGGCGAGGGCACGGCAGGTACCCCCTGCAGATCTGAACCAATATCTCATGCATCTGAAGTCAGGGCGAGGATCAGACGTTGGCTCAGGTGGGAGTTTCTGAACATGACGGCCGCTTCATGAAGGGAGCGGAATCTCGAGACCATTGAGGTTTTCCCACGTTGGGAGTTGTGGGATGCCCCCTTCCAGGATTCCTTCTTCCGGACAATTGAGACCTATTGGACAGCTCCAGGACATCCCATATGGAATGACTCCAGAGCACCGTTCGCGGATGGATGCCTGGGAAGCCCGCCTCGCATTCCAATTGTCTCCTAGCAACAAGACAGTTTAGATCTGATGGCTCTGCGGGAGCAACCTCGGTGGCTGAGTTGAAATGGACTTTCCTGAGGATGTATCCTAATGTGTTTTTGTGTCCATGAGGGCCTTGGAATGGGGCGGTGGCACCGGCAACCTGAAGTACTTTCCTAAGCTTTGGACATGGCTCCCATGCACAGGTTTACTTGTGGAGACGAGATGAGTTCTGATGGGTGCCTCAGGAAAACCCCTATGCTCGTATTGGAATCAGGCTTTTGAGGACACATGCCTGTAACCCATAGCAATGGATCCTATTATGGCCTAGGGTCCTGTCTGGTTCAATCTTCTTCTCTGGCGACATCCATCTATGGTAAGAGTGGAGGTCGATTATCAGCTGGTGTCAGACACCCCTTGTTTGTTCCGGGTGACCCACACTATTGGGATGGCCTAAGGGTCGTTGGAGGTTTCTCCTAATTTGTACGATTTTGGACCATGGAATGGGCACAATTCCCATGGATTGGTAGGCACAGTCCTAATGTGTGGCTCCAGGGGCCCAGCCTGGAGGGTGTGTGGCCCAAGATTTTGAGGACAGAAGTCTGAAAACACAAACTCAGCTTAGGTTTGGGGACGTAGGTATGGCAGGCTCGATCTACAAACCATGAGAAGAACTCTACAGGATATGAAGAAAGTGCGAGTCTGTGGCGATTGCTCAGGCTTTTGTCTCTGGATTTTGTATCAGTGATGGCCGTGGAATGTCGGGGAGGCCTCATGCGCCATGGAGGAATCTTCCTCTCTGAGGATTTGGCCCGATTCCCAATTGCTTTTCGTCAATCTGTGGGATGGGAGGACTCATTTCAGTTTTGTTACCTCAGGTGTCCCACCAAAAGAGGAATTCCAAAGCAAAGCCGTGGGGAAGACTGAAGGGACAATCCGAACTATGGTTAAAAATTGGGGCCTAGGGGCATGGCAAGCCCAATATGCTATCTCTTCATCCAGCCACTGAGTGGCCTTACTTGAGGACTGGGCTCAGCCTGAGGGTCACAATGTGTGTTTGTGACCAATGTGGCCCGCGAGCATGGGCGGGGCCTCATGGGCCACACTGGTTTCAACGACACTGAACGTTGGACAACATGCCAACCACAAGGTTTCTTGCCATGGGGAAGGAGTTCTGATTTCTGCATCACCTTCAACATGGACAGTGATTGGAGATAAGGTCTAGGTTCTGAAACCTGAAAACCGAGGTTGGGAAGAGATGACGACCTAAGGCCATGGCGGCTCGATGTGCTCAGTGTGCGGCCAGCTGTCTGGGAGGGGCCAGGGGGTCCAGGCTCAGGCTGTGTCAGAAAGGGCATTAGTGCCCTGGTCAGCCTATGTATTTGGGGTACAGCCAAGGTCGCTGCAGGTTGATCCTCCTTTGGGGTTACTGGGTAGCCCCAGAGGACAATGTTTTTTATCTGGAGGGCAGGCAGAGTGCTGCATTGTAGTTCTGGATTGCCAAACTGGAGGCCTTGTGGGCCAGTAGTCTGACGACAAAAGTCTGAGAACACAAGCTAGGCTTAGGTTTCTGGGTGAGGCCATGGCAGGCACAATCTACAGACCTGAATCGAGATCTCGTGCATCTGAAGTCAGGGCGAGGATCAGACGATCGCTCAGGTTGGAGTTTCTGTCCCTGATGGCCCCTTCATGAATGGGGGGGCATCACGAGGCCATGGGGGTTTTCCCATGATGGGAGTTGTGAGAAGCTCCAAACTGCAGAGAGTCTTCGGCAGGACAATTGAGACCTGTTGTTTGGGTCCAGGCCAATGATTCTGAGCAGGGTTCTAAGGATGGATGGCTGGGTAGCCCACCTCGCATTCCAATTGTCTCCTAGCAACAAGACAGTTTAGATCTCCTGGATCTGTGGGGAGCTACCGAGGATGCTGAGTTGAAATGCACACCCCTGGGGATGGGTCCGAATGTGCTTTTGTGTCTATGGAGACCTTGGAATGAAGCGGTGGCACTGGGGCCCTAAAGGGTTCTCCTAAACAGAGGCTTTGACACAGCTCCAACGTGCAAGTTTCCCATGTGTAGATGAGATGTTTTCTGATGGGTGAAACAAGAAACAGCTATATGCTGCTTTTGAAATCCAGGCCTCTGAGGAGAGATGCCTGGAAACCAAAGCAATGGATCTGATTAGTGCCTAGGGGCCTGTTCTTTCCTTTTTACCTCTGAGGACATCTGTCTATGGGTCTGAGTGCAGGTAGGGGCTCATTTGGGCTCAGATTGCCCCTGTTTTTCCTGGGAAGCTACCACTATTGAGATATATCAGGGACTTTGGAGGTTTATCCTATTAGAAGGGTTGTGGCCATTGGAATGGGCACACACAATTCCCTTGGAGAGGGCAAGTACAGTCCTCAGGTTTGGCTCCAGGGGCCTGAGCCTGTAGGTTGTGTCGTCCAGCCCCTTTTGGACAGTTGTCTGAAAACACAAACTCGGCTTATGTTTCAGGTCATAGGTATGGCAGGACTGATCTACAGACCATGAGCAGAACTTTTCAGGATTTGAAAGAAGGGCGAGTGTGAGGCTCCTGCTCAAGTTTTTGTCTCGGGATACCGTGTCACTCATGGTCGTGGAATTTCTGGGTGACTTCATAGGAAAAGGACGAGTCTTACTCTCTGGTGGTTTGGCCCCGTCCAAAGAGTTTGGGTTCATTCTGTGGGCTGGAAGAAGTCCGTTTTATTTTGTTGTTGTTGTTGTTGTTGTTGTTGTTTTCTTTTTTAACCTCAGGTGTCCCACCAAATGAGGGATTTCAGAGTAGAGCCCTAGGAGGGGCGACTGGACAATCAGAATTCTGGTTAAAAATTGGGGCCTAGGGACATGTCAAGCCCATTATGACATCTTATGGTCCAGCCACTGAGAGGACTTACTAGAGGACAGGACTCATGCTGAGGGTCACAATGCGTGTGTATGCCCTCGTCGCACTCAAGAATGGGCGGGGCCTCAGGGTTTCTCCTACACTGATCGTTGAACAACGTGCCAACCACAAGGGTTCTTGCCATGGGTAAGGAGGAGTTCTGATTTCTGCATCAGACTCACCCCTGGGCAGTGATTGGAGATAAGGTCTCGGTTCTGAAGCCTGAAAACTGAGGTAGGGAAGAGATGATGACTTAAGGCCATGGCGGGTTTTATGTGCTCAGTGTGCGGTCAGCTTTCTGGGTGTTGGTCAGGGGGTCCGTCTCAGGTTGTGTTCGACAGTGCATTAGTGCCCAGGTTAGACTATATAATTTGGGTAAAGTCGAGTGCTGTGTAGGTTTACCTTCATTTAAGGTGCCTGGGCAGCTTATGAGGCAATCATTTTTTTTCTAGAGGGCAGGCAGAGTGCTGCATTGTGGGTCCGGAATTGCCAAACTTGAGGGCTTTGGGGCCAGGAGTGTGAGGATGGAAGTCTGAGAAGACAAGCTAGACTTGGGTTTCAGGGCGAGGGCACGGCAGGTACCCCCTGCAGATCTGAACCAATATCTCATGCATCTGAAGTCAGGGCGAGGATCAGACGTTGGCTCAGGTGGGAGTTTCTGAACATGACGGCCGCTTCATGAAGGGAGCGGAATCTCGAGACCATTGAGGTTTTCCCACGTTGGGAGTTGTGGGATGCCCCCTTCCAGGATTCCTTCTTCCGGACAATTGAGACCTATTGGACAGCTCCAGGACATCCCATATGGAATGACTCCAGAGCACCGTTCGCGGATGGATGCCTGGGAAGCCCGCCTCGCATTCCAATTGTCTCCTAGCAACAAGACAGTTTAGATCTGATGGCTCTGCGGGAGCAACCTCGGTGGCTGAGTTGAAATGGACTTTCCTGAGGATGTATCCTAATGTGTTTTTGTGTCCATGAGGGCCTTGGAATGGGGCGGTGGCACCGGCAACCTGAAGTACTTTCCTAAGCTTTGGACATGGCTCCCATGCACAGGTTTACTTGTGGAGACGAGATGAGTTCTGATGGGTGCCTCAGGAAAACCCCTATGCTCGTATTGGAATCAGGCTTTTGAGGACACATGCCTGTAACCCATAGCAATGGATCCTATTATGGCCTAGGGTCCTGTCTGGTTCAATCTTCTTCTCTGGGGACATCCATCTATGGTATGAGTGGAGGTCGATTATCAGCTGGTGTCAGACACCCCTTGTTTGTTCCGGGTGACCCACACTATTGGGATGGCCTAAGGGTCGTTGGAGGTTTCTCCTAATTTGTACGATTTTGGACCATGGAATGGGCACAATTCCCATGGATTGGTAGGCACAGTCCTAATGTGTGGCTCCAGGGGCCCAGCCTGGAGGGTGTGTGGCCCAAGATTTTGAGGACAGAAGTCTGAAAACACAAACTCAGCTTAGGTTTGGGGACGTAGGTATGGCAGGCTCGATCTACAAACCATGAGAAGAACTCTACAGGATATGAAGAAAGTGCGAGTCTGTGGCGATTGCTCAGGCTTTTGTCTCTGGATTTTGTATCAGTGATGGCCGTGGAATGTCGGGGAGGCCTCATGCGCCATGGAGGAATCTTCCTCTCTGAGGATTTGGCCCGATTCCCAATTGCTTTTCGTCAATCTGTGGGATGGGAGGACTCATTTCAGTTTTGTTACCTCAGGTGTCCCACCAAAAGAGGAATTCCAAAGCAAAGCCGTGGGGAAGACTGAAGGGAAAATCCGAACTATGGTTAAAAATTGGGGCCTAGGGGCATGGCAAGCCCAATATGCTATCTCTTCATCCAGCCACTGAGTGGCCTTACTTGAGGACTGGGCTCAGCCTGAGGGTCACAATGTGTGTTTGTGACCAATGTGGCCCGCGAGCATGGGCGGGGCCTCATGGGCCACACTGGTTTCAACGACACTGAACGTTGGACAACATGCCAACCACAAGGTTTCTTGCCATGGGGAAGGAGTTCTGATTTCTGCATCACCTTCAACATGGACAGTGATTGGAGATAAGGTCTAGGTTCTGAAACCTGAAAACCGAGGTTGGGAAGAGATGACGACCTAAGGCCATGGCGGCTCGATGTGCTCAGTGTGCGGCCAGCTGTCTGGGAGGGGCCAGGGGGTCCAGGCTCAGGCTGTGTCAGAAAGGGCATTAGTGCCCTGGTCAGCCTATGTATTTGGGGTACAGCCAAGGTCGCTGCAGGTTGATCCTCCTTTGGGGTTACTGGGTAGCCCCAGAGGACAATGTTTTTTATCTGGAGGGCAGGCAGAGTGCTGCATTGTAGTTCTGGATTGCCAAACTGGAGGCCTTGTGGGCCAGTAGTCTGACGACAAAAGTCTGAGTACACAAGCTAGGCTTAGGTTTCTGGGTGAGGCCATGGCAGGCACAATCTACAGACCTGAATCGAGATCTCGTGCATCTGAAGTCAGGGCGAGGATCAGACGATCGCTCAGGTTGGAGTTTCTGTCCCTGATGGCCCCTTCATGAATGGGGGGGCATCACGAGGCCATGGGGGTTTTCCCATGATGGGAGTTGTGAGAAGCTCCAAACTGCAGAGAGTCTTCGGCAGGACAATTGAGACCTGTTGTTTGGCTCCAGGCCAATGATTCTGAGCAGGGTTCTAAGGATGGATGGCTGGGTAGCCCACCTCGCATTCCAATTGTCTCCTAGCAACAAGACAGTTTAGATCTCCTGGATCTGTGGGGAGCTACCGAGGATGCTGAGTTGAAATGCACACCCCTGGGGATGGGTCCGAATGTGCTTTTGTGTCTATGGAGACCTTGGAATGAAGCGGTGGCACTGGGGCCCTAAAGGGTTCTCCTAAACAGAGGCTTTGACACAGCTCCAACGTGCAAGTTTCCCATGTGTAGATGAGATGTTTTCTGATGGGTGAAACAAGAAACAGCTATATGCTGCTTTTGAAATCCAGGCCTCTGAGGAGAGATGCCTGGAAACCAAAGCAATGGATCTGATTAGTGCCTAGGGGCCTGTTCTTTCCTTTTTACCTCTGAGGACATCTGTCTATGGGTCTGAGTGCAGGTTGGGGCTCATTTGGGCTCAGATTGCCCCTGTTTTTCCTGGGAAGCTACCACTATTGAGATATATTAGGGACTTTGGAGGTTTATCCTATTAGAAGGGTTGTGGCCATTGGAATGGGCACACACAATTCCCTTGGAGAGGGCAAGTACAGTCTTCAGGTTTGGCTCCAGGGGCCTGAGCCTGTAGGTTGTGTCGTCCAGCCCCTTTTGGACAGTTGTCTGAAAACACAAACTCGGCTTATGTTTCAGGTCATAGGTATGGCAGGACTGATCTACAGACCATGAGGAGAACTTTTCGGGATTTGAAAGAAGGGCGAGTGTGAGGCTCCTGCTCAAGTTTTTGTCTCGGGATACCGTGTCACTCATGGTCGTGGAATTTCTGGGTGACTTCATAGGAAATGGACGAGTCTTACTCTCTGGTGGTTTGGCCCCGTCCAAAGAGATTGGGTTCATTCTGTGGGTTGGAAGAAGTCCGTTTTATTTTGTTGTTGTTGTTGTTGATGTAGTTTTCGTTTTTAACCTCAGGTGTCCCACCAAATGAGGGATTTCAGAGTAGAGCCCTAGGAGGGGCGACTGGACAATCCGAATTCTGGTTAAAAATTGGGGCCTAGGGACATGTCAAGCCCATTATGACATCTTATGGTCCAGCCACTGAGAGGACTTACTAGAGGACAGGACTCATGCTGAGGGTCACAATGCGTGTGTATGCCCTCGTCGCACTCAAGAATTGGCGGGGCCTCAGGGTTTCTCCTACACTGATCGTTGGACAATGTGCCAACCACAAGGGTTCTTGCCATGGGTAAGGAGGAGTTCTGATTTCTGCATCAGACTCACCCCTGGGCAGTGATTGGAGATAAGGTCTCGGTTCTGAAGCCTGAAAACTGAGGTAGGGAAGAGATGATGACTTAAGGCCATGGCGGGTTTTATGTGCTCAGTGTGCGGTCAGCTTTCTGGGTGTTGGTCAGGAGGTCCGGGCTCAGGTTGTGTTCGACAGTGCATTAGTGCCCAGGTTAGACTATATAATTTGGGTAAAGTCGAGTGCTGTGTAGGTTTACCCTCATTTAAGGTGCCTGGGCAGCTCATGAGGCAATCATTTTTTTTCTAGAGGGCAGGCAGAGTGCTGCATTGTGGGTCCGGAATTGCCAAACTTGAGGGCTTTGGGGCCAGGAGTGTGAGGATGGAAGTCTGAGAAGACAAGCTAGACTTGGGTTTCAGGGCGAGGGCACGGCAGGTCCCCCCTGCAGATCTGAACCAATATCTCATGCATCTGAAGTCAGGGCGAGGATCAGACGTTGGCTCAGGTGGGAGTTTCTGAGCATGACGGCCGCTTCATGAAGGGAGCGGAATCTCGAGACCATTGAGGTTTTCCCACGTTGGGAGTTGTGGGATGCCCCCTTCCAGGATTCCTTCTTCCGGACAATTGAGACCTATTGGACAGCTCCAGGACATCCCATATGGAATGACTCCAGAGCACCGTTCGCGGATGGATGCCTGGGAAGCCCGCCTCGCATTCCAATTGTCTCCTAGCAACAAGACAGTTTAGATCTGATGGCTCTGCGGGAGCAACCTCGGTGGCTGAGTTGAAATGGACTTTCCTGAGGATGTGTCCTAATGTGTTTTTGTGTCCATGAGGGCCTTGGAATGGGGCGGTGGCACCGGCAACCTGAAGTACTTTCCTAAGCTTTGGACATGGCTCCCATGCACAGGTTTACTTGTGGAGACGAGATGAGTTCTGATGGGTGCCTCAGGAAAACCCCTATGCTCGTATTGGAATCAGGCTTTTGAGGACACATGCCTGTAACCCATAGCAATGGATCCTATTATGGCCTAGGGTCCTGTCTGGTTCAATCTTCTTCTCTGGCGACATCCATCTATGGTATGAGTGGAGGTCGATTATCAGCTGGTGTAAGACACCCCTTGTTTGTTCCAGGTGACCCACACTATTGGGATGGCCTAAGGGTCGTTGGAGGTTTCTACTAATTTGTACGATTTTGGACCATGGAATGGGCAGAATTCCCATAGATTGGTAGGCACAGTCCTAATGTGTGGCTCCAGGGGCCCAGCCTGGAGGGTGTGTGGCCCAAGACTTTGAGGACAGAAGTCTGAAAACACAAACTCAGCTTAGGTTTGGGGACGTAGGTATGGCAGGCCCGATCTACAAACCATGAGAAGAACTCTACAGGATATGAAGAAAGTGCGAGTCTGTGGCAATTGCTCAGGCTTTTGTCTCTGGATTTTGTATCAGTGATGGCCGTGGAATGTCGGGGAGGCCTCATGGGCCATGGACGAATCTTCCTCTCTGAGGATTTGGCCCGATTCCCAATTGCTTTTCGTCAATCTGTGGGATGGGAGGACTCATTTCAGTTTTGTTACCTCAGGTGTCCCACCAAAAGAGGAATTCCAAAGCAAAGCCGTGGGGAAGACTGAAGGGACAATCGGAACTATGGTGAAAAATTGGGGCCTAGGGGCATGGCAAGCCCAATATGCTATCTCTTCATCCAGCCACTGAGTGGCCTTACTTGAGGACTGGGCTCAGCCTGAGGGTCACAATGTGTGTTTGTGACCAATGTGGCCCGTGAGCATGGGCGGGGCTTCATGGGCCACACTGGTTTCAACGACACTGAACGTTGGACAACATGCCAACCACAAGGTTTCTTGCCATGGGGAAGGAGTTCTGATTTCTGCATCACCTTCAACATGGACAGTGATTGGAGATAAGGTCTAGGTTCTGAAACCTGAAAACCGAGGTTGGGAAGAGATGACGACCTAAGGCCATGGCGGCTCGATGTGCTCAGTGTGCGGCCAGCTGTCTGGGAGGGGCCAGGGGGTCCAGGCTCAGGCTGTGTCAGAAAGGGCATTAGTGCCCTGGTCAGCCTATGTATTTGGGGTACAGCCAAGGTCGGTGCAGGTTGATCCTCATTTGGGGTTACTGGGTAGCCCCAGAGGACAATGTTTTTTATCTGGAGGGCAGGCAGAGTGCTGCATTGTAGTTCTGGATTGCCAAACTGGAGGCCTTGTGGGCCAGTAGTCTGACGACAAAAGTCTGAGAACACAAGCTATGCTTAGGTTTCTGGGTGAGGCCATGGCAGGCACAATCTACAGACCTGAATCGAGATCTCGTGCATCTGAAGTCAGGGCGAGGATCAGACGATCGCTCAGGTTGGAGTTTCTGTCCCTGATGGCCCCTTCATGAATGGGGGGGCATCACGAGGCCATGGGGGTTTTCCCATGATGGGTGTTGTGAGAAGCTCCAAACTGCAGAGAGTCTTCGGCAGGACAATTGAGACCTGTTGTTTGGGTCCAGGCCAATGATTCTGAGCAGGGTTCTAAGGATGGATGGCTGGGTAGCCCACCTCGCATTCCAATTGTCTCCTAGCAACAAGACAGTTTAGATCTCCTGGATCTGTGGGGAGCTACCGAGGATGCTGAGTTGAAATGCACACCCCTGGGGATGGGTCCGAATGTGCTTTTGTGTCTATGGAGACCTTGGAATGAAGCGGTGGCACTGGGGCCCTAAAGGGTTCTCCTAAACAGAGGCTTTGACACAGCTCCAACGTGCAAGTTTCCCATGTGTAGATGAGATGTTTTCTGATGGGTGAAACAAGAAACAGCTATATGCTGCTTTTGAAATCCAGGCCTCTGAGGAGAGATGCCTGGAAACCAAAGCAATGGATCTGATTAGTGCCTAGGGGCCTGTTCTTTCCTTTTTACCTCTGAGGACATCTGTCTATGGGTCTGAGTGCAGGTAGGGGCTCATTTGGGCTCAGATTGCCCCTGTTTTTCCTGGGAAGCTACCACTATTGAGATATATCAGGGACTTTGGAGGTTTATCCTATTTGAAGGGTTGTGGCCATTGGAATGGGCACACACAATTCCCTTGGAGAGGGCAAGTACAGTCCTCAGGTTTGGCTCCAGGGGCCTGAGCCTGTAGGTTGTGTAGTCCAGCCCCTTTTGGACAGTTGTCTGAAAACACAAACTCGGCTTATGTTTCAGGTCATAGGTATGGCAGGACTGATCTACAGACCATGAGGAGAACTTTTCGGGATTTGAAAGAAGGGCGAGTGTGAGGCTCCTGCTCAAGTTTTTGTCTCGGGATACCGTGTCACTCATGGTCGTGGAATTTCTGGGTGACTTCATAGGAAATGGACGAGTCTTACTCTCTGGTGGTTTGGCCCCGTCCAAAGAGTTTGGGTTCATTCTGTGGGTTGGAAGAAGTCCGTTTTATTTTGTTGTTGTTGTTGTTGTTGTTGTTTTCTTTTTTAACCTCAGGTGTCCCACCAAATGAGGGATTTCAGAGTAGAGCCCTAGGAGGGGCGACTGGACAATCAGAATTCTGGTTAAAAATTGGGGCCTAGGGACATGTCAAGCCCATTATGACATCTTATGGTCCAGCCACTGAGAGGACTTACTAGAGGACAGGACTCATGCTGAGGGTCACAATGCGTGTGTATGCCCTCGTCGCACTCAAGAATGGGCGGGGCCTCAGGGTTTCTCCTACACTGATCGTTGGACAACGTGCCAACCACAAAGATTCTTACCATGGGTAAGGAGGAGTTCTGATTTCTGCATCAGACTCACCCCTGGGCAGTGATTGGAGATAAGGTCTCGGTTCTGAAGCCTGAAAACTGAGGTAGGGAAGAGATGATGACTTAAGGCCATGGCGGGTTTTATGTGCTCAGTGTGCGGTCAGCTTTCTGTGTGTTGGTCAGGGGGTCGGGCTCAGGTTGTGTTCGACAGTGCATTAGTGCCCAGGTTAGACTATATAATTTGGGTAAAGTCGAGTGCTGTGTAGTTTTACCTTCATTTAAGGTGCCTGGGCAGCTTATGAGGCAATCATTTTTTTTCTAGAGGGCAGGCAGACTGCTGCATTGTGGGTCCGGAATTGCCAAACTTGAGGGCTTTGGGGCCAGGAGTGTGAGGATGGAAGTCTGAGAAGACAAGCTAGACTTGGGTTTCAGGGCGAGGGCATGGCAGGTCCCCCCTGCAGATCTGAACCAATATCTCATGCATCTGAAGTCAGGGCGAGGATCAGACGTTGGCTCAGGTGGGAGTTTCTGAGCATGACGGCCGCTTCATGAAGGGAGCGGAATCTCGAGACCATTGAGGTTTTCCCACGTTGGGAGTTGTGGGATGCCCCCTTCCAGGATTCCTTCTTCCGGACAATTGAGACCTATTGGACAGCTCCAGGACATCCCATATGGAATGACTCCAGAGCACCGTTCGCGGATGGATGCCTGGGAAGCCCGCCTCGCATTCCAATTGTCTCCTAGCAACAAGACAGTTTAGATCTGATGGCTCTGCGGGAGCAACCTCGGTGGCTGAGTTGAAATGGACTTTCCTGAGGATGTGTCCTAATGTGTTTTTGTGTCCATGAGGGCCTTGGAATGGGGCGGTGGCACCGGCAACCTGAAGTACTTTCCTAAGCTTTGGACATGGCTCCCATGCACAGGTTTACTTGTGGAGACGAGATGAGTTCTGATGGGTGCCTCAGGAAAACCCCTATGCTCGTATTGGAATCAGGCTTTTGAGGACACATGCCTGTAACCCATAGCAATGGATCCTATTATGGCCTAGGGTCCTGTCTGGTTCAATCTTCTTCTCTGGCGACATCCATCTATGGTATGAGTGGAGGTCGATTATCAGCTGGTGTAAGACACCCCTTGTTTGTTCCAGGTGACCCACACTATTGGGATGGCCTAAGGGTCGTTGGAGGTTTCTACTAATTTGTACGATTTTGGACCATGGAATGGGCAGAATTCCCATAGATTGGTAGGCACAGTCCTAATGTGTGGCTCCAGGGGCCCAGCCTGGAGGGTGTGTGGCCCAAGACTTTGAGGACAGAAGTCTGAAAACACAAACTCAGCTTAGGTTTGGGGACGTAGGTATGGCAGGCCCGATCTACAAACCATGAGAAGAACTCTACAGGATATGAAGAAAGTGCGAGTCTGTGGCAATTGCTCAGGCTTTTGTCTCTGGATTTTGTATCAGTGATGGCCGTGGAATGTCGGGGAGGCCTCATGGGCCATGGACGAATCTTCCTCTCTGAGGATTTGGCCCGATTCCCAATTGCTTTTCGTCAATCTGTGGGATGGGAGGACTCATTTCAGTTTTGTTACCTCAGGTGTCCCACCAAAAGAGGAATTCCAAAGCAAAGCCGTGGGGAAGAGTGAAGGGACAATCCGAACTCTGGTTAAAAATTGGGGCCTAGGGGCATGGCAAGCCCAATATGCTATCTCTTCATCCAGCCACTGAGTGGCCTTACTTGAGGACTGGGCTCAGCCTGAGGGTCACAATGTGTGTTTGTGACCAATGTGGCCCGTGAGCATGGGCGGGGCCTCATGGGCCACACTGGTTTCAACGACACTGAACGTTGGACAACATGCCAACCACAAGGTTTCTTGCCATGGGGAAGGAGTTCTGATTTCTGCATCACCTTCAACATGGACAGTGATTGGAGATAAGGTCTAGGTTCTGAATCCTGAAAACCGAGGTTGGGAAGAGATGACGACCTAAGGCCATGGCGGCTCGATGTGCTCAGTGTGCGGCCAGCTGTCTGGGAGGGGCCAGGGGGTCCAGGCTCAGGCTGTGTCAGAAAGGGCATTAGTGCCCTGGTCAGCCTATGTATTTGGGGTACAGCCAAGGTCGGTGCAGGTTGATCCTCATTTGGGGTTACTGGGTAGCCCCAGAGGACAATGTTTTTTATCTGGAGGGCAGGCAGAGTGCTGCATTGTAGTTCTGGATTGCCAAACTGGAGGCCTTGTGGGCCAGTAGTCTGACGACAAAAGTCTGAGAACACAAGCTAGGCTTAGGTTTCTGGGTGAGGCCATGGCAGGCACAATCTACAGACCTGAATCGAGATCTCGTGCATCTGAAGTCAGGGCGAGGATCAGACGATCGCTCAGGTTGGAGTTTCTGTCCCTGATGGCCCCTTCATGAATGGGGGGGCATCACGAGGCCATGGGGGTTTTCCCATGATGGGAGTTGTGAGAAGCTCCAAACTGCAGAGAGTCTTCGGCAGGACAATTGAGACCTGTTGTTTGGCTCCAGGCCAATGATTCTGAGCAGGGTTCTAAGGATGGATGGCTGGGTAGCCCACCTCGCATTCCAATTGTCTCCTAGCAACAAGACAGTTTAGATCTCCTGGATCTGTGGGGAGCTACCGAGGATGCTGAGTTGAAATGCACACCCCTGGGGATGGGTCCGAATGTGCTTTTGTGTCTATGGAGACCTTGGAATGAAGCGGTGGCACTGGGGCCCTAAAGGGTTCTCCTAAACAGAGGCTTTGACACAGCTCCAACGTGCAAGTTTCCCATGTGTAGATGAGATGTTTTCTGATGGGTGAAACAAGAAACAGCTATATGCTGCTATTGAAATCCAGGCCTCTGAGGAGAGATGCCTGGAAACCAAAGCAATGGATCTGATTAGTGCCTAGGGGCCTGTTCTTTCCTTTTTACCTCTGAGGACATCTGTCTATGGGTCTGAGTGCAGGTAGGGGCTCATTTGGGCTCAGATTGCCCCTGTTTTTCCTGGGAAGCTACCAATATTGAGATATATCAGGGACTTTGGAGGTTTATCCTATTAGAAGGGTTGTGGCCATTGGAATGGGCACACACAATTCCCTTGGAGAGGGCAAGTACAGTCTTCAGGTTTGGCCCCAGGGGCCTGAGCCTGTAGGTTGTGTCGTCCAGCCCCTTTTGGACAGTTGTCTGAAAACACAAACTCGGCTTATGTTTCAGGTCATAGGTATGGCAGGACTGATCTACAGATCATGAGGAGAACTTTTCGGGATTTGAAAGAAGGGCGAGTGTGAGGCTCCTGCTCAAGTTTTTGTCTCGGGATACCGTGTCACTCATGGTCGTGGAATTTCTGGGTGACTTCATAGGAAATGGACGAGTATACTCTCTGGTGGTTTGACCCCGTCCAAAGAGTTTGGGTTCATTCTGTGGGTTGGAAGAAGTCCGTTTTATTTTGTTGTTGTTGTTGTTGTTGTTGTTTTCTTTTTTAACCTCAGGTGTCCCACCAAATGAGGGATTTCAGAATAGAGCCCTAGGAGGGGCGACTGGACAATCAGAAATCTGGTTAAAAATTGGGGCCTAGGGACATGTCAAGCCCATTATGACATCTTATGGTCCAGCCACTGAGAGGACTTACTAGAGGACAGGACTCATGCTGAGGGTCACAATGCGTGTGTATGCCCTCGTCGCACTCAAGAATGGGCGGGGCCTCAGGGTTTCTCCTACACTGATCGTTGCACAACGTGCCAACCACAAGGGTTCTTGCCATGGGTAAGGAGGAGTTCTGATTTCTGCATCAGACTCACCCCTGGGCAGTGATTGGAGATAAGGTCTCGGTTCTGAAGCCTGAAAACTGAGGTAGGGAAGAGATGATGACCTAAGGCCATGGCGGGTTTTATGTGCTCAGTGTGCGGTCAGCTTTCTGGGTGTTGGTCAGGAGGTCCGGGCTCAGGATGTGTTCGACAGTGCATTAGTGCCCAGGTTAGACTATATAATTTGGGTAAAGTCGAGTGCTGTGTAGGTTTACCCTCATTTAAGGTGCCTGGGCAGCTCATGAGGCAATCATTTTTTTTCTAGAGGGCAGGCAGAGTGCTGCATTGTGGGTCCGGAATTGCCAAACTTGAGGGCTTTGGGGCCAGGAGTGTGAGGATGGAAGTCTGATAAGACGAGCTAGACTTGGGTTTCAGGGCGAGGGCACGGCAGGTACCCCCTGCAGATCTGAACCAATATCTCATGCATCTGAAGTCAGGGCGAGGATCAGACGTTGGCTCAGGTGGGAGTTTCTGAGCATGACGGCCGCTTCATGAAGGGAGCGGAATCTCGAGACCATTGAGGTTTTCCCACGTTGGGAGTTGTGGGATGCCCCCTTCCAGGATTCCTTCTTCCGGACAATTGAGACCTGTTGGACAGCTCCAGGACATCCCATATGGAATGACTCCAGAGCACCGTTCGCGGATGGATGCCTGGGAAGCCCGCCTCGCATTCCAATTGTCTCCTAGCAACAAGGCAGTTTAGATCTGATGGCTCTGCGGGAGCAACCTCGGTGGCTGAGTTGAAATGGACTTTCCTGAGGATGTGTCCTAATGTGTTTTTGTGTCCATGAGGGCCTTGGAATGGGGCGGTGGCACCGGCAACCTGAAGTACTTTCCTAAGCTTTGGACATGGCTCCCATGCACAGGTTTACTTGTGGAGACGAGATGAGTTCTGATGGGTGCCTCAGGAAAACCCCTATGCTCGTATTGGAATCAGGCTTTTGAGGACACATGCCTGTAACCCATAGCAATGGATCCTATTATGGCCTAGGGTCCTGTCTGGTTCAATCTTCTTCTCTGGGGACATCCATCTATGGTATGAGTGGAGGTCGATTATCAGCTGGTGTCAGACACCCCTTGTTTGTTCCGGGTGACCCACACTATTGGGATGGCCTAAGGGTCGTTGGAGGTTTCTCCTAATTTGTACGATTTTGGACCATGGAATGGGCACAATTCCCATGGATTGGTAGGCACAGTCCTAATGTGTGGCTCCAGGGGCCCAGCCTGGAGGATGTGTGGTCCAAGACTTTGAGGACAGAAGTCTGAAAACACAAACTCAGCTTAGGTTTGGGGACGTAGGTATGGCAGGCCCGATCTACAAACCATGAGAAGAACTCTACAGGATATGAAGAAAGTGCGAGTCTGTGGCGATTGCTCAGGCTTTTGTCTCTGGATTTTGTATCAGTGATGGCCGTGGAATGTCGGGGAGGCCTCATGGGCCATGGACGAATCTTCCTCTCTGAGGATTTGGCCCGATTCCCAATTGCTTTTCGTCAATCTGTGGAATGGGAGGACTCATTTCAGTTTTGTTACCTCAGGTGTCCCACCAAAAGAGGAATTCCAAAGCAAAGCCGTGGGGAAGACTGAAGGGACAATCCGAACTATGGTGAAAAATTGGGGCCTAGGGGCATGGCAAGCCCAATATGCTATCTCTTCATCCAGCCACTGAGTGGCCTTACTTGAGGACTGGGCTCAGCCTGAGGGTCACAATGTGTGTTTGTGACCAATGTGGCCCGTGAGCATGGGCGGGGCCTCATGGGCCACACTGGTTTCAACGACACTGAACGTTGGACAACATGCCAACCACAAGGTTCCTTGCCATGGGGAAGGAGTTCTGATTTCTGCATCACCTTCAACATGGACAGTGATTGGAGATAAGGTCTAGGTTCTGAAACCTGAAAACCGAGGTTGGGAAGAGATGACGACCTAAGGCCATGGCGGCTCGATGTGCTCAGTGTGCCGCCAGCTGTCTGGGAGGGGCCAGGGGGTCCAGGCTCAGGCTGTGTCAGAAAGGGCATTAGTGCCCTGGTCAGCCTATGTATTTGGGGTACAGCCAAGGTCGGTGCAGGTTGATCCTCATTTGGGGTTACTGGGTAGCCCCAGAGGACAATGTTTTTTATCTGGAGGGCAGGCAGAGTGCTGCATTGTAGTTCTGGATTGCCGAACTGGAGGCCTTGTGGGCCAGTAGTCTGACGACAAAAGTCTGAGAACACAAGCTAGGCTTAGGTTTCTGGGTGAGGCCATGGCAGGCACAATCTACAGACCTGAATCGAGATCTCGTGCATCTGAAGTCAGGGCGAGGATCAGACGATCGCTCAGGTTGGAGTTTCTGTCCCTGATGGCCCCTTCATGATTGGGGGGGCATCACGAGGCCATGGGGGTTTTCCCATGATGGGAGTTGTGAGAAGCTCCAAACTGCAGAGAGTCTTCGGCAGGAAAATTGAGACCTGTTGTTTGGCTCCAGGCCAATGATTCTGAGCAGGGTTCTAAGGATGGATGGCTGGGTAGCCCACCTCGCATTCCAATTGTCTCCTAGCAACAAGACAGTTTAGATCTCCTGGATCTGTGGGGAGCTACCGAGGATGCTGAGTTGAAATGCACACCCCTGGGGATTGGTCCGAAAGTGCTTTTGTGTCTATGGAGACCTTGGAATGAAGCGGTGGCACTGGGGCCCTAAAGGGTTCTCCTAAACAGAGGCTTTGACACAGCTCCAACGTGCAAGTTTCCCATGTGTAGATGAGATGTTTTCTGATGGGTGAAACAAGAAACAGCTATATGCTGCTTTTGAAATCCAGGCCTCTGAGGAGAGATGCCTGGAAACCAAAGCAATGGATCTGATTAGTGCCTAGGGGCCTGTTCTTTCCTTTTACCTCTGAGGACATCTGTCTATGGGTCTGAGTGCAGGTAGGGGCTCATTTGGGCTCAGATTGCCCCTGTTTTTCCTGGGAAGCTACCACTATTGAGATATATCAGGGACTTTGGAGGTTTATCCTATTAGAAGGGTTGTGGCCATTGGAATGGGCACACACAATTCCCTTGGAGAGGGCAAGTACAGTCCTCAGGTTTGGCTCCAGGGGCCTGAGCCTGTAGGTTGTGTCGTCCAGCCCCTTTTGGACAGTTGTCTGAAAACACAAACTCGGCTTATGTTTCAGGTCATAGGTATGGCAGGACTGATCTACAGACCATGAGGAGAACTTTTCGGGATTTGAAAGAAGGGCGAGTGTGAGGCTCCTGCTCAAGTTTTTGTCTCGGGATATCGTGTCACTCATGGTCGTGGAATTTCTGGGTGACTTCATGGGAAATGGACGAGTCTTACTCTCTGGTGGTTTGGCCCCGTCCAAAGAGTTTGGGTTCATTCTGTGGGCTGGAAGAAGTCCGTTTTATTTTGTTGTTGTTGTTGTTGTTGTTGTTGTTTTCTTTTTTAACCTCAGGTGTCCCACCAAATGAGGGATTTCAGAGTAGAGCCCTAGGAGGGGCGACTGGACAATCAGAAATCTGGTTAAAAATTGGGGCCTAGGGACATGTCAAGCCCATTATGACATCTAATGGTCCAGCCACTGGGAGGACTTACTAGAGGACAGGACTCATGCTGAGTGTCACAATGCGTGTGTATGCCATCGTCGCACTCAAGAATGAGCGGGGCCTCAGGGTTTCTCCTACACTGATCGTTGCACAACGTGCCAACCACAAGGGTTCTTGCCATGGGTAAGGAGGAGTTCTGATTTCTGCATCAGACTCACCCCTGGGCAGTGATTGGAGATAAGGTCTCGGTTCTGAAGCCTGAAAACTGAGGTAGGGAAGAGATGATGACCTAAGGCCATGGCGGGTTTTATGTGCTCAGTGTGTGGTCAGCTTTCTGGGTGTTGGTCAGGAGGTCCGGGCTCAGGATGTGTTCGACAGTGCATTAGTGCCCAAGTTAGACTATATAATTTGGGTAAAGTCGAGTGCTGTGTAGGTTTACCCTCATTTAAGGTGCCTGGGCAGCTCATGAGGCAATCATTTTTTTTCTAGAGGGCAGGCAGAGTGCTGCATTGTGGGTCCGGAATTGCCAAACTTGAGGGCTTTGGGGCCAGGAGTGTGAGGATGGAAGTCTGAGAAGACAAGCTAGACTTGGGTTTCAGGGCGAGGGCACGGCAGGTACCCCCTGCAGATCTGAACCAATATCTCATGCATCTGAAGTCAGGGCGAGGATCAGACGTTGGCTCAGGTGGGAGTTTCTGAGCATGACGGCCGCTTCATGAAGGGAGCGGAATCTCGAGACCATTGAGGTTTTCCCACGTTGGGAGTTGTGGGATGCCCCCTTCCAGGATTCCTTCTTCCGGACAATTGAGACCTGTTGGACAGCTCCAGGATATCCCATATGGAATGACTCCAGAGCACCGTTCGCGGATGGATGCCTGGGAAGCCCGCCTCGCATTCCAATTGTCTCCTAGCAACAAGACAGTTTAGATCTGATGGCTCTGCGGGAGCAACCTCGGTGGCTGAGTTGAAATGGACTTTCCTGAGGATGTGTCCTAATGTGTTTTTGTGTCCATGAGGGCCTTGGAATGGGGCGGTGGCACCGGCAACCTGAAGTACTTTCCTAAGCTTTGGACATGGCTCCCATGCACAGGTTTACTTGTGGAGACGAGATGAGTTCTGATGGGTGCCTCAGGAAAACCCCTATGCTCGTATTGGAATCAGGCTTTTGAGGACACATGCCTGTAACCCATAGCAATGGATCCTATTATGGCCTAGGGTCCTGTCTGGTTCAATCTTCTTCTCTGGGGACATCCATCTATGGTATGAGTGGAGGTCGATTATCAGCTAGTGTCAGACACCCCTTGTTTGTTCCGGGTGACCCACACTATTGGGATGGCCTAAGGGTCGTTGGAGGTTTCTCCTAATTTGTACGATTTTGGACCATGGAATGGGCACAATTCCCATGGATTGGTAGGCACAGTCCTAATGTGTGGCTCCAGGGGCCCAGCCTGGAGGATGTGTGGCCCAAGACTTTGAGGACAGAAGTCTGAAAACACAAACTCAGCTTAGGTTTGGGGACGTAGGTATGGCAGGCCCGATCTACAAACCATGAGAAGAACTCTACAGGATATGAAGAAAGTGCGAGTCTGTGGCGATTGCTCAGGCTTTTGTCTCTGGATTTTGTATCAGTGATGGCCGTGGAATGTCGGGGAGGCCTCATGGGCCATGGACGAATCTTCCTCTCTGAGGATTTGGCCCGATTCCCAATTGCTTTTCGTCAATCTGTGGAATGGGAGGACTCATTTCAGTTTTGTTACCTCAGGTGTCCCACCAAAAGAGGAATTCCAAAGCAAAGCCGTGGGGAAGACTGAAGGGACAATCCGAACTATGGTGAAAAATTGGGGCCTAGGGGCATGGCAAGCCCAATATGCTATCTCTTCATCCAGCCACTGAGTGGCCTTACTTGAGGACTGGGCTCAGCCTGAGGGTCACAATGTGTGTTTGTGACCAATGTGGCCCGTGAGCATGGGCGGGGCCTCATGGGCCACACTGGTTTCAACGACACTGAACGTTGGACAACAAGCCAACCACAAGGTTTCTTGCCATGGGGAAGGAGTTCTGATTTCTGCATCACCTTCAACATGGACAGTGATTGGAGATAAGGTCTAGGTTCTGAAACCTGAAAACCGAGGTTGGGAAGAGATGACGACCTAAGGCCATGGCGGCTCGATGTGCTCAGTGTGCCGCCAGCTGTCTGGGAGGGGCCAGGGGGTCCAGGCTCAGGCTGTGTCAGAAAGGGCATTAGTGCCCTGGTCAGCCTATGTATTTGGGGTACAGCCAAGATCGGTGCAGGTTGATCCTCATTTGGGGTTACTGGGTAGCCCCAGAGGACAATGTTTTTTATCTGGAGGGCAGGCAGAGTGCTGCATTGTAGTTCTGGATTGCCGAACTGGAGGCCTTGTGGGCCAGTAGTCTGACGACAAAAGTCTGAGAACACAAGCTAGGCTTAGGTTTCTGGGTGAGGCCATGGCAGGCACAATCTACAGACCTGAATCGAGATCTCGTGCATCTGAAGTCAGGGCGAGGATCAGACGATCGCTCAGGTTGGAGTTTCTGTCCCTGATGGCCCCTTCATGAATGGGGGGGCATCACGAGGCCATGGGGGTTTTCCCATGATGGGAGTTGTGAGAAGCTCCAAACTGCAGAGAGTCTTCGGCAGGACATTTGAGACCTGTGGTTTGGCTCCAGGCCAATGATTCTGAGCAGGGTTCTAAGGATGGATGGCTGGGTAGCCCACCTCGCATTCCAATTGTCTCCTAGCAACAAGACAGTTTAGATCTCCTGGATCTGTGGGGAGCTACCGAGGATGCTGAGTTGAAATGCACACCCCTGGGGATGGGTCCGAATGTGCTTTTGTGTCTATGGAGACCTTGGAATGAAGCGGTGGCACTGGGGCCCTAAAGGGTTCTCCTAAACAGAGGCTTTGACACAGCTCCAACGTGCAAGTTTCCCATGTGTAGATGAGATGTTTTCTGATGGGTGAAACAAGAAACAGCTATATGCTGCTTTTGAAATCCAGGCCTCTGAGGAGAGATGCCTGGAAACCAAAGCAATGGATCTGATTAGTGCCTAGGGGCCTGTTCTTTCCTTTTTACCTCTGAGGACATCTGTCTATGGGTCTGAGTGCAGGTAGGGGCTCATTTGCGCTCAGATTGCCCCTGTTTTTCTGGGAAGCTACCACTATTGAGATATATCAGGGACTTTGGAGGTTTATCCTATTAGAAGGGTTTTGGCCATTGGAATGGGCACACACAATTCCCTTGGATAGGGCAAGTACAGTCCTCAGGTTTGGCTCCAGGGGCCTGAGCCTGTACGTTGTGTCGTCCAGCCCCTTTTGGACAGTTGTCTGAAAACACAAACTCGGCTTATGTTTCAGGTCATAGGTATGGCAGGACTGATCTACAAACCATGAGGAGAACTTTTCGGGATTTGAAAGAAGGGCGAGTGTGAGGCTCCTGCTCAAGTTTTTGTCTCGGGATATCGTGTCACTCATGGTCGTGGAATTTCTGGGTGACTTCATGGGAAATGGACGAGTCTTACTCTCTGGTGGTTTGGCCCCGTCCAAAGAGTTTGGGTTCATTCTGTGGGCTGGAAGAAGTCCGTTTTATTTTGTTGTTGTTGTTGTTGTTGTTGTTGTTGTTTTCTTTTTTAACCTCAGGTGTCCCACCAAATGAGGAATTTCAGAGTAGAGCCCTAGGAGGGGCGACTGGACAATCAGAAATCTGGTTAAAAATTGGGGCGTAGGGACATGTCAAGCCCATTATGACATCTAATGGTCCAGCCACTGAGAGGACTTACTAGAGGACAGGACTCATGCTGAGGGTCACAATGCGTGTGTATGCCCTCGTCGCACTCAAGAATGGGCGGGGCCTCAGGGTTTCTCCTACACTGATCGTTGGACAACGTGCCAACCACAAGGGTTCTTGCCATGGGTAAGGAGGAGTTCTGATTTCTGCATCAGACTCACCCCTGGGCAGTGATTGGAGATAAGGTCTCGGTTCTGAAGCCTGAAAACTGAGGTAGGGAAGAGATGATGACCTAAGGCCATGGCGGGTTTTATGTGCTCAGTGTGCGGTCAGCTTTCTGGGTGTTGGTCAGGAGGTCCGGGCTCAGGATGTGTTCGACAGTGCATTAGTGCCCAGGTTAGACTATATAATTTGGGTAAAGTCGAGTGCTGTGTAGGTTTACCCTCATTTAAGGTGCCTGGGCAGCTCATGAGGCAATCATTTTTTTTCTAGAGGGCAGGCAGAGTGCTGCATTGTGGGTCCGGAATTGCCAAACTTGAGGGCTTTGGGGCCAGGAGTGTGAGGATGGAAGTCTGAGAAGACAAGCTAGACTTGGGTTTCAGGGCGAGGGCACGGCAGGTACCCCCTGCAGATCTGAACCAATATCTCATGCATCTGAAGTCAGGGCGAGGATCAGACGTTGGCTCAGGTGGGAGTTTCTGAGCATGACGGCCGCTTCATGAAGGGAGCGGAATCTCGAGACCATTGAGGTTTTCCCACGTTGTGGGTTGTGGGATGCCCCCTTCCAGGATTCCTTCTTCCGGACAATTGAGACCTGTTGGACAGCTCCAGGACATCCCATATGGAATGACTCCAGAGCACCGTTCGCGGATGGATGCCTGGGAAGCCCGCCTCGCATTCCAATTGTCTCCTAGCAACAAGACAGTTTAGATCTGATGGCTCTGCGGGAGCAACCTCGGTGGCTGAGTTGAAATGGACTTTCCTGAGGATGTGTCCTAATGTGTTTTTGTGTCCATGAGGGCCTTGGAATGGGGCGGTGGCACCGGCAACCTGAAGTACTTTCCTAAGCTTTGGACATGGCTCCCATGCACAGGTTTACTTGTGGAGACGAGATGAGTTCTGATGGGTGCCTCAGGAAAACCCCTATGCTCGTATTGGAATCAGGCTTTTGAGGACACATGCCTGTAACCCATAGCAATGGATCCTATTATGGCCTAGGGTCCTGTCTGGTTCAATCTTCTTCTCTGGGGACATCCATCTATGGTATGAGTGGAGGTCGATTATCAGCTGGTGTCAGACACCCCTTGTTTGTTCCGGGTGACCCACACTATTGGGATGGCCTAAGGGTCGTTGGAGGTTTCTCCTAATTTGTACGATTTTGGACCATGGAATGGGCAGAATTCCCATAGATTGGTAGGCACAGTCCTAATGTGTGGCTCCAGGGGCCCAGCCTGGAGGATGTGTGGCCCAAGACTTTGAGGACAGAAGTCTGAAAACACAAACTCAGCTTAGGTTTGGGGACGTAGGTATGGCAGGCCCGATCTACAAACCATGAGAAGAACTTTACAGGATATGAAGAAAGTGCGAGTCTGTGGCGATTGCTCAGGCTTTTGTCTCTGGATTTTGTATCAGTGATGGCCGTGGAATGTCGGGGAGGCCTCATGGGCCATGGACGAATCTTCCTCTCTGAGGATTTGGCCCGATTCCCAATTGCTTTTCGTCAATCTGTGGAATGGGAGGACTCATTTCAGTTTTGTTACCTCAGGTGTCCCACCAAAAGAGGAATTCCAAAGCAAAGCCGTGGGGAAGACTGAAGGGACAATCGGAACTATGGTGAAAAATTGGGGCCTAGGGGCATGGCAAGCCCAATATGCTATCTCTTCATCCAGCCCCTGAGTGGCCTTACTTGAGGACTGGGCTCAGCCTGAGGGTCACAATGTGTGTTTGTGACCAATGTGGCCCGTGAGCATGGGCGGGGCCTCATGGGCCACACTGGTTTCAACGACACTGAACGTTGGACAACATGCCAACCACAAGGTTTCTTGCCATGGGGAAGGAGTTCTGATTTCTGCATCACCTTCAACATGGACAGTGATTGGAGATAAGGTCTAGGTTCTGAAACCTGAAAACCGAGGTTGGGAAGAGATGACGACCTAAGGCCATGGCGGCTCGATGTGCTCAGTGTGCGGCCAGCTGTCTGGGAGGGGCCAGGGGGTCCAGGCTCAGGCTGTGTCAGAAAGGGCATTAGTGCCCTGGTCAGCCTATGTATTTGGGGTACAGCCAAGGTCGGTGCAGGTTGATCCTCATTTGGGGTTACTGGGTAGCCCCAGAGGACAATGTTTTTTATCTGGAGGGCAGGCAGAGTGCTGCATTGTAGTTCTGGATTGCCAAACTGGAGGCCTTGTGGGCCAGTAGTCTGACGACAAAAGTCTGAGAACACAAGCTAGGCTTAGGTTTCTGGGTGAGGCCATGGCAGGCACAATCTACAGACCTGAATCGAGATCTCGTGCATCTGAAGTCAGGGCGAGGATCAGACGATCGCTCAGGTTGGAGTTTCTGTCCCTGATGGCCCCTTCATGAATGGGGGGGCATCACGAGGCCATGGGGGTTTTCCCATGATGGGAGTTGTGAGAAGCTCCAAACTGCAGAGAGTCTTCGGCAGGACAATTGAGACCTGTTGTTTGGGTCCAGGCCAATGATTCTGAGCAGGGTTCTAAGGATGGATGGCTGGGTAGCCCACCTCGCATTCCAATTGTCTCCTAGCAACAAGACAGTTTAGATCTCCTGGATCTGTGGGGAGCTACCGAGGATGCTGAGTTGAAATGCACACCCCTGGGGATGGGTCCGAAAGTGCTTTTGTGTCTATGGAGACCTTGGAATGAAGCGGTGGCACTGGGGCCCTAAAGGGTTCTCCTAAACAGAGGCTTTGACACAGCTCCAACGTGCAAGTTTCCCATGTGTAGATGAGATGTTTTCTGATGGGTGAAACAAGAAACAGCTATATGCTGCTTTTGAAATCCAGGCCTCTGAGGAGAGATGCCTGGAAACCAAAGCAATGGATCTGATCAGTGCCTAGGGGCCTGTTCTTTCCTTTTTACCTCTGGGGACATCTGTCTATGGGTCTGAGTGCAGGTAGGGGCTCATTTGGGCTCAGATTGCCCCTGTTTTTCCTGGGAAGCTACCACTATTGAGATATATCAGGGACTTTGGAGGTTTATCCTATTAGAAGGGTTGTGGCCATTGGAATGGGCACACACAATTCCCTTGGAGAGGGCAAGTACAGTCCTCAGGTTTGGCTCCAGGGGCCTGAGCCTGTAGGTTGTGTCGTCCAGCCCCTTTTGGACAGTTGTCTGAAAACACAAACTCGGCTTATGTTTCAGGTCATAGGTATGGCAGGACTGATCTACAGACCATGAGGAGAACTTTTCGGGATTTGAAAGAAGGGCGAGTGTGAGGCTCCTGCTCAAGTTTTTGTCTCGGGATATCGTGTCACTCATGGTCGTGGAATTTCTGGGTGACTTCATGGGAAATGGACGAGTCTTACTCTCTGGTGGTTTGGCCCCGTCCAAAGAGTTTGGGTTCATTCTGTGGGCTGGAAGAAGTCCGTTTTATTTTGTTGTTGTTGTTGTTGTTGTTGTTGTTTTCTTTTTTAACCTCAGGTGTCCCACCAAATGAAAGATTTCAGAGTAGAGCCCTAGGAGGGGCGACTGGACAATCAGAAATCTGGTTAAAAATTGGGGCCTAGGGACATGTCAAGCCCATTATGACATCTAATGGTCCAGCCACTGAGAGGACTTACTAGAGGACAGGACTCATGCTGAGTGTCACAATGCGTGTGTATGCCCTCGTCGCACTCAAGAATGAGCGGGGCCTCAGGGTTTCTCCTACACTGATCGTTGCACAACGTGCCAACCACAAGGGTTCTTGCCATGGGTAAGGAGGAGTTCTGATTTCTGCATCAGACTCACCCCTGGGCAGTGATTGGAGATAAGGTCTCGGTTCTGAAGCCTGAAAACTGAGGTAGGGAAGAGATGATGACCTAAGGCCATGGCGGGTTTTATGTGCTCAGTGTGTGGTCAGCTTTCTGGGTGTTGGTCAGGAGGTCCGGGCTCAGGATGTGTTCGACAGTGCATTAGTGCCCAAGTTAGACTATATAATTTGGGTAAAGTCGAGTGCTGTGTAGGTTTACCCTCATTTAAGGTGCCTGGGCAGCTCATGAGGCAATCATTTTTTTTCTAGAGGGCAGGCAGAGTGCTGCATTGTGGGTCCGGAATTGCCAAACTTGAGGGCTTTGGGCCAGGAGTGTGAGGATGGAAGTCTGAGAAGACAAGCTAGACTTGGGTTTCAGGGCGAGGGCACGGCAGGTACCCCCTGCAGATCTGAACCAATATCTCATGCATCTGAAGTCAGGGCGAGGATCAGACGTTGGCTCAGGTGGGAGTTTCTGAGCATGACGGCCGCTTCATGAAGGGAGCGGAATCTCGAGACCATTGAGGTTTTCCCACGTTGGGAGTTGTGGGATGCCCCCTTCCAGGATTCCTTCTTCCGGACAATTGAGACCTGTTGGACAGCTCCAGGATATCCCATATGGAATGACTCCAGAGCACCGTTCGCGGATGGATGCCTGGGAAGCCCGCCTCGCATTCCAATTGTCTCCTAGCAACAAGACAGTTTAGATCTGATGGCTCTGCGGGAGCAACCTCGGTGGCTGAGTTGAAATGGACTTTCCTGAGGATGTGTCCTAATGTGTTTTTGTGTCCATGAGGGCCTTGGAATGGGGCGGTGGCACCGGCAACCTGAAGTACTTTCCTAAGCTTTGGACATGGCTCCCATGCACAGGTTTACTTGTGGAGACGAGATGAGTTCTGATGGGTGCCTCAGGAAAACCCCTATGCTCGTATTGGAATCAGGCTTTTGAGGACACATGCCTGTAACCCATAGCAATGGATCCTATTATGGCCTAGGGTCCTGTCTGGTTCAATCTTCTTCTCTGGGGACATCCATCTATGGTATGAGTGGAGGTCGATTATCAGCTAGTGTCAGACACCCCTTGTTTGTTCCGGGTGACCCACACTATTGGGATGGCCTAAGGGTCGTTGGAGGTTTCTCCTAATTTGTACGATTTTGGACCATGGAATGGGCACAATTCCCATGGATTGGTAGGCACAGTCCTAATGTGTGGCTCCAGGGGCCCAGCCTGGAGGATGTGTGGCCCAAGACTTTGAGGACAGAAGTCTGAAAACACAAACTCAGCTTAGGTTTGGGGACGTAGGTATGGCAGGCCCGATCTACAAACCATGAGAAGAACTCTACAGGATATGAAGAAAGTGCGAGTCTGTGGCGATTGCTCAGGCTTTTGTCTCTGGATTTTGTATCAGTGATGGCCGTGGAATGTCGGGGAGGCCTCATGGGCCATGGACGAATCTTCCTCTCTGAGGATTTGGCCCGATTCCCAATTGCTTTTCGTCAATCTGTGGAATGGGAGGACTCATTTCAGTTTTGTTACCTCAGGTGTCCCACCAAAAGAGGAATTCCAAAGCAAAGCCGTGGGGAAGACTGAAGGGACAATCCGAACTATGGTGAAAAATTGGGGCCTAGGGGCATGGCAAGCCCAATATGCTATCTCTTCATCCAGCCACTGAGTGGCCTTACTTGAGGACTGGGCTCAGCCTGAGGGTCACAATGTGTGTTTGTGACCAATGTGGCCCGTGAGCATGGGCGGGGCCTCATGGGCCACACTGGTTTCAACGACACTGAACGTTGGACAACAAGCCAACCACAAGGTTTCTTGCCATGGGGAAGGAGTTCTGATTTCTGCATCACCTTCAACATGGACAGTGATTGGAGATAAGGTCTAGGTTCTGAAACCTGAAAACCGAGGTTGGGAAGAGATGACGACCTAAGGCAATGGCGGCTCGATGTGCTCAGTGTGCCGCCAGCTGTCTGGGAGGGGCCAGGGGGTCCAGGCTCAGGCTGTGTCAGAAAGGGCATTAGTGCCCTGGTCAGCCTATGTATTTGGGGTACAGCCAAGATCGGTGCAGGTTGATCCTCATTTGGGGTTACTGGGTAGCCCCAGAGGACAATGTTTTTTATCTGGAGGGCAGGCAGAGTGCTGCATTGTAGTTCTGGATTGCCAAACTGGAGGCCTTGTGGGCCAGTAGTCTGACGACAAAAGTCTGAGAACACAAGCTAGGCTTAGGTTTCTGGGTGAGGCCATGGCAGGCACAATCTACAGACCTGAATCGAGATCTCGTGCATCTGAAGTCAGGGCGAGGATCAGACGATCGCTCAGGTTGGAGTTTCTGTCCCTGATGGCCCCTTCATGAATGGGGGGGCATCACGAGGCCATGGGGGTTTTCCCATGATGGGAGTTGTGAGAAGCTCCAAACTGCAGAGAGTCTTCGGCAGGACAATTGAGACCTGTTGTTTGGGTCCAGGCCAATGATTCTGAGCAGGGTTCTAAGGATGGATGGCTGGGTAGCCCACCTCGCATTCCAATTGTCTCCTAGCAACAAGACAGTTTAGATCTCCTGGATCTGTGGGGAGCTACCGAGGATGCTGAGTTGAAATGCACACCCCTGGGGATGGGTCCGAATGTGCTTTTGTGTCTATGGAGACCTTGGAATGAAGCGGTGGCACTGGGGCCCTAAAGGGTTCTCCTAAACAGAGGCTTTGACACAGCTCCAACGTGCAAGTTTCCCATGTGTAGATGAGATGTTTTCTGATGGGTGAAACAAGAAACAGCTATATGCTGCTTTTGAAATCCAGGCCTCTGAGGAGAGATGCCTGGAAACCAAAGCAATGGATCTGATTAGTGCCTAGGGGCCTGTTCTTTCCTTTTTACCTCTGAGGACATCTGTCTATGGGTCTGAGTGCAGGTAGGGGCTCATTTGCGCTCAGATTGCCCCTGTTTTTCTGGGAAGCTACCACTATTGAGATATATCAGGGACTTTGGAGGTTTATCCTATTAGAAGGGTTTTGGCCATTGGAATGGGCACACACAATTCCCTTGGATAGGGCAAGTACAGTCCTCAGGTTTGGCTCCAGGGGCCTGAGCCTGTACGTTGTGTCGTCCAGCCCCTTTTGGACAGTTGTCTGAAAACACAAACTCGGCTTATGTTTCAGGTCATAGGTATGGCAGGACTGATCTACAAACCATGAGGAGAACTTTTCGGGATTTGAAAGAAGGGCGAGTGTGAGGCTCCTGCTCAAGTTTTTGTCTCGGGATATCGTGTCACTCATGGTCGTGGAATTTCTGAGTGACTTCATGGGAAATGGACGAGTCTTACTCTCTGGTGGTTTGGCCCCGTCCAAAGAGTTTGGGTTCATTCTGTGGGCTGGAAGAAGTCCGTTTTATTTTGTTGTTGTTGTTGTTGTTGTTGTTGTTGTTTTCTTTTTTAACCTCAGGTGTCCCACCAAATGAGGAATTTCAGAGTAGAGCCCTAGGAGGGGCGACTGGACAATCAGAAATCTGGTTAAAAATTGGGGCCTAGGGACATGTCAAGCCCATTATGACATCTAATGGTCCAGCCACTGAGAGGACTTACTAGTGGACAGGACTCATGCTGAGGGTCACAATGCGTGTGTATGCCCTCGTCGCACTCAAGAATGGGCGGGGCCTCAGGGTTTCTCCTACACTGATCGTTGGACAACGTGCCAACCACAAGGGTTCTTGCCATGGGTAAGGAGGAGTTCTGATTTCTGCATCAGACTCACCCCTGGGCAGTGATTGGAGATAAGGTCTCGGTTCTGAAGCCTGAAAACTGAGGTAGGGAAGAGATGATGACCTAAGGCCATGGCGGGTTTTATGTGCTCAGTGTGCGGTCAGCTTTCTGGGTGTTGGTCAGGAGGTCCGGGCTCAGGATGTGTTCGACAGTGCATTAGTGCCCAGGTTAGACTATATAATTTGGGTAAAGTCGAGTGCTGTGTAGGTTTACCCTCATTTAAGGTGCCTGGGCAGCTCATGAGGCAATCATTTTTTTTCTAGAGGGCAGGCAGAGTGCTGCATTGTGGGTCCGGAATTGCCAAACTTGAGGGCTTTGGGGCCAGGAGTGTGAGGATGGAAGTCTGAGAAGACAAGCTAGACTTGGGTTTCAGGGCGAGGGCACGGCAGGTACCCCCTGCAGATCTGAACCCATATCTCATGCATCTGAAGTCAGGGCGAGGATCAGACGTTGGCTCAGGTGGGAGTTTCTGAGCATGACGGCCGCTTCATGAAGGGAGCGGAATCTCGAGACCATTGAGGTTTTCCCACGTTGTGGGTTGTGGGATGCCCCCTTCCAGGATTCCTTCTTCCGGACAATTGAGACCTGTTGGACAGCTCCAGGACATCCCATATGGAATGACTCCAGAGCACCGTTCGCGGAAGGATGCCTGGGAAGCCCGCCTCGCATTCCAATTGTCTCCTAGCAACAAGACAGTTTAGATCTGATGGCTCTGCGGGAGCAACCTCGGTGGCTGAGTTGAAATGGACTTTCCTGAGGATGTGTCCTAATGTGTTTTTGTGTCCATGAGGGCCTTGGAATGGGGCGGTGGCACCGGCAACCTGAAGTACTTTCCTAAGCTTTGGACATGGCTCCCATGCACAGGTTTACTTGTGGAGACGAGATGAGTTCTGATGGGTGCCTCAGGAAAACCCCTATGCTCGTATTGGAATCAGGCTTTTGAGGACACATGCCTGTAACCCATAGCAATGGATCCTATTATGGCCTAGGGTCCTGTCTGGTTCAATCTTCTTCTCTGGGGACATCCATCTATGGTATGAGTGGAGGTCGATTATCAGCTGGTGTCAGACACCCCTTGTTTGTTCCGGGTGACCCACACTATTGGGATGGCCTAAGGGTCGTTGGAGGTTTCTCCTAATTTGTACGATTTTGGACCATGGAATGGGCAGAATTCCCATAGATTGGTAGGCACAGTCCTAATGTGTGGCTCCAGGGGCCCAGCCTGGAGGATGTGTGGCCCAAGACTTTGAGGACAGAAGTCTGAAAACACAAACTCAGCTTAGGTTTGGGGACGTAGGTATGGCAGGCCCGATCTACAAACCATGAGAAGAACTTTACAGGATATGAAGAAAGTGCGAGTCTGTGGCGATTGCTCAGGCTTTTGTCTCTGGATTTTGTATCAGTGATGGCCGTGGAATGTCGGGGAGGCCTCATGGGCCATGGACGAATCTTCCTCTCTGAGGATTTGGCCCGATTCCCAATTGCTTTTCGTCAATCTGTGGAATGGGAGGACTCATTTCAGTTTTGTTACCTCAGGTGTCCCACCAAAAGAGGAATTCCAAAGCAAAGCCGTGGGGAAGACTGAAGGGACAAACCGAACTATGGTGAAAAATTGGGGCCTAGGGGCATGGCAAGCCCAATATGCTATCTCTTCATCCAGCCACTGAGTGGCCTTACTTGAGGACTGGGCTCAGCCTGAGGGTCACAATGTGTGTTTGTGACCAATGTGGCCCGTGAGCATGTGCGGGGCCTCATGGGCCACACTGGTTTCAACGACACTGAACGTTGGACAACATGCCAACCACAAGGTTCCTTGCCATGGGGAAGGAGTTCTGATTTCTGCATCACCTTCAACATGGACAGTGATTGGAGATAAGGTCTAGGTTCTGAAACCTGAAAACCGAGGTTGGGAAGAGATGACGACCTAAGGCCATGGCGGCTCAATGTGCTCAGTGTGCGGCCAGCTGTCTGGGAGGGGCCAGGGGGTCCAGGCTCAGGCTGTGTCAGAAAGGGCATTAGTGCCCTGGTCAGCGTATGTATTTGGGGTACAGCCAAGGTCGGTGCAGGTTGATCCTCATTTGGGGTTACTGGGTAGCCCCAGAGGACAATGTTTTTTATCTGGAGGGCAGGCAGAGTGCTGCATTGTAGTTCTGGATTGCCAAACTGGAGGCCTTGTGGGCCAGTAGTCTGACGACAAAAGTCTGAGAACACAAGCTAGGCTTAGGTTTCTGGGTGAGGCCATGGCAGGCACAATCTACAGACCTGAATCGAGATCTCGTGCATCTGAAGTCAGGGCGAGGATCAGACGATCGCTCAGGTTGGAGTTTCTGTCCCTGATGGCCCCTTCATGAATGGGGTGGCATCACGAGGCCATGGGGGTTTTCCCATGATGGGAGTTGTGAGAAGCTCCAAACTGCAGAGAGTCTTCGGCAGGACAATTGAGACCTGTTGTTTGGCTCCAGGCCAATGATTCTGAGCAGGGTTCTAAGGATGGATGGCTGGGTAGCCCACCTCGCATTCCAATTGTCTCCTAGCAACAAGACAGTTTAGATCTCCTGGATCTGTGGGGAGCTACCGAGGATGCTGAGTTGAAATGCACACCCCTGGGGATGGGTCCGAATGTGCTTTTGTGTCTATGGAGACCTTGAAATGAAGCGGTGGCACTGGGGCCCTAAAGGGTTCTCCTAAACAGAGGCTTTGACACAGCTCCAACGTGCAAGTTTCCCATGTGTAGATGAGATGTTTTCTGATGGGTGAAACAAGAAACAGCTATATGCTGCTTTTGAAATCCAGGCCTCTGAGGAGAGATGCCTGGAAACCAAAGCAATGGATCTGATTAGTGCCTAGGGGCCTGTTCTTTCCTTTTTACCTCTGAGGACATCTGTCTATGGGTCTGAGTGCAGGTAGGGGCTCATTTGGGCTCAGATTGCCCCTGTTTTTCCTGGGAAGCTACCACTATTGAGATATATCAGGGACTTTGGAGGTTTATCCTATTAGAAGGGTTGTGGCCATTGGAATGGGCACACACAATTCCCTTGGAGAGGGCAAGTACAGTCCTCAGGTTTGGCTCCAGGGGCCTGAGCCTGTAGGTTGTGTCGTCCAGCCCCTTTTGGACAGTTGTCTGAAAACACAAACTCGGCTTATGTTTCAGGTCATAGGTATGGCAGGACTGATCTACAGACCATGAGGAGAACTTTTCGGGATTTGAAAGAAGGGCGAGTGTGAGGCTCCTGCTCAAGTTTTTGTCTCGGGATATCGTGTCACTCATGGTCGTGGAATTTCTGGGTGACTTCATGGGAAATGGACGAGTCTTACTCTCTGGTGGTTTGGCCCCGTCCAAAGAGTTTGGGTTCATTCTGTGGGCTGGAAGAAGTCCGTTTTATTTTGTTGTTGTTGTTGTTGTTGTTGTTGTTGTTTTCTTTTTTAACCTCAGGTGTCCCACCAAATGAGGGATTTCAGAGTAGAGCCCTAGGAGGGGCGACTGGACAATCAGAAATCTGGTTAAAAATTGGGGCCTAGGGACATGTCAAGCCCATTATGACATCTAATGGTCCAGCCACTGAGAGGACTTACTAGAGGACAGGACTCATGCTGAGGGTCACAATGCGTGTGTATGCCCTCGTCGCACTCAAGAATGGGCGGGGCCTCAGGGTTTCTCCTACACTGATCGTTGCACAACGTGCCAACCACAAGGGTTCTTGCCATGGGTAAGGAGGAGTTCTGATTTCTGCATCAGACTCACCCCTGGGCAGTGATTGGAGATAAGGTCTCGGTTCTGAAGCCTGAAAACTGAGGTAGGGAAGAGATGATGACCTAAGGCCATGGCGGGTTTTATGTGCTCAGTGTGCGGTCAGCTTTCTGGGTGTTGGTCAGGAGGTCCGGGCTCAGGATGTGTTCGACAGTGCATTAGTGCCCAGGTTAGACTATATAATTTGGGTAAAGTCGAGTGCTGTGTAGGTTTACCCTCATTTAAGGTGCCTGGGCAGCTCATGAGGCAATCATTTTTTTTCTAGAGGGCAGGCAGAGTGCTGCATTGTGGGTCCGGAATTGCCAAACTTGAGGGCTTTGGGGCCAGGAGTGTGAGGATGGAAGTCTGAGAAGACAAGCTAGACTTGGGTTTCAGGGCGAGGGCACGGCAGGTACCCCCTGCAGATCTGAACCCATATCTCATGCATCTGAAGTCAGGGCGAGGATCAGACGTTGGCTCAGGTGGGAGTTTCTGAGCATGACGGCCGCTTCATGAAGGGAGCGGAATCTCGAGACCATTGAGGTTTTCCCACGTTGGGAGTTGTGGGATGCCCCCTTCCAGGATTCCTTCTTCCGGACAATTGAGACCTGTTGGACAGCTCCAGGACATCCCATATGGAATGACTCCAGAGCACCGTTCGCGGATGGATGCCTGGGAAGCCCGCCTCGCATTCCAATTGTCTCCTAGCAACAAGACAGTTTAGATCTGATGGCTCTGCGGGAGCAACCTCGGTGGCGGAGTTGAAATGGACTTTCCTGAGGATGTGTCCTAATGTGTTTTTGTGTCCATGAGGGCCTTGGAATGGGGCGGTGGCACCGGCAACCTGAAGTACTTTCCTAAGCTTTGGACATGGCTCCCATGCACAGGTTTACTTGTGGAGACGAGATGAGTTCTGATGGGTGCCTCAGGAAAACCCCTATGCTCGTATTGGAATCAGGCTTTTGAGGACACATGCCTGTAACCCATAGCAATGGATCCTATTATGGCCTAGGGTCCTGTCTGGTTCAATCTTCTTCTCTGGGGACATCCATCTATGGTATGAGTGGCGGTCGATTATCAGCTGGTGTCAGACACCCCTTGTTTGTTCCGGGTGACCCACACTATTGGGATGGCCTAAGGGTCGTTGGAGGTTTCTCCTAATTTGTACGATTTTGGACCATGGAATGGGCAGAATTCCCATAGATTGGTAGGCACAGTCCTAATGTGTGGCTCCAGGGGCCCAGCCTGGAGGATGTGTTGCCCAAGACTTTGAGGACAGAAGTCTGAAAACACAAACTCAGCTTAGGTTTGGGGACGTAGGTATGGCAGGCCCGATCTACAAACCATGAGAAGAACTCTACAGGATATAAAGAAAGTGCGAGTCTGTGGCGATTGCTCAGGCTTTTGTCTCTGGATTTTGTATCAGTGATGGCCGTGGAATGTCGGGGAGGCCTCATGGGCCATGGACGAATCTTCCTCTCTGAGGATTTGGCCCGATTCCCAATTGCTTTTCGTCAATCTGTGGAATGGGAGGACTCATTTCAGTTTTGTTACCTCAGGTGTCCCACCAAAAGAGGAATTCCAAAGCAAAGCCGTGGGGAAGACTGAAGGGACAATCCAAACTATGGTGAAAAATTGGGGCCTAGGGGCATGGCAAGCCCAATATGCTATCTCTTCATCCAGCCACTGAGTGATCTTACTTGAGGACTGGGCTCAGCCTGAGGGTCACAATGTGTGTTTGTGACCAATGTGGCCCGTGAGCATGGGCGGGGCCTCATGGGCCACACTGGTTTCAACGACACTGAACGTTGGACAACATGCCAACCACAAGGTTTCTTGCCATGGGGAAGGAGTTCTGATTTCTGCATCACCTTTAACATGGACAGTGATTGGAGATAAGGTCTAGGTTCTGAAACCTGAAAACCGAGGTTGGGAAGAGATGACGACCTAAGGCCATGGCGGCTCGATGTGCTCAGTGTGCGGCCAGCTGTCTGGGAGGGGCCAGGGGGTCCAGGCTCAGGCTGTGTCAGAAAGGGCATTAGTGCCCTGGTCAGCCTATGTATTTGGGGTACAGCCAAGGTCGGTGCAGGTTGATCCTCATTTGGGGTTACTGGGTAGCCCCAGAGGACAATGTTTTTTATCTGGAGGGCAGGCAGAGTGCTGCATTGTAGTTCTGGATTGCCAAACTGGAGGCCTTGTGGGCCAGTAGTCTGACGACAAAAGTCTGAGAACACAAGCTAGGCTTAGGTTTCTGGGTGAGGCCATGGCAGGCACAATCTACAGACCTGAATCGAGATCTCGTGCATCTGAAGTCAGGGCGAGGATCAGACGATCGCTCAGGTTGGAGTTTCTGTCCCTGATGGCCCCTTCATGAATGGGGGGGCATCACGAGGCCAAGGGGGTTTTCCCATGATGGGAGTTGTGAGAAGCTCCAAACTGCAGAGAGTCTTCGGCAGGACAATTGAGACCTGTTGTTTGGCTCCAGGCCAATGATTCTGAGCAGGGTTCTAAGGATGGATGGCTGGGTAGCCCACCTCGCATTCCAATTGTCTCCTAGCAACAAGACAGTTTAGATCTCCTGGATCTGTGGGGAGCTACCGAGGATGCTGAGTTGAAATGCACACCCCTGGGGATGGGTCCGAATGTGCTTTTGCGTCTATGGAGACCTTGGAATGAAGCGGTGGCACTGGGGCCCTAAAGGGTTCTCCTAAACAGAGGCTTTGACACAGCTCCAACGTGCAAGTTTCCCATGTGTAGATGAGATGTTTTCTGATGGGTGAAACAAGAAACAGCTATATGCTGCTTTTGAAATCCAGGCCTCTGAGGAGAGATGCCTGGAAACCAAAGCAATGGATCTGATTAGTGCCTAGGGGCCTGTTCTTTCCTTTTTACCTCTGAGGACATCTGTCTATGGGTCTGAGTGCAGGTAGGGGCTCATTTGGGCTCAGATTGCCCCTGTTTTTCCTGGGAAGCTACCACTATTGAGATATATCAGGGACTTTGGAGGTTTATCCTATTAGAAGGGTTGTGGCCATTGGAATGGGCACACACAATTCCCTTGGAGAGGGCAAGTACAGTCCTCAGGTTTGGCTCCAGGGGCCTGAGCCTGTAGGTTGTGTCGTCCAGCCCCTTTTGGACAGTTGTCTGAAAACACAAACTCGGCTTATGTTTCAGGTCATAGGTATGGCAGGACTGATCTACAGACCATGAGGAGAACATTTCGGGATTTGAAAGAAGGGCGAGTGTGAGGCTCCTGCTCAAGTTTTTGTCTCGGGATATCGTGTCACTCATGGTCGTGGAATTTCTGGGTGACTTCATGGGAAATGGACGAGTCTTACACTCTGGTGGTTTGGCCCCGTCCAAAGAGTTTGGGTTCATTCTGTGGGCTGGAAGAAGTCCGTTTTATTTTGTTGTTGTTGTTGTTGTTGTTGTTGTTGTTGTTTTCTTTTTTAACCTCAGGTGTCCCACCAAATGAGGGATTTCAGAGTAGAGCCCTAGGAGGGGCGACTGGACAATCAGAAATCTGGTTAAAAATTGGGGCCTAGGGACATGTCAAGCCCATTATGACATCTAATGTTCCAGCCACTGAGAGGACTTACTAGAGGACAGGACTCATGCTGAGGGTCACAATGCGTGTGTATGCCCTCGTCGCACTCAAGAATGGGCGGGGCCTCAGGGTTTCTCCTACACTGATCGTTGCACAACGTGCCAACCACAAGGGTTCTTGCCATGGGTAAGGAGGAGTTCTGATTTCTGCATCAGACTCACCCCTGGGCAGTGATTGGAGATAAGGTCTCGGTTCTGAAGCCTGAAAACTGAGGTAGGGAAGAGATGATGACCTAAGGCCATGGCGGGTTTTATGTGCTCAGTGTGCGGTCAGCTTTCTGGGTGTTGGTCAGGAGGTCCGGGCTCAGGATGTGTTCGACAGTGCATTAGTGCCCAGGTTAGACTATATAATTTGGGTAAAGTCGAGTGCTGTGTAGGTTTACCCTCATTTAAGGTGCCTGGGCAGCTCATGAGGCAATCATTTTTTTTCTAGAGGGCAGGCAGAGTGCTGCATTGTGGGTCCGGAATTGCCAAACTTGAGGGCTTTGGGGCCAGGAGTGTGAGGATGGAAGTCTGAGAAGACAAGCTAGACTTGGGTTTCAGGGCGAGGGCACGGCAGGTACCCCCTGCAGATCTGAACCCATATCTCATGCATCTGAAGTCAGGGCGAGGATCAGACGTTGGCTCAGGTGGGAGTTTCTGAGCATGACGGCCGCTTCATGAAGGGAGCGGAATCTCGAGACCATTGAGGTTTTCCCACGTTGGGAGTTGTGGGATGCCCCCTTCCAGGATTCCTTCTTCCGGACAATTGAGACCTGTTGGACAGCTCCAGGACATCCCATATGGAATGACTCCAGAGCACCGTTCGCGGATGGATGCCTGGGAAGCCCGCCTCGCATTCCAATTGTCTCCTAGCAACAAGACAGTTTAGATCTGATGGCTCTGCGGGAGCAACCTCGGTGGCGGAGTTGAAATGGACTTTCCTGAGGATGTGTCCTAATGTGTTTTTGTGTCCATGAGGGCCTTGGAATGGGGCGGTGGCACCGGCAACCTGAAGTACTTTCCTAAGCTTTGGACATGGCTCCCATGCACAGGTTTACTTGTGGAGACGAGATGAGTTCTGATGGGTGCCTCAGGAAAACCCCTATGCTCGTATTGGAATCAGGCTTTTGAGGACACATGCCTGTAACCCATAGCAATGGATCCTATTATGGCCTAGGGTCCTGTCTGGTTCAATCTTCTTCTCTGGGGACATCCATCTATGGTATGAGTGGCGGTCGATTATCAGCTGGTGTCAGACACCCCTTGTTTGTTCCGGGTGACCCACACTATTGGGATGGCCTAAGGGTCGTTGGAGGTTTCTCCTAATTTGTACGATTTTGGACCATGGAATGGGCAGAATTCCCATAGATTGGTAGGCACAGTCCTAATGTGTGGCTCCAGGGGCCCAGCCTGGAGGATGTGTGGCCCAAGACTTTGAGGACAGAAGTCTGAAAACACAAACTCAGCTTAGGTTTGGGGACGTAGGTATGGCAGGCCCGATCTACAAACCATGAGAAGAACTCTACAGGATATAAAGAAAGTGCGAGTCTGTGGCGATTGCTCAGGCTTTTGTCTCTGGATTTTGTATCAGTGATGGCCGTGGAATGTCGGGGAGGCCTCATGGGCCATGGACGAATCTTCCTCTCTGAGGATTTGGCCCGATTCCCAATTGCTTTTCGTCAATCTGTGGAATGGGAGGACTCATTTCAATTTTGTTACCTCAGGTGTCCCACCAAAAGAGGAATTCCAAAGCAAAGCCGTGGGGAACACTGAAGGGACAATCCGAACTATGGTGAAAAATTGGGGCCTAGGGGCATGGCAAGCCCAATATGCTATCTCTTCATCCAGCCACTGAGTGATCTTACTTGAGGACTGGGCTCAGCCTGAGGGTCACAATGTGTGTTTGTGACCAATGTGGCCCGTGAGCATGGGCGGGGCCTCATGGGCCACACTGGTTTCAACGACACTGAACGTTGGACAACATGCCAACCACAAGGTTTCTTGCCATGGGGAAGGAGTTCTGATTTCTGCATCACCTTCAACATGGACAGTGATTGGAGATAAGGTCTAGGTTCTGAAACCTGAAAACCGAGGTTGGGAAGAGATGACGACCTAAGGCCATGGGGGCTCGATGTGCTCAGTGTGCGGCCAGCTGTCTGGGAGGGGCCAGGGGGTCCAGGCTCAGGCTGTGTCAGAAAGGGCATTAGTGCCCTGGTCAGCCTATGTATTTGGGGTACAGCCAAGGTCGGTGCAGGTTGATCCTCATTTGGGGTTACTGGGTAGCCCCAGAGGACAACGTTTTTTATCTGGAGGGCAGGCAGAGTGCTGCATTGTAGTTCTGGATTGCCAAACTGGAGGCCTTGTGGGCCAGTAGTCTGACGACAAAAGTCTGAGAACACAAGCTAGGCTTAGGTTTCTGGGTGAGGCCATGGCAGGCACAATCTACAGACCTGAATCGAGATCTCGTGCATCTGAAGTCAGGGCGAGGATCAGACGATCGCTCAGGTTGGAGTTTCTGTCCCTGATGGCCCCTTCATGAATGGGGGGGCATCACGAGGCCATGGGTGTTTTCCCATGATGGGAGTTGTGAGAAGCTCCAAACTGCCGAGAGTCTTCGGCAGGACAATTGAGACCTGTTGTTTGGCTCCAGGCCAATGATTCTGAGCAGGGTTCTAAGGATGGATGGCTGGGTAGCCCACCTCGCATTCCAATTGTCTCCTAGCAACAAGACAGTTTAGATCTCCTGGATCTGTGGGGAGCTACCGAGGATGCTGAGTTGAAATGCACACCCCTGGGGATGGGTCCGAATGTGCTTTTGTGTCTATGGAGACCTTGGAATGAAGCGGTGGCACTGGGGCCCTAAAGGGTTCTCCTAAACAGAGGCTTTGACACAGCTCCAACGTGCAAGTTTCCCATGTGTAGATGAGATGTTTTCTGATGGGTGAAACAAGAAACAGCTATATGCTGCTTTTGAAATCCAGGCCTCTGAGGAGAGATGCCTGGAAACCAAAGCAATGGATCTGATTAGTGCCTAGGGGCCTGTTCTTTCCTTTTTACCTCTGAGGACATCTGTCTATGGGTCTGAGTGCAGGTAGGGGCTCATTTGGGCTCAGATTGCCCCTGTTTTTCCTGGGAAGCTACCACTATTGAGATATATCAGGGACTTTGGAGGTTTATCCTATTAGAAGGGTTGTGGCCATTGGAATGGGCACACACAATTCCCTTGGAGAGGGCAAGTACAGTCCTCAGGTTTGGCTCCAGGGGCCTGAGCCTGTAGGTTGTGTCGTCCAGCCCCTTTTGGACAGTTGTCTGAAAACACAAACTCGGCTTATGTTTCAGGTCATAGGTATGGCAGGACTGATCTACAGACCATGAGCAGAACTTTTCGAGATTTGAAAGAAGGGCGAGTGTGAGGCTCCTGCTCAAGTTTTTGTCTCGGGATATCGTGTCACTCATGGTCGTGGAATTTCTGGGTGACTTCATGGGAAATGGACGAGTCTTACTCTCTGGTGGTTTGGCCCTGTCCAAAGAGTTTGGGTTCATTCTTGGGCTGGAAGAAGTCCGTTTTATTTTGTTGTTGTTGTTGTTGTTGTTGTTGTTGTTGTTTTCTTTTTTAACCTCAGGTGTCCCACCAAATGAGGGATTTCAGAGTAGAGCCCTAGGAGGGGCGACTGGACAATCAGAAATCTGGTTAAAAATTGGGGCCTAGGGACATGTCAAGCCCATTATGACATCTAATGGTCCAGCCACTGAGAGGACTTACTAGAGGACAGGACTCATGCTGAGGGTCACAATGCGTGTGTATGCCCTCGTCGCACTCAAGAATGGGCGGGGCCTCAGGGTTTCTCCTACACTGATCGTTGCACAACGTGCCAACCACAAGGGTTCTTGCCATGGGTAAGGAGGAGTTCTGATTTCTGCATCAGACTCACCCCTGGGCAGTGATTGGAGATAAGGTCTCGGTTCTGAAGCCTGAAAACTGAGGTAGGGAAGAGATGATGACCTAAGGCCATGGCGGGTTTTATGTGCTCAGTGTGCGGTCAGCTTTCTGGGTGTTGGCCAGGAGGTCCGGGCTCAGGATGTGTTCGACAGTGCATTAGTGCCCAGGTTAGACTATATAATTTGGGTAAAGTCGAGTGCTGTGTAGGTTTACCCTCATTTAAGGTGCCTGGGCAGCTCATGAGGCAATCATTTTTTTTCTAGAGGGCAGGCAGAGTGCTGCATTGTGGGTCCGGAATTGCCAAACTTGAGGGCTTTGGGGCCAGGAGTGTGAGGATGGAAGTCTGAGAAGACAAGCTAGACTTGGGTTTCAGGGCGAGGGCACGGCAGGTACCCCCTGCAGATCTGAACCCATATCTCATGCATCTGAAGTCAGGGCGAGGATCAGACGTTGGCTCAGGTGGGAGTTTCTGAGCATGACGGCCGCTTCATGAAGGGAGCGGAATCTCGAGACCATTGAGGTTTTCCCACGTTGTGGGTTGTGGGATGCCCCCTTCCAGGATTCCTTCTTCCGGACAATTGAGACCTGTTGGACAGCTCCAGGACATCCCATATGGAATGACTCCAGAGCACCGTTCGCGGATGGATACCTGGGAAGCCCGCCTCGCATTCCAATTGTCTCCTAGCAACAAGACAGTTTAGATCTGATGGCTCTGCGGGAGCAACCTCGGTGGCTGAGTTGAAATGGACTTTCCTGAGGATGTGTCCTAATGTGTTTTTGTGTCCATGAGGGCCTTGGAATGGGGCGGTGGCACCGGCAACCTGAAGTACTTTCCTAAGCTTTGGACATGGCTCCCATGCACAGGTTTACTTGTGGAGACGAGATGAGTTCTGATGGGTGCCTCAGGAAAACCCCTATGCTCGTATTGGAATCAGGCTTTTGAGGACACATGCCTGTAACCCATAGCAATGGATCCTATTATGGCCTAGGGTCCTGTCTGGTTCAATCTTCTTCTCTGGGGACATCCATCTATGGTATGAGTGGCGGTCGATTATCAGCTGGTGTCAGACACCCCTTGTTTGTTCCGGGTGACCCACACTATTGGGATGGCCTAAGGGTCGTTGGAGGTTTCTCCTAATTTGTACGATTTTGGACCATGGAATGGGCAGAATTCCCATAGATTGTTAGGCACAGTCCTAATGTGTGGCTCCAGGGGCCCAGCCTGGAGGATGTGTGGCCCAAGACTTTGAGGACAGAAGTCTCAAAACACAAACTCAGCTTAGGTTTGGGGACGTAGGTATGGCAGGCCCGATCTACAAACCATGAGAAGAACTCTACAGGATATAAAGAAAGTGCGAGTCTGTGGCGATTGCTCAGGCTTTTGTCTCTGGATTTTGTATCAGTGATGGCCGTGGAATGTCGGGGAGGCCTCATGGGCCATGGACGAATCTTCCTCTCTGAGGATTTGGCCCGATTCCCAATTGCTTTTCGTCAATCTGTGGAATGGGAGGACTCATTTCAATTTTGTTACCTCAGGTGTCCCACCAAAAGAGGAATTCCAAAGCAAAGCCGTGGGGAAGACTGAAGGGACAATCCGAACTATGGTGAAAAATTGGGGCCTAGGGGCATGGCAAGCCCAATATGCTATCTCTTCATCCAGCCACTGAGTGATCTTACTTGAGGACTGGGCTCAGCCTGAGGGTCACAATGTGTGTTTGTGACCAATGTGGCCCGTGAGCATGGGCGGGGCCTCATGGGCCACACTGGTTTCAACGACACTGAACGTTGGACAACATGCCAACCACAAGGTTTCTTGCCATGGGGAAGGAGTTCTGATTTCTGCATCACCTTCAACATGGACAGTGATTGGAGATAAGGTCTAGGTTCTGAAACCTGAAAACCGAGGTTGGGAAGAGATGACGACCTAAGGCCATGGGGGCTCGATGTGCTCAGTGTGCGGCCAGCTGTCTGGGAGGGGCCAGGGGGTCCAGGCTCAGGCTGTGTCAGAAAGGGCATTAGTGCCCTGGTCAGCCTATGTATTTGGGGTACAGCCAAGGTCGCTGCAGGTTGATCCTCATTTGGGGTTACTGGGTAGCCCCAGAGGACAACGTTTTTTATCTGGAGGGCAGGCAGAGTGCTGCATTGTAGTTCTGGATTGCCAAACTGGAGGCCTTGTGGGCCAGTAGTCTGACGACAAAAGTCTGAGAACACAAGCTAGGCTTAGGTTTCTGGGTGAGGCCATGGCAGGCACAATCTACAGACCTGAATCGAGATCTCGTGCATCTGAAGTCAGGGCGAGGATCAGACGATCGCTCAGGTTGGAGTTTCTGTCCCTGATGGCCCCTTCATGAATGGGGGGGCATCACGAGGCCATGGGTGTTTTCCCATGATGGGAGTTGTGAGAAGCTCCAAACTGCCGAGAGTCTTCGGCAGGACAATTGAGACCTGTTGTTTGGCTCCAGGCCAATGATTCTGAGCAGGGTTCTAAGGATGGATGGCTGGGTAGCCCACCTCGCATTCCAATTGTCTCCTAGCAACAAGACAGTTTAGATCTCCTGGATCTGTGGGGAGCTACCGAGGATGCTGAGTTGAAATGCACACCCCTGGGGATGGGTCCGAATGTGCTTTTGTGTCTATGGAGACCTTGGAATGAAGCGGTGGCACTGGGGCCCTAAAGGGTTCTCCTAAACAGAGGCTTTGACACAGCTCCAACGTGCAAGTTTCCCATGTGTAGATGAGATGTTTTCTGATGGGTGAAACAAGAAACAGCTATATGCTGCTTTTGAAATCCAGGCCTCTGAGGAGAGATGCCTGGAAACCAAAGCAATGGATCTGATTAGTGCCTAGGGGCCTGTTCTTTCCTTTTTACCTCTGAGGACATCTGTCTATGGGTCTGAGTGCAGGTAGGGGCTCATTTGGGCTCAGATTGCCCCTGTTTTTCCTGGGAAGCTACCACTATTGAGATATATCAGGGACTTTGGAGGTTTATCCTATTAGAAGGGTTGTGGCCATTGGAATGGGCACACACAATTCCCTTGGAGAGGGCAAGTACAGTCCTCAGGTTTGGCTCCAGGGGCCTGAGCCTGTAGGTTGTGTCGTCCAGCCCCTTTTGGACAGTTGTCTGAAAACACAAACTCGGCTTATGTTTCAGGTCATAGGTATGGCAGGACTGATCTACAGACCATGAGCAGAACTTTTCGAGATTTGAAAGAAGGGCGAGTGTGAGGCTCCTGCTCAAGTTTTTGTCTCGGGATATCGTGTCACTCATGGTCGTGGAATTTCTGGGTGACTTCATGGGAAATGGACGAGTCTTACTCTCTGGTGGTTTGGCCCTGTCCAAAGAGTTTGGGTTCATTCTGTGGGCTGGAAGAAGTCCGTTTTATTTTGTTGTTGTTGTTGTTGTTGTTGTTGTTGTTGTTTTCTTTTTTAACCTCAGGTGTCCCACCAAATGAGGGATTTCAGAGTAGAGCCCTAGGAGGGGCGACTGGACAATCAGAAATCTGGTTAAAAATTGGGGCCTAGGGACATGTCAAGCCCATTATGACATCTAATGGTCCAGCCACTGAGAGGACTTACTAGAGGACAGGACTCATGCTGAGGGTCACAATGCGTGTGTATGCCCTCGTCGCACTCAAGAATGGGCGGGGCCTCAGCGTTTCTCCTACACTGATCGTTGCACAACGTGCCAACCACAAGGGTTCTTGCCATGGGTAAGGAGGAGTTCTGATTTCTGCATCAGACTCACCCCTGGGCAGTGATTGGAGATAAGGTCTCGGTTCTGAAGCCTGAAAACTGAGGTAGGGAAGGGATGATGACCTAAGGCCATGGCGGGTTTTATGTGCTCAGTGTGCGGTCAGCTTTCTGTGTGTTGGTCAGGGGGTCGGGCTCAGGTTGTGTTCGACAGTGCATTAGTGCCCAGGTTAGACTATATAATTTGGGTAAAGTCGAGTGCTGTGTAGGTTTACCCTCATTTAAGGTGCCTGGGCAGCTCATGAGGCAATCATTTTTTTTCTAGAGGGCAGGCAGAGTGCTGCATTGTGGGTCCGGAATTGCCAAACTTGAGGGCTTTGGGGCCAGGAGTGTGAGGATGGAAGTCTGAGAAGACAAGCTAGACTTGGGTTTCAGGGCGAGGGCACGGCAGGTACCCCCTGCAGATCTGAACCAATATCTCATGCATCTGAAGTCAGGGCGAGGATCAGACGTTGGCTCAGGTGGGAGTTTCTGAGCATGACGGCCGCTTCATGAAGGGAGCGGAATCTCGAGACCATTGAGGTTTTCCCACGTTGGGAGTTGTGGGATGCCCCCTTCCAGGATTCCTTCTTCCGGACAATTGAGACCTGTTGGACAGCTCCAGGACATCCCATATGGAATGACTCCAGAGCACCGTTCGCGGATGGATGCCTGGGAAGCCCGCCTCGCATTCCAATTGTCTCCTAGCAACAAGACAGTTTAGATCTGATGGCTCTGCGGGAGCAACCTCGGTGGCTGAGTTGAAATGGACTTTCCTGAGGATGTGTCCTAATGTGTTTTTGTGTCCATGAGGGCCTTGGAATGGGGCGGTGGCACCGGCAACCTGAAGTACTTTCCTAAGCTTTGGACATGGCTCCCATGCACAGGTTTACTTGTGGAGACGAGATGAGTTCTGATGGGTGCCTCAGGAAAACCCCTATGCTCGTATTGGAATCAGGCTTTTGAGGACACATGCCTGTAACCCATAGCAATGGATCCTATTATGGCCTAGGGTCCTGTCTGGTTCAATCTTCTTCTCTGGGGACATCCATCTATGGTATGAGTGGCGGTCGATTATCAGCTGGTGTCAGACACCCCTTGTTTGTTCCGGGTGACCCACACTATTGGGATGGCCTAAGGGTCGTTGGAGGTTTCTCCTAATTTGTACGATTTTGGACCATGGAATGGGCAGAATTCCCATAGATTGTTAGGCACAGTCCTAATGTGTGGCTCCAGGGGCCCAGCCTGGAGGATGTGTGGCCCAAGACTTTGAGGACAGAAGTCTGAAAACACAAACTCAGCTTAGGTTTGGGGACGTAGGTATGGCAGGCCCGATCTACAAACCATGAGAAGAACTCTACAGGATATAAAGAAAGTGCGAGTCTGTGGCGATTGCTCAGGCTTTTGTCTCTGGATTTTGTATCAGTGATGGCCGTGGAATGTCGGGGAGGCCTCATGGGCCATGGACGAATCTTCCTCTCTGAGGATTTGGCCCGATTCCCAATTGCTTTTCGTCAATCTGTGGAATGGGAGGACTCATTTCAATTTTGTTACCTCAGGTGTCCCACCAAAAGAGGAATTCCAAAGCAAAGCCGTGGGGAAGACTGAAGGGACAATCCGAACTATGGTGAAAAATTGGGGCCTAGGGGCATGGCAAGCCCAATATGCTATCTCTTCATCCAGCCACTGAGTGATCTTACTTGAGGACTGGGCTCAGCCTGAGGGTCACAATGTGTGTTTGTGACCAATGTGGCCCGTGAGCATGGGCGGGGCCTCATGGGCCACACTGGTTTCAACGACACTGAACGTTGGACAACATGCCAACCACAAGGTTTCTTGCCATGGGGAAGGAGTTCTGATTTCTGCATCACCTTCAACATGGACAGTGATTGGAGATAAGGTCTAGGTTCTGAAACCTGAAAACCGAGGTTGGGAAGAGATGACGACCTAAGGCCATGGGGGCTCGATGTGCTCAGTGTGCGGCCAGCTGTCTGGGAGGGGCCAGGGGGTCCAGGCTCAGGCTGTGTCAGAAAGGGCATTAGTGCCCTGGTCAGCCTATGTATTTGGGGTACAGCCAAGGTCGCTGCAGGTTGATCCTCATTTGGGGTTACTGGGTAGCCCCAGAGGACAACGTTTTTTATCTGGAGGGCAGGCAGAGTGCTGCATTGTAGTTCTGGATTGCCAAACTGGAGGCCTTGTGGGCCAGTAGTCTGACGACAAAAGTCTGAGAACACAAGCTAGGCTTAGGTTTCTGGGTGAGGCCATGGCAGGCACAATCTACAGACCTGAATCGAGATCTCGTGCATCTGAAGTCAGGGCGAGGATCAGACGATCGCTCAGGTTGGAGTTTCTGTCCCTGATGGCCCCTTCATGAATGGGGGGGCATCACGAGGCCATGGGTGTTTTCCCATGATGGGAGTTGTGAGAAGCTCCAAACTGCCGAGAGTCTTCGGCAGGACAATTGAGACCTGTTGTTTGGCTCCAGGCCAATGATTCTGAGCAGGGTTCTAAGGATGGATGGCTGGGTAGCCCACCTCGCATTCCAATTGTCTCCTAGCAACAAGACAGTTTAGATCTCCTGGATCTGTGGGGAGCTACCGAGGATGCTGAGTTGAAATGCACACCCCTGGGGATGGGTCCGAATGTGCTTTTGTGTCTATGGAGACCTTGGAATGAAGCGGTGGCACTGGGGCCCTAAAGGGTTCTCCTAAACAGAGGCTTTGACACAGCTCCAACGTGCAAGTTTCCCATGTGTAGATGAGATGTTTTCTGATGGGTGAAACAAGAAACAGCTATATGCTGCTTTTGAAATCCAGGCCTCTGAGGAGAGATGCCTGGAAACCAAAGCAATGGATCTGATTAGTGCCTAGGGGCCTGTTCTTTCCTTTTTACCTCTGAGGACATCTGTCTATGGGTCTGAGTGCAGGTAGGGGCTCATTTGGGCTCAGATTGCCCCTGTTTTTCCTGGGAAGCTACCACTATTGAGATATATCAGGGACTTTGGAGGTTTATCCTATTAGAAGGGTTGTGGCCATTGGAATGGGCACACACAATTCCCTTGGAGAGGGCAAGTACAGTCCTCAGGTTTGGCTCCAGGGGCCTGAGCCTGTAGGTTGTGTCGTCCAGCCCCTTTTGGACAGTTGTCTGAAAACACAAACTCGGCTTATGTTTCAGGTCATAGGTATGGCAGGACTGATCTACAGACCATGAGCAGAACTTTTCGAGATTTGAAAGAAGGGCGAGTGTGAGGCTCCTGCTCAAGTTTTTGTCTCGGGATATCGTGTCACTCATGGTCGTGGAATTTCTGGGTGACTTCATGGGAAATGGACGAGTCTTACTCTCTGGTGGTTTGGCCCTGTCCAAAGAGTTTGGGTTCATTCTTGGGCTGGAAGAAGTCCGTTTTATTTTGTTGTTGTTGTTGTTGTTGTTGTTGTTGTTGTTTTCTTTTTTAACCTCAGGTGTCCCACCAAATGAGGGATTTCAGAGTAGAGCCCTAGGAGGGGCGACTGGACAATCAGAAATCTGGTTAAAAATTGGGGCCTAGGGACATGTCAAGCCCATTATGACATCTAATGGTCCAGCCACTGAGAGGACTTACTAGAGGACAGGACTCATGCTGAGGGTCACAATGCGTGTGTATGCCCTCGTCGCACTCAAGAATGGGCGGGGCCTCAGGGTTTCTCCTACACTGATCGTTGCACAACGTGCCAACCACAAGGGTTCTTGCCATGGGTAAGGAGGAGTTCTGATTTCTGCATCAGACTCACCCCTGGGCAGTGATTGGAGATAAGGTCTCGGTTCTGAAGCCTGAAAACTGAGGTAGGGAAGAGATGATGACCTAAGGCCATGGCGGGTTTTATGTGCTCAGTGTGCGGTCAGCTTTCTGGGTGTTGGTCAGGAGGTCCGGGCTCAGGATGTGTTCGACAGTGCATTAGTGCCCAGGTTAGACTATATAATTTGGGTAAAGTCGAGTGCTGTGTAGGTTTACCCTCATTTAAGGTGCCTGGGCAGCTCATGAGGCAATCATTTTTTTTCTAGAGGGCAGGCAGAGTGCTGCATTGTGGGTCCGGAATTGCCAAACTTGAGGGCTTTGGGGCCAGGAGTGTGAGGATGGAAGTCTGAGAAGACAAGCTAGACTTGGGTTTCAGGGCGAGGGCACGGCAGGTACCCCCTGCAGATCTGAACCCATATCTCATGCATCTGAAGTCAGGGCGAGGATCAGACGTTGGCTCAGGTGGGAGTTTCTGAGCATGACGGCCGCTTCATGAAGGGAGCGGAATCTCGAGACCATTGAGGTTTTCCCACGTTGTGGGTTGTGGGATGCCCCCTTCCAGGATTCCTTCTTCCGGACAATTGAGACCTGTTGGACAGCTCCAGGACATCCCATATGGAATGACTCCAGAGCACCGTTCGCGGATGGATGCCTGGGAAGCCCGCCTCGCATTCCAATTGTCTCCTAGCAACAAGACAGTTTAGATCTGATGGCTCTGCGGGAGCAACCTCGGTGGCTGAGTTGAAATGGACTTTCCTGAGGATGTGTCCTAATGTGTTTTTGTGTCCATGAGGGCCTTGGAATGGGGCGGTGGCACCGGCAACCTGAAGTACTTTCCTAAGCTTTGGACATGGCTCCCATGCACAGGTTTACTTGTGGAGACGAGATGAGTTCTGATGGGTGCCTCAGGAAAACCCCTATGCTCGTATTGGAATCAGGCTTTTGAGGACACATGCCTGTAACCCATAGCAATGGATCCTATTATGGCCTAGGGTCCTGTCTGGTTCAATCTTCTTCTCTGGGGACATCCATCTATGGTATGAGTGGCGGTCGATTATCAGCTGGTGTCAGACACCCCTTGTTTGTTCCGGGTGACCCACACTATTGGGATGGCCTAAGGGTCGTTGGAGGTTTCTCCTAATTTGTACGATTTTGGACCATGGAATGGGCAGAATTCCCATAGATTGTTAGGCACAGTCCTAATGTGTGGCTCCAGGGGCCCAGCCTGGAGGATGTGTGGCCCAAGACTTTGAGGACAGAAGTCTCAAAACACAAACTCAGCTTAGGTTTGGGGACGTAGGTATGGCAGGCCCGATCTACAAACCATGAGAAGAACTCTACAGGATATAAAGAAAGTGCGAGTCTGTGGCGATTGCTCAGGCTTTTGTCTCTGGATTTTGTATCAGTGATGGCCGTGGAATGTCGGGGAGGCCTCATGGGCCATGGACGAATCTTCCTCTCTGAGGATTTGGCCCGATTCCCAATTGCTTTTCGTCAATCTGTGGAATGGGAGGACTCATTTCAATTTTGTTACCTCAGGTGTCCCACCAAAAGAGGAATTCCAAAGCAAAGCCGTGGGGAAGACTGAAGGGACAATCCGAACTATGGTGAAAAATTGGGGCCTAGGGGCATGGCAAGCCCAATATGCTATCTCTTCATCCAGCCACTGAGTGATCTTACTTGAGGACTGGGCTCAGCCTGAGGGTCACAATGTGTGTTTGTGACCAATGTGGCCCGTGAGCATGGGCGGGGCCTCATGGGCCACACTGGTTTCAACGACACTGAACGTTGGACAACATGCCAACCACAAGGTTTCTTGCCATGGGGAAGGAGTTCTGATTTCTGCATCACCTTCAACATGGACAGTGATTGGAGATAAGGTCTAGGTTCTGAAACCTGAAAACCGAGGTTGGGAAGAGATGACGACCTAAGGCCATGGGGGCTCGATGTGCTCAGTGTGCGGCCAGCTGTCTGGGAGGGGCCAGGGGGTCCAGGCTCAGGCTGTGTCAGAAAGGGCATTAGTGCCCTGGTCAGCCTATGTATTTGGGGTACAGCCAAGGTCGCTGCAGGTTGATCCTCATTTGGGGTTACTGGGTAGCCCCAGAGGACAACGTTTTTTATCTGGAGGGCAGGCAGAGTGCTGCATTGTAGTTCTGGATTGCCAAACTGGAGGCCTTGTGGGCCAGTAGTCTGACGACAAAAGTCTGAGAACACAAGCTAGGCTTAGGTTTCTGGGTGAGGCCATGGCAGGCACAATCTACAGACCTGAATCGAGATCTCGTGCATCTGAAGTCAGGGCGAGGATCAGACGATCGCTCAGGTTGGAGTTTCTGTCCCTGATGGCCCCTTCATGAATGGGGGGGCATCACGAGGCCATGGGTGTTTTCCCATGATGGGAGTTGTGAGAAGCTCCAAACTGCCGAGAGTCTTCGGCAGGACAATTGAGACCTGTTGTTTGGCTCCAGGCCAATGATTCTGAGCAGGGTTCTAAGGATGGATGGCTGGGTAGCCCACCTCGCATTCCAATTGTCTCCTAGCAACAAGACAGTTTAGATCTCCTGGATCTGTGGGGAGCTACCGAGGATGCTGAGTTGAAATGCACACCCCTGGGGATGGGTCCGAATGTGCTTTTGTGTCTATGGAGACCTTGGAATGAAGCGGTGGCACTGGGGCCCTAAAGGGTTCTCCTAAACAGAGGCTTTGACACAGCTCCAACGTGCAAGTTTCCCATGTGTAGATGAGATGTTTTCTGATGGGTGAAACAAGAAACAGCTATATGCTGCTTTTGAAATCCAGGCCTCTGAGGAGAGATGCCTGGAAACCAAAGCAATGGATCTGATTAGTGCCTAGGGGCCTGTTCTTTCCTTTTTACCTCTGAGGACATCTGTCTATGGGTCTGAGTGCAGGTAGGGGCTCATTTGGGCTCAGATTGCCCCTGTTTTTCCTGGGAAGCTACCACTATTGAGATATATCAGGGACTTTGGAGGTTTATCCTATTAGAAGGGTTGTGGCCATTGGAATGGGCACACACAATTCCCTTGGAGAGGGCAAGTACAGTCCTCAGGTTTGGCTCCAGGGGCCTGAGCCTGTAGGTTGTGTCGTCCAGCCCCTTTTGGACAGTTGTCTGAAAACACAAACTCGGCTTATGTTTCAGGTCATAGGTATGGCAGGACTGATCTACAGACCATGAGCAGAACTTTTCGAGATTTGAAAGAAGGGCGAGTGTGAGGCTCCTGCTCAAGTTTTTGTCTCGGGATATCGTGTCACTCATGGTCGTGGAATTTCTGGGTGACTTCATGGGAAATGGACGAGTCTTACTCTCTGGTGGTTTGGCCCTGTCCAAAGAGTTTGGGTTCATTCTGTGGGCTGGAAGAAGTCCGTTTTATTTTGTTGTTGTTGTTGTTGTTGTTGTTGTTGTTGTTTTCTTTTTTAACCTCAGGTGTCCCACCAAATGAGGGATTTCAGAGTAGAGCCCTAGGAGGGGCGACTGGACAATCAGAAATCTGGTTAAAAATTGGGGCCTAGGGACAGGTCAAGCCCATTATGACATCTAATGGTCCAGCCACTGAGAGGACTTACTAGAGGACAGGACTCATGCTGAGGGTCACAATGCGTGTGTATGCCCTCGTCGCACTCAAGAATGGGCGGGGCCTCAGCGTTTCTCCTACACTGATCGTTGCACAACGTGCCAACCACAAGGGTTCTTGCCATGGGTAAGGAGGAGTTCTGATTTCTGCATCAGACTCACCCCTGGGCAGTGATTGGAGATAAGGTCTCGGTTCTGAAGCCTGAAAACTGAGGTAGGGAAGGGATGATGACCTAAGGCCATGGCGGGTTTTATGTGCTCAGTGTGCGGTCAGCTTTCTGTGTGTTGGTCAGGGGGTCGGGCTCAGGTTGTGTTCGACAGTGCATTAGTGCCCAGGTTAGACTATATAATTTGGGTAAAGTCGAGTGCTGTGTAGGTTTACCCTCATTTAAGGTGCCTGGGCAGCTCATGAGGCAATCATTTTTTTTCTAGAGGGCAGGCAGAGTGCTGCATTGTGGGTCCGGAATTGCCAAACTTGAGGGCTTTGGGGCCAGGAGTGTGAGGATGGAAGTCTGAGAAGACAAGCTAGACTTGGGTTTCAGGGCGAGGGCACGGCAGGTACCCCCTGCAGATCTGAACCAATATCTCATGCATCTGAAGTCAGGGCGAGGATCAGACGTTGGCTCAGGTGGGAGTTTCTGAGCATGACGGCCGCTTCATGAAGGGAGCGGAATCTCGAGACCATTGAGGTTTTCCCACGTTGGGAGTTGTGGGATGCCCCCTTCCAGGATTCCTTCTTCCGGACAATTGAGACCTGTTGGACAGCTCCAGGACATCCCATATGGAATGACTCCAGAGCACCGTTCGCGGATGGATGCCTGGGAAGCCCGCCTCGCATTCCAATTGTCTCCTAGCAACAAGACAGTTTAGATCTGATGGCTCTGCGGGAGCAACCTCGGTGGCTGAGTTGAAATGGACTTTCCTGAGGATGTGTCCTAATGTGTTTTTGTGTCCATGAGGGCCTTGGAATGGGGCGGTGGCACCGGCAACCTGAAGTACTTTCCTAAGCTTTGGACATGGCTCCCATGCACAGGTTTACTTGTGGAGACGAGATGAGTTCTGATGGGTGCCTCAGGAAAACCCCTATGCTCGTATTGGAATCAGGCTTTTGAGGACACATGCCTGTAACCCATAGCAATGGATCCTATTATGGCCTAGGGTCCTGTCTGGTTCAATCTTCTTCTCTGGGGACATCCATCTATGGTATGAGTGGAGGTCGATTATCAGCTGGTGTCAGACACCCCTTGTTTGTTCCGGGTGACCCACACTATTGGGATGGCCTAAGGGTCGTTGGAGGTTTCTCCTAATTTGTACGATTTTGGACCATGGAATGGGCACAATTCCCATGGATTGGTAGGCACAGTCCTAATGTGTGGCTCCAGGGGCCCAGCCTGGAGGATGTGTGGCCCAAGACTTTGAGGACAGAAGTCTGAAAACACAAACTCAGCTTAGGTTTGGGGACGTAGGTATGGCAGGCCCGATCTACAAACCATGAGAAGAACTCTACAGGATATGAAGAAAGTGCGAGTCTGTGGCGATTGCTCAGGCTTTTGTCTCTGGATTTTGTATCAGTGATGGCCGTGGAATGTCGGGGAGGCCTCATGGGCCATGGACGAATCTTCCTCTCTGAGGATTTGGCCCGATTCCCAATTGCTTTTCGTCAATCTGTGGAATGGGAGGACTCATTTCAGTTTTGTTACCTCAGGTGTCCCACCAAAAGAGGAATTCCAAAGCAAAGCCGTGGGGAAGACTGAAGGGACAATCCGAACTATGGTGAAAAATTGGGGCCTAGGGGCATGGCAAGCCCAATATGCTATCTCTTCATCCAGCCACTGAGTGGCCTTACTTGAGGACTGGGCTCAGCCTGAGGGTCACAATGTGTGTTTGTGACCAATGTGGCCCGTGAGCATGGGCGGGGCCTCATGGGCCACACTGGTTTCAACGACACTGAACGTTTGACAACATGCCAACCACAAGGTTTCTTGCCATGGGGAAGGAGTTCTGATTTCTGCATCACCTTCAACATGGACAGTGATTGGAGATAAGGTCTAGGTTCTGAAACCTGAAAATCGAGGTTGGGAAGAGATGACGACCTAAGGCCATGGGGGCTCGATGTGCTCAGTGTGCGGCCAGCTGTCTGGGAGGGGCCAGGGGGTCCAGGCTCAGGCTGTGTCAGAAAGGGCATTAGTGCCCTGGTCAGCCTATGTATTTGGGGTACAGCCAAGGTCGCTGCAGGTTGATCCTCATTTGGGGTTACTGGGTAGCCCCAGAGGACAATGTTTTTTATCTGGAGGGCAGGCAGAGTGCTGCATTGTAGTTCTGGATTGCCAAACTGGAGGCCTTGTGGGCCAGTAGTCTGACGACAAAAGTCTGAGAACACAAGCTAGGCTTAGGTTTCTGGGTGAGGCCATGGCAGGCACCATCTACAGACCTGAATCGAGATCTCGTGCATCTGAAGTCAGGGCGAGGATCAGACGATCGCTCAGGTTGGAGTTTCTGTCCCTGATGGCCCCTTCATGAATGGGGGGGCATCACGAGGCCATGGGTGTTTTCCCATGATGGGAGTTGTGAGAAGCTCCAAACTGCCGAGAGTCTTCGGCAGGACAATTGAGACCTGTTGTTTGGCTCCAGGCCAATGATTCTGAGCAGGGTTCTAAGGATGGATGGCTGGGTAGCCCACCTCGCATTCCAATTGTCTCCTAGCAACAAGACAGTTTAGATCTCCTGGATCTGTGGGGAGCTACCGAGGATGCTGAGTTGAAATGCACACCCCTGGGGATGGGTCCGAATGTGCTTTTGTGTCTATGGAGACCTTGGAATGAAGCGGTGGCACTGGGGCCCTAAAGGGTTCTCCTAAACAGAGGCTTTGACACAGCTCCAACGTGCAAGTTTCCCATGTGTAGATGAGATGTTTTCTGATGGGTGAAACAAGAAACAGCTATATGCTGCTTTTGAAATCCAGCCCTCTGAGGAGAGATGCCTGGAAACCAAAGCAATGGATCTGACTAGTGCCTAGGGGCCTGTTCTTTCCTTTTTACCTCTGAGGACATCTGTCTATGGGTCTGAGTGCAGGTAGGGGCTCATTTGGGCTCAGATTGCCCCTGTTTTTCCTGGGAAGCTACCACTATTGAGATATATCAGGGACTTTGGAGGTTTATCCTATTAGAAGGGTTGTGGCCATTGGAATGGGCACACACAATTCCCTTGGAGAGGGCAAGTACAGTCCTCAGGTTTGGCTCCAGGGGCCTGAGCCTGTAGGTTGTGTCGTCCAGCCCCTTTTGGACAGTTGTCTGAAAACACAAACTCGGCTTATGTTTCAGGTCATAGGTATGGCAGGACTGATCTACAGACCATGAGGAGAACATTTCGGAATTTGAAAGAAGGGCGAGTGTGAGGCTCCTGCTCAAGTTTTTGTCTCGGGATATCGTGTCACTCATGGTCGTGGAATTTCTGGGTGACTTCATGGGGAAATGGACGAGTCTTACTCTCTGGTGGTTTGGCCCCGTCCAAAGAGTTTGGGTTCATTCTGTGGGCTGGAAGAAGTCCGTTTTATTTTGTTGTTGTTGTTGTTGTTGTTGTTGTTTTCTTTTTTAACCTCAGGTGTCCCACCAAATGAGGGATTTCAGAGTAGAGCCCTAGGAGGGGCGACTGGACAATCAGAAATCTGGTTAAAAATTGGGGCCTAGGGACATGTCAAGCCCATTATGACATCTAATGGTCCAGCCACTGAGAGGACTTACTAGAGGACAGGACTCATGCTGAGGGTCACAATGCGTGTGTATGCCCTCGTCGCACTCAAGAATGGGCGGGGCCTCAGGGTTTCTCCTACACTGATCGTTGCACAACGTGCCAACCACAAGGGTTCTTGCCATGGGTAAGGAGGAGTTCTGATTTCTGCATCAGACTCACCCCTGGGCAGTGATTGGAGATAAGGTCTCGGTTCTGAAGCCTGAAAACTGAGGTAGGGAAGAGATGATGACCTAAGGCCATGGCGGGTTTTATGTGCTCAGTGTGCGGTCAGCTTTCTGGGTGTTGGTCAGGAGGTCCGGGCTCAGGATGTGTTCGACAGTGCATTAGTGCCCAGGTTAGACTATATAATTTGGGTAAAGTCGAGTGCTGTGTAGGTTTACCCTCATTTAAGGTGCCTGGGCAGCTCATGAGGCAATCATTTTTTTTCTAGAGGGCAGGCAGAGTGCTGCATTGTGGGTCCGGAATTGCCAAACTTGAGGGCTTTGGGGCCAGGAGTGTGAGGATGGAAGTCTGAGAAGACAAGCTAGACTTGGGTTTCAGGGCGAGGGCACGGCAGGTACCCCCTGCAGATCTGAACCAATATCTCATGCATCTGAAGTCAGGGCGAGGATCAGACGTTGGCTCAGGTGGGAGTTTCTGAGCATGACGGCCGCTTCATGAAGGGAGCGGAATCTCGAGACCATTGAGGTTTTCCCACGTTGGGAGTTGTGGGATGCCCCCTTCCAGGATTCCTTCTTCCGGACAATTGAGACCTGTTGGACAGCTCCAGGACATCCCATATGGAATGACTCCAGAGCACCGTTCGCGGATGGATGCCTGGGAAGCCCGCCTCGCATTCCAATTGTCTCCTAGCAACAAGACAGTTTAGATCTGATGGCTCTGCGGGAGCAACCTCGGTGGCTGAGTTGAAATGGACTTTCCTGAGGATGTGTCCTAATGTGTTTTTGTGTCCATGAGGGCCTTGGAATGGGGCGGTGGCACCGGCAACCTGAAGTACTTTCCTAAGCTTTGGACATGGCTCCCATGCACAGGTTTACTTGTGGAGACGAGATGAGTTCTGATGGGTGCCTCAGGAAAACCCCTATGCTCGTATTGGAATCAGGCTTTTGAGGACACATGCCTGTAACCCATAGCAATGGATCCTATTATGGCCTAGGGTCCTGTCTGGTTCAATCTTCTTCTCTGGGGACATCCATCTATGGTATGAGTGGAGGTCGATTATCAGCTGGTGTCAGACACCCCTTGTTTGTTCCGGGTGACCCACACTATTGGGATGGCCTAAGGGTCGTTGGAGGTTTCTCCTAATTTGTACGATTTTGGACCATGGAATGGGCAGAATTCCCATAGATTGGTAGGCACAGTCCTAATGTGTGGCTCCAGGGGCCCAGCCTGGAGGATGTGTGGCCCAAGACTTTGAGGACAGAAGTCTGAAAACACAAACTCAGCTTAGGTTTGGGGACGTAGGTATGGCAGGCCCGATCTACAAACCATGAGAAGAACTCTACAGGATATGAAGAAAGTGCGAGTCTGTGGCGATTGCTCAGGCTTTTGTCTCTGGATTTTGTATCAGTGATGGCCGTGGAATGTCGGGGAGGCCTCATGGGCCATGGACGAATCTTCCTCTCTGAGGATTTGGCCCGATTCCCAATTGCTTTTCGTCAATCTGTGGAATGGGAGGACTCATTTCAGTTTTGTTACCTCAGGTGTCCCACCAAAAGAGGAATTCCAAAGCAAAGCCGTGGGGAAGACTGAAGGGACAATCCGAACTATGGTGAAAAATTGGGGCCTAGGGGCATGGCAAGCCCAATATGCTATCTCTTCATCCAGCCACTGAGTGGCCTTACTTGAGGACTGGGCTCAGCCTGAGGGTCACAATGTGTGTTTGTGACCAATGTGGCCCGTGAGCATGGGCGGGGCCTCATGGGCCACACTGGTTTCAACGACACTGAACGTTGGACAACATGCCAACCACAAGGTTTCTTGCCATGGGGAAGGAGTTCTGATTTCTGCATCACCTTCCACATGGACAGTGATTGGAGATAAGGTCTAGGTTCTGAAACCTGAAAACCGAGGTTGGGAAGAGATGACGACCTAAGGCCATGGCGGCTCGATGTGCTCAGTGTGCGGCCAGCTGTCTGGGAGGGGCCAGGGGGTCCAGGCTCAGGCTGTGTCAGAAAGGGCATTAGTGCCCTGGTCAGCCTATGTATTTGGGGTACAGCCAAGGTCGGTGCAGGTTGATCCTCATTTGGGGTTACTGGGTAGCCCCAGAGGACAATGTTTTTCTTCTGGAGGGCAGGCAGAGTGCTGCATTGTAGTTCTGGATTGCCAAACTGGAGGCCTTGTGGGCCAGTAGTCTGACGACAAAATTCTGAGAACACAAGCTAGGCTTAGGTTTCTGGGTGAGGCCATGGCAGGCACAATCTACAGACCTGAATCGAGATCTCGTGCATCTGAAGTCAGGGCGAGGATCAGACGATCGCTCAGGTTGGAGTTTCTGTCCCTGATGGCCCCTTCATGAATGGGGGGGCATCACGAGGCCATGGGTGTTTTCCCATGATGGGAGTTGTGAGAAGCTCCAAACTGCAGAGAGTCTTCGGCAGGACAATTGAGACCTGTTGTTTGGCTCCAGGCCAATGATTCTGAGCAGGGTTCTAAGGATGGATGGCTGGGTAGCCCACCTCGCATTCCAATTGTCTCCTAGCAACAAGACAGTTTAGATCTCCTGGATCTGTGGGGAGCTACCGAGGATGCTGAGTTGAAATGCACACCCCTGGGGATGGGTCCGAATGTGCTTTTGTGTCTATGGAGACCTTGGAATGAAGCGGTGGCACTGGGGCCCTAAAGGGTTCTCCTAAACAGAGGCTTTGACACAGCTCCAACGTGCAAGTTTCCCATGTGTAGATGAGATGTTTTCTGATGGGTGAAACAAGAAACAGCTATATGCTGCTTTTGAAATCCAGGCCTCTGAGGAGAGATGCCTGGAAACCAAAGCAATGGATCTGATTAGTGCCTAGGGGCCTGTTCTTTCCTTTTTACCTCTGAGGACATCTGTCTATGGGTCTGAGTGCAGGTAGGGGCTCATTTGGGCTCAGATTGCCCCTGTTTTTCCTGGGAAGCTACCACTATTGAGATATATCAGGGAATTTGGAGGTTTATCCTATTAGAAGGGTTGTGGCCATTGGAATGGGCACACACAATTCCCTTGGAGAGGGCAAGTACAGTCCTCAGGTTTGGCTCCAGGGGCCTGAGCCTGTAGGTTGTGTCGTCCAGCCCCTTTTGGACAGTTGTCTGAAAACACAAACTCGGCTTATGTTTCAGGTCATAGGTATGGCAGGACTGATCTACAGACCATGAGGAGAACTTTTCGGGATTTGAAAGAAGGGCGAGTGTGAGGCTCCTGCTCAAGTTTTTGTCTCGGGATATCGTGTCACTCATGGTCGTGGAATTTCTGGGTGACTTCATGGGAAATGGACGAGTCTTACTCTCTGGTGGTTTGGCCCCGTCCAAAGAGTTTGGGTTCATTCTGTGGGCTGGAAGAAGTCCGTTTTATTTTGTTGTTGTTGTTGTTGTTGTTGTTGTTGTTGTTGTTGTTGTTTTCTTTTTTAACCTCAGGTGTCCCACCAAATGAGGGATTTCAGAGTAGAGCCCTAGGAGGGGCGACTGGACAATCAGAAATCTGGTTAAAAATTGGGGCCTAGGGACATGTCAAGCCCATTATGACATCTAATGGTCTAGCCACTGAGAGGACTTACTAGAGGACAGGACTCATGCTGAGGGTCACAATGCGTGTGTATGCCCTCGTCGCACTCAAGAATGGGCGGGGCCTCAGGGTTTCTCCTACACTGATCGTTGCACAACGTGCCAACCACAAGGGTTCTTGCCATGGGTAAGGAGGAGTTCTGATTTCTGCATCAGACTCACCCCTGGGCAGTGATTGGAGATAAGGTCTCGGTTCTGAAGCCTGAAAACTGAGGTAGGGAAGAGATGATGACCTAAGGCCATGGCGGGTTTTATGTGCTCAGTGTGCGGTCAGCTTTCTGGGTGTTGGTCAGGAGGTCCGGGCTCAGGATGTGTTCGACAGTGCATTAGTGCCCAGGTTAGACTATATAATTTGGGTAAAGTCGAGTGCTGTGTAGGTTTACCCTCATTTAAGGTGCCTGGGCAGCTCATGAGGCAATCATTTTTTTTCTAGAGGGCAGGCAGAGTGCTGCATTGTGGGTCCGGAATTGCCAAACTTGAGGGCTTTGGGGCCAGGAGTGTGAGGATGGAAGTCTGAGAAGACAAGCTAGACTTGGGTTTCAGGGCGAGGGCACGGCAGGTACCCCCTGCAGATCTGAACCAATATCTCATGCATCTGAAGTCAGGGCGAGGATCAGACGTTGGCTCAGGTGGGAGTTTCTGAGCATGACGGCCGCTTCATGAAGGGAGCGGAATCTCGAGACCATTGAGGTTTTCCCACGTTGGGAGTTGTGGGATGCCCCCTTCCAGGATTCCTTCTTCCGGACAATTGAGACCTGTTGGACAGCTCCAGGACATCCCATATGGAATGACTCCAGAGCACCGTTCGCGGATGGATGCCTGGGAAGCCCGCCTCGCATTCCAATTGTCTCCTAGCAACAAGACAGTTTAGATCTGATGGCTCTGCGGGAGCAACCTCGGTGGCTGAGTTGAAATGGACTTTCCTGAGGATGTGTCCTAATGTGTTTTTGTGTCCATGAGGGCCTTGGAATGGGGCGGTGGCACCGGCAACCTGAAGTACTTTCCTAAGCTTTGGACATGGCTCCCATGCACAGGTTTACTTGTGGAGACGAGATGAGTTCTGATGGGTGCCTCAGGAAAACCCCTATGCTCGTATTGGAATCAGGCTTTTGAGGACACATGCCTGTAACCCATAGCAATGGATCCTATTATGGCCTAGGGTCCTGTCTGGTTCAATCTTCTTCTCTGGGGACATCCATCTATGGTATGAGTGGAGGTCGATTATCAGCTGGTGTCAGACACCCCTTGTTTGTTCCGGGTGACCCACACTATTGGGATGGCCTAAGGGTCGTTGGAGGTTTCTCCTAATTTGTACGATTTTGGACCATGGAATGGGCAGAATTCCCATGGATTGGTAGGCACAGTCCTAATGTGTGGCTCCAGGTGCCCAGCCTGGAGGGTGTGTGGCCCAAGACTTTGAGGACAGAAGTCTGAGAACACAAACTCAGCTTAGGTTTGGGGACGTAGGTATGGCAGGCCCGATCTACAAACCATGAGAAGAACTCTACAGGATATGAAGAAAGTGCGAGTCTGTGGCGATTGCTCAGGCTTTTGTCTCTGGATTTTGTATCAGTGATGGCCGTGGAATGTCGGGGACGCCTCATGGGCCATGGACGAGTCTTCCTCTCTGAGGATTTGGCCCGATTCCCAATTGCTTTTCGTCAATCTGTGGAATGGGAGGATTCATTTCAGTTTTGTTACCTCAGGTGTCCCACCAAAAGAGGAATTCCAAAGCAAAGCCGTGGGGAAGACTGAAGGGACAATCCGAACTATGGTGAAAAATTGGGGCCTAGGGGCATGGCAAGCCCAATATGCTATCTCTTCATCCAGCCACTGAGTGGCCTTACTTGAGGACTGGGCTCAGCCTGAGGATCACAATGTGTGTTTGTGACCAATGTGGCCCGCGAGCATGGGCGGGGCCTCATGGGCCACACTGGTTTCAACGACACTGAACGTTGGACAACATGCCAACCACAAGGTTTCTTGCCATGGGGAAGGAGTTCTGATTTCTGCATCACCTTCAACATGGACAGTGATTGGAGATAAGGTCTAGGTTCTGAAACCTGAAAACCGAGGTTGGGAAGAGATGACGACCTAAGGCCATGGCGGCTCGATGTGCTCAGTGTGCGGCCAGCTGTCTGGGAGGGGCCAGGGGGTCCAGGCTCAGGCTGTGTCAGAAAGGGCATTAGTGCCCTGGTCAGCCTATGTATTTGGGGTACAGCCAAGGTCGGTGCAGGTTGATCCTCATTTGGGGTTACTGGGTAGCCCCAGAGGACAATGTTTTTCTTCTGGAGGGCAGGCAGAGTGCTGCATTGTAGTTCTGGATTGCCAAACTGGAGGCCTTGTGGGCCAGTAGTCTGACGACAAAAGTCTGAGAACACAAGCTAGGCTTAGGTTTCTGGGTGAGGCCATGGCAGGCACAATCTACAGACCTGAATCGAGATCTCGTGCATCTGAAGTCAGGGCGAGGATCAGACGATCGCTCAGGTTGGAGTTTCTGTCCCTGATGGCCCCTTCATGAATGGGGGGGCATCACGAGGCCATGGGGGTTTTCCCATGATGGGAGTTGTGAGAAGCTCCAAACTGCAGAGAGTCTTCGGCAGGACAATTGAGACCTGTTGTTTGGCTCCAGGCCAATGATTCTGAGCAGGGTTCTAAGGATGGATAGCTGGGTAGCCCACCTCGCATTCCAATTGTCTCCTAGCAACAAGACAGTTTAGATCTCCTGGATCTGTGGGGAGCTACCGAGGATGCTGAGTTGAAATGCACACCCCTGGGGATGGGTCCGAATGTGCTTTTGTGTCTATGGAGACCTTGGAATGAAGCGGTGGCACTGGGGCCCTAAAGGGTTCTCCTAAACAGAGGCTTTGACACAGCTCCAACGTGCAAGTTTCCCATGTGTAGATGAGATGTTTTCTGATGGGTGAAACAAGAAACAGCTATATGCTGCTTTTGAAATCCAGGCCTCTGAGGAGAGATGCCTGGAAACCAAAGCAATGGATCTGATTAGTGCCTAGGGGCCTGTTCTTTCCTTTTTACCTCTGAGGACATCTGTCTATGGGTCTGAGTGCAGGTAGGGGCTCATTTGGGCTCAGATTGCCCCTGTTTTTCCTGGGAAGCTACCACTATTGAGATATATCAGGGACTTTGGAGGTTTATCCTATTAGAAGGGTTGTGGCCATTGGAATGGGCACACACAATTCCCTTGGAGAGGGCAAGTACAGTCCTCAGGTTTGGCTCCAGGGGCCTGAGCCTGTAGGTTGTGTCGTCCAGCCCCTTTTGGACAGTTGTCTGAAAACACAAACTCGGCTTATGTTTCAGGTCATAGGTATGGCAGGACTGATCTACAGACCATGAGGAGAACTTTTCGGGATTTGAAAGAAGGGCGAGTGTGAGGCTCCTGCTCAAGTTTTTGTCTCGGGATATCGTGTCACTCATGGTCGTGGAATTTCTGGGTGACTTCATGGGAAATGGACGAGTCTTACTCTCTGGTGGTTTGGCCCCGTCCAAAGAGTTTGGGTTCATTCTGTGGGCTGGAAGAAGTCCGTTTTATTTTGTTGTTGTTGTTGTTGTTGTTGTTGTTTTCTTTTTTAACCTCAGGTGTCCCAACAAATGAGGGATTTCAGAGTAGAGCCCTAGGAGGGGCGACTGGACAATCAGAAATCTGGTTAAAAATTGGGGCCTAGGGACATGTCAAGCCCATTATGACATCTAATGGTCCAGCCACTGAGAGGACTTACTAGAGGACAGGACTCATGCTGAGGGTCACAATGCGTGTGTATGCCCTCGTCGCACTCAAGAATGGGCGGGGCCTCAGGGTTTCTCCTACACTGATCGTTGGACAACGTGCCAACCACAAGGGTTCTTGCCATGGGTAAGGAGGAGTTCTGATTTCTGCATCAGACGCACCCCTGGGCAGTGATTGGAGATAAGGTCTCGGTTCTGAAGCCTGAAAACTGAGGTAGGGAAGAGATGATGACCTAAGGCCATGGCGGGTTTTATGTGCTCAGTGTGCGGTCAGCTTTCTGGGTGTTGGTCAGGAGGTCCGGGCTCAGGATGTGTTCGACAGTGCATTAGTGCCCAGGTTAGACTATATAATTTGGGTAAAGTCGAGTGCTGTGTAGGTTTACCCTCATTTAAGGTGCCTGGGCAGCTCATGAGGCAATCATTTTTTTTCTAGAGGGCAGGCAGAGTGCTGCATTGTGGGTCCGGAATTGCCAAACTTGAGGGCTTTGGGGCCAGGAGTGTGAGGATGGAAGTCTGAGAAGACAAGCTAGACTTGGGTTTCAGGGCGAGGGCACGGCAGGTACCCCCTGCAGATCTGAACCCATATCTCATGCATCTGAAGTCAGGGCGAGGATCAGACGTTGGCTCAGGTGGGAGTTTCTGAGCATGACGGCCGCTTCATGAAGGGAGCGGAATCTCGAGACCATTGAGGTTTTCCCACGTTGGGAGTTGTGGGATGCCCCCTTCCAGGATTCCTTCTTCCGGACAATTGAGACCTGTTGGACAGCTCCAGGACATCCCATATGGAATGACTCCAGAGCACCGTTCGCGGATGGATGCCTGGGAAGCCCGCCTCGCATTCCAATTGTCTCCTAGCAACAAGACAGTTTAGATCTGATGGCTCTGCGGGAGCAACCTCGGTGGCTGAGTTGAAATGGACTTTCCTGAGGATGTGTCCTAATGTGTTTTTGTGTCCATGAGGGCCTTGGAATGGGGCGGTGGCACCGGCAACCTGAAGTACTTTCCTAAGCTTTGGACATGGCTCCCATGCACAGGTTTACTTGTGGAGACGAGATGAGTTCTGATGGGTGCCTCAGGAAAACCCCTATGCTCGTATTGGAATCAGGCTTTTGAGGACACATGCCTGTAACGCATAGCAATGGATCCTATTATGGCCTAGGGTCCTGTCTGGTTCAATCTTCTTCTCTGGGGACATCCATCTATGGTATGAGTGGAGGTCGATTATCAGCTGGTGTCAGACACCCCTTGTTTGTTCCGGGTGACCCACACTATTGGGATGGCCTAAGGGTCGTTGGAGGTTTCTCCTAATTTGTACGATTTTGGACCATGGAATGGGCAGAATTCCCATGGATTGGTAGGCACAGTCCTAATGTGTGGCTCCAGGGGCCCAGCCTGGAGGGTGTGTGGCCCAAGACTTTGAGGACAGAAGTCTGAGAACACAAACTCAGCTTAGGTTTGGGGACGTAGGTATGGCAGGCCCGATCTACAAACCATGAGAAGAACTCTACAGGATATGAAGAAAGTGCGAGTCTGTGGCGATTGCTCAGGCTTTTGTCTCTGGATTTTGTATCAGTGATGGCCGTGGAATGTCGGGGACGCCTCATGGGCCATGGACGAGTCTTCCTCTCTGAGGATTTGGCCCGATTCCCAATTGCTTTTCGTCAATCTGTGGAATGGGAGGACTCATTTCAGTTTTGTTACCTCAGGTGTCCCACCAAAAGAGGAATTCCAAAGCAAAGCCGTGGGGAAGACTGAAGGGACAATCCGAACTATGGTGAAAAATTGGGGCCTAGGGGCATGGCAAGCCCAATATGCTATCTCTTCATCCAGCCACTGAGTGATCTTACTTGAGGACTGGGCTCAGCCTGAGGGTCACAATGTGTGTTTGTGACCAATGTGGCCCGTGAGCATGGGCGGGGCCTCATGGGCCACACTGGTTTCAACGACACTGAACGTTGGACAACATGCCAACCACAAGGTTTCTTGCCATGGGGAAGGAGTTCTGATTTCTGCATCACCTTCAACATGGACAGTGATTGGAGATAAGGTCTAGGTTCTGAAACCTGAAAACCGAGGTTGGGAAGAGATGACGACCTAAGGCCATGGCGGCTCGATGTGCTCAGTGTGCGGCCAGCTGTCTGGGAGGGGCCAGGGGGTCCAGGCTCAGGCTGTGTCAGAAAGGGCATTAGTGCCCTGGTCAGCCTATGTATTTGGGGTACAGCCAAGGTCGGTGCAGGTTGATCCTCATTTGGGGTTACTGGGTAGCCCCAGAGGACAACGTTTTTTATCTGGAGGGCAGGCAGAGTGCTGCATTGTAGTTCTGGATTGCCAAACTGGAGGCATTGTGGGCCAGTAGTCTGACGACAAAAGTCTGAGAACACAAGCTAGGCTTAGGTTTCTGGGTGAGGCCATGGCAGGCACCATCTACAGACCTGAATCGAGATCTCGTGCATCTGAAGTCAGGGTGAGGATCAGACGATCGCTCAGGTTGGAGTTTCTGTCCCTGATGGCCCCTTCATGAATGGGGGGGCATCACGAGGCCATGGGTGTTTTCCCATGATGGGAGTTGTGAGAAGCTCCAAACTGCAGAGAGTCTTCGGCAGGACAATTGAGACCTGTGGTTTGGCTCCAGGCCAATGATTCTGAGCAGGGTTCTAAGGATGGATGGCTGGGTAGCCCACCTCGCATTCCAATTGTCTCCTAGCAACAAGACAGTTTAGATCTCCTGGATCTGTGGGGAGCTACCGAGGATGCTGAGTTGAAATGCACACCCCTGGGGATGGGTCCGAATGTGCTTTTGTGTCTATGGAGACCTTGGAATGAAGCGGTGGCACTGGGGCCCTAAAGGGTTCTCCTAAACAGAGGCTTTGACACAGCTCCAACGTGCAAGTTTCCCATGTGTAGATGAGATGTTTTCTGATGGGTGAAACAAGAAACAGCTATATGCTGCTTTTGAAATCCAGGCCTCTGAGGAGAGATGCCTGGAAACCAAAGCAATGGATCTGACTAGTGCCTAGGGGCCTGTTCTTTCCTTTTTACCTCTGAGGACATCTGTCTATGGGTCTGAGTGCAGGTAGGGGCTCATTTGGGCTCAGATTGCCCCTGTTTTTCCTGGGAAGCTACCACTATTGAGATATATCAGGGACTTTGGAGGTTTATCCTATTAGAAGGGTTGTGGCCATTGGAATGGGCACACACAATTCCCTTGGAGAGGGCAAGTACAGTCCTCAGGTTTGGCTCCAGGGGCCTGAGCCTGTAGGTTGTGTCGTCCAGCCCCTTTTGGACAGTTGTCTGAAAACACAAACTCGGCTTATGTTTCAGGTCATAGGTATGGCAGGACTGATCTACAGACCATGAGGAGAACATTTCGGGATTTGAAAGAAGGGCGAGTGTGAGGCTCCTGCTCAAGTTTTTGTCTCGGGATATCGTGTCACTCATGGTCGTGGAATTTCTGGGTGACTTCATGGGGAAATGGACGAGTCTTACTCTCTGGTGGTTTGGCCCCGTCCAAAGAGTTTGGGTTCATTCTGTGGGCTGGAAGAAGTCCGTTTTATTTTGTTGTTGTTGTTGTTGTTGTTGTTGTTGTTTTCTTTTTTAACCTCAGGTGTCCCACCAAATGAGGGATTTCAGAGTAGAGCCCTAGGAGGGGCGACTGGACAATCAGAAATCTGGTTAAAAATTGGGGCCTAGGGACATGTCAAGCCCATTATGACATCTAATGGTCCAGCCACTGAGAGGACTTACTAGAGGACAGGACTCATGCTGAGGGTCACAATGCGTGTGTATGCCCTCGTCGCACTCAAGAATGGGCGGGGCCTCAGGGTTTCTCCTACACTGATCGTTGCACAACGTGCCAACCACAAGGGTTCTTGCCATGGGTAAGGAGGAGTTCTGATTTCTGCATCAGACTCACCCCTGGGCAGTGATTGGAGATAAGGTCTCGGTTCTGAAGCCTGAAAACTGAGGTAGGGAAGAGATGATGACCTAAGGCCATGGCGGGTTTTATGTGCTCAGTGTGCGGTCAGCTTTCTGGGTGTTGGTCAGGAGGTCCGGGCTCAGGATGTGTTCGACAGTGCATTAGTGCCCAGGTTAGACTATATAATTTGGGTAAAGTCGAGTGCTGTGTAGGTTTACCCTCATTTAAGGTGCCTGGGCAGCTCATGAGGCAATCATTTTTTTTCTAGAGGGCAGGCAGAGTGCTGCATTGTGGGTCCGGAATTGCCAAACTTGAGGGCTTTGGGGCCAGGAGTGTGAGGATGGAAGTCTGAGAAGACAAGCTAGACTTGGGTTTCAGGGCGAGGGCACGGCAGGTACCCCCTGCAGATCTGAACCCATATCTCATGCATCTGAAGTCAGGGCGAGTATCAGACGTTGGCTCAGGTGGGAGTTTCTGAGCATGACGGCCGCTTCATGAAGGGAGCGGAATCTCGAGACCATTGAGGTTTTCCCACGTTGGGAGTTGTGGGATGCCCCCTTCCAGGATTCCTTCTTCCGGACAATTGAGACCTGTTGGACAGCTCCAGGACATCCCATATGGAATGACTCCAGAGCACCGTTCGCGGATGGATGCCTGGGAAGCCCGCCTCGCATTCCAATTGTCTCCTAGCAACAAGACAGTTTAGATCTGATGGCTCTGCGGGAGCAACCTCGGTGGCTGAGTTGAAATGGACTTTCCTGAGGATGTGTCCTAATGTGTTTTTGTGTCCATGAGGGCCTTGGAATGGGGCGGTGGCACCGGCAACCTGAAGTACTTTCCTAAGCTTTGGACATGGCTCCCATGCACAGGTTTACTTGTGGAGACGAGATGAGTTCTGATGGGTGCCTCAGGAAAACCCCTATGCTCGTATTGGAATCAGGCTTTTGAGGACACATGCCTGTAACCCATAGCAATGGATCCTATTATGGCCTAGGGTCCTGTCTGGTTCAATCTTCTTCTCTGGGGACATCCATCTATGGTATGAGTGGAGGTCGATTATCAGCTGGTGTCAGACACCCCTTGTTTGTTCCGGGTGACCCACACTATTGGGATGGCCTAAGGGTCGTTGGAGGTTTCTCCTAATTTGTACGATTTTGGACCATGGAATGGGCAGAATTCCCATAGATTGGTAGGCACAGTCCTAATGTGTGGCTCCAGGGGCCCAGCCTGGAGGATGTGTGGCCCAAGACTTTGAGGACAGAAGTCTGAAAACACAAACTCAGCTTAGGTTTGGGGACGTAGGTATGGCAGGCCCGATCTACAAACCATGAGAAGAACTCTACAGGATATGAAGAAAGTGCGAGTCTGTGGCGATTGCTCAGGCTTTTGTCTCTGGATTTTGTATCAGTGATGGCCGTGGAATGTCGGGGAGGCCTCATGGGCCATGGACGAATCTTCCTCTCTGAGGATTTGGCCCGATTCCCAATTGCTTTTCGTCAATCTGTGGAATGGGAGGACTCATTTCAGTTTTGTTACCTCAGGTGTCCCACCAAAAGAGGAATTCCAAAGCAAAGCCGTGGGGAAGACTGAAGGGACAATCCGAACTATGGTTAAAAATTGGGGCCTAGGGGCATGGCAAGCCCAATATGCTATCTCTTCATCCAGCCACTGAGTGGCCTTACTTGAGGACTGGGCTCAGCCTGAGGGTCACAATGTGTGTTTGTGACCAATGTGGCCCGCGAGCATGGGCGGGGCCTCATGGGCCACACTGGTTTCAACGACACTGAACGTTGGACAACATGCCAACCACAAGGTTTCTTGCCATGGGGAAGGAGTTCTGATTTCTGCATCACCTTCAACATGGACAGTGATTGGAGATAAGGTCTAGGTTCTGAAACCTGAAAACCGAGGTTGGGAAGAGATGACGACCTAAGGCCATGGCGGCTCGATGTGCTCAGTGTGCGGCCAGCTGTCTGGGAGGGGCCAGGGGGTCCAGGCTCAGGCTGTGTCAGAAAGGGCATTATTGCCCTGGTCAGCCTATGTATTTGGGGTACAGCCAAGGTCGGTGCAGGTTGATCCTCATTTGGGGTTACTGGGTAGCCCCAGAGGACAATGTTTTTTATCTGGAGGGCAGGCAGAGTGCTGCATTGTAGTTCTGGATTGCCAAACTGGAGGCCTTGTGGGCCAGTAGTCTGACGACAAAAGTCTGAGAACACAAGCTAGGCTTAGGTTTCTGGGTGAGGCCATGGCAGGCACAATCTACAGACCTGAATCGAGATCTCGTGCATCTGAAGTCAGGGCGAGGATCAGACGATCGCTCAGGTTGGAGTTTCTGTCCCTGATGGCCCCTTCATGAATGGGGGGGCATCACGAGGCCATGGGGGTTTTCCCATGATGGGAGTTGTGAGAAGCTCCAAACTGCAGAGAGTCTTCGGCAGGACAATTGAGACCTGTTGTTTGGCTCCAGGCCAATGATTCTGAGCAGGGTTCTAAGGATGGATGGCTGGGTAGCCCACCTCGCATTCCAATTGTCTCCTAGCAACAAGACAGTTTAGATCTCCTGGATCTGTGGGGAGCTACCGAGGATGCTGAGTTGAAATGCACACCCCTGGGGATGGGTCCGAATGTGCTTTTGTGTCTATGGAGACCTTGGAATGAAGCGGTGGCACTGGGGCCCTAAAGGGTTCTCCTAAACAGAGGCTTTGACACAGCTCCAACGTGCAAGTTTCCCATGTGTAGATGAGATGTTTTCTGATGGGTGAAACAAGAAACAGCTATATGCTGCTTTTGAAATCCAGGCCTCTGAGGAGAGATGCCTGGAAACCAAAGCAATGGATCTGATTAGTGCCTAGGGGCCTGTTCTTTCCTTTTTACCTCTGAGGACATCTGTCTATGGGTCTGAGTGCAGGTAGGGGCTCATTTGGGCTCAGATTGCCCCTGTTTTTCCTGGGAAGCTACCACTATTGAGATATATCAGGGACTTTGGAGGTTTATCCTATTAGAAGGGTTGTGGCCATTGGAATGGGCACACACAATTCCCTTGGAGAGGGCAAGTACAGTCCTCAGGTTTGGCTCCAGGGGCCTGAGCCTGTAGGTTGTGTCGTCCAGCCCCTTTTGGACAGTTGTCTGAAAACACAAACTCGGCTTATGTTTCAGGTCATAGGTATGGCAGGACTGATCTACAGACCATGAGGAGAACTTTTCGGGATTTGAAAGAAGGGCGAGTGTGAGGCTCCTGCTCAAGATTTTGTCTCGGGATATCGTGTCACTCATGGTCGTGGAATTTCTGGGTGACTTCATGGGAAATGGACGAGTCTTACTCTCTGGTGGTTTGGCCCCGTCCAAAGAGTTTGGGTTCATTCTGTGGGCTGGAAGAAGTCCGTTTTATTTTGTTGTTGTTGTTGTTGTTGTTGTTGTTGTTGTTGTTTTCTTTTTTAACCTCAGGTGTCCCACCAAATGAGGGATTTCAGAGTAGAGCCCTAGGAGGGGCGACTGAACAATCAGAAATCCGGTTAAAAATTGGGGCCTAGGGACATGTCAAGCCCATTATGACATCTAATGGTCCAGCCACTGAGAGGACTTACTAGAGGACAGGACTCATGCTGAGGGTCACAATGCGTGTGTATGCCCTTGTCGCACTCAAGAATGGGCGGGGCCTCAGGGTTTCTCCTACACTGATCGTTGCACAACGTGCCAACCACAAGGGTTCTTGCCATGGGTAAGGAGGAGTTCTGATTTCTGCATCAGACTCACCCCTGGGCAGTGATTGGAGATAAGGTCTCGGTTCTGAAGCCTGAAAACTGAGGTAGGGAAGAGATGATGACCTAAGGCCATGGCGGGTTTTATGTGCTCAGTGTGCGGTCAGCTTTCTGGGTGTTGGTCAGGAGGTCCGGGCTCAGGATGTGTTCGACAGTGCATTAGTGCCCAGGTTAGACTATATAATTTGGGTAAAGTCGAGTGCTGTGTAGGTTTACCCTCATTTAAGGTGCCTGGGCAGCTCATGAGGCAATCATTTTTTTTCTAGAGGGCAGGCAGAGTGCTGCATTGTGGGTCCGGATTTGCCAAACTTGAGGGCTTTGGGGCCAGGAGTGTGAGGATGGAAGTCTGAGAAGACAAGCTAGACTTGGGTTTCAGGGCGAGGGCACGGCAGGTACCCCCTGCAGATCTGAACCCATATCTCATACATCTGAAGTCAGGGCGAGGATCAGACGTTGGCTCAGGTGGGAGTTTCTGAGCATGACGGCCGCTTCATGAAGGGAGCGGAATCTCGAGACCATTGAGGTTTTCCCACGTTGGGAGTTGTGGGATGCCCCCTTCCAGGATTCCTTCTTCCGGACAATTGAGACCTGTTGGACAGCTCCAGGACATCCCATATGGAATGACTCCAGAGCACCGTTCGCGGATGGATGCCTGGGAAGCCCGCCTCGCATTCCAATTGTCTCCTAGCAACAAGACAGTTTAGATCTGATGGCTCTGCGGGAGCAACCTCGGTGGCTGAGTTGAAATGGACTTTCCTGAGGATGTGTCCTAATGTGTTTTTGTGTCCATGAGGGCCTTGGAATGGGGCGGTGGCACCGGCAACCTGAAGTACTTTCCTAAGCTTTGGACATGGCTCCCATGCACAGGTTTACTTGTGGAGACGAGATGAGTTCTGATGGGTGCCTCAGGAAAACCCCTATGCTCGTATTGGAATCAGGCTTTTGAGGACACATGCCTGTAACCCATAGCAATGGATCCTATTATGGCCTAGGGTCCTGTCTGGTTCAATCTTCTTCTCTGGGGACATCCATCTATGGTATGAGTGGAGGTCGATTATCAGCTGGTGTCAGACACCCCTTGTTTGTTCCGGGTGACCCACACTATTGGGATGGCCTAAGGGTCGTTGGAGGTTTCTCCTAATTTGTACGATTTTGGACCATGGAATGGGCAGAATTCCCATAGATTGGTAGGCACAGTCCTAATGTGTGGCTCCAGGGGCCCAGCCTGGAGGATGTGTGGCCCAAGACTTTGAGGACAGAAGTCTGAAAACACAAACTCAGCTTAGGTTTGGGGACGTAGGTATGGCAGGCCCGATCTACAAACCATGAGAAGAACTCTACAGGATATGAAGAAAGTGCGAGTCTGTGGCGATTGCTCAGGCTTTTGTCTCTGGATTTTGTATCAGTGATGGCCGTGGAATGTCGGGGAGGCCTCATGGGCCATGGACGAATCTTCCTCTCTGAGGATTTGGCCCGATTCCCAATTGCTTTTCGTCAATCTGTGGAATGGGAGGACTCATTTCAGTTTTGTTACCTCAGGTGTCCCACCAAAAGAGGAATTCCAAAGCAAAGCCGTGGGGAAGACTGAAGGGACAATCCGAACTATGGTTAAAAATTGGGGCCTAGGGGCATGGCAAGCCCAATATGCTATCTCTTCATCCAGCCACTGAGTGGCCTTACTTGAGGACTGGGCTCAGCCTGAGGGTCACAATGTGTGTTTGTGACCAATGTGGCCCGCGAGCATGGGCGGGGCCTCATGGGCCACACTGGTTTCAACGACACTGAACGTTGGACAACATGCCAACCACAAGGTTTCTTGCCATGGGGAAGGAGTTCTGATTTCTGCATCACCTTCAACATGGACAGTGATTGGAGATAAGGTCTAGGTTCTGAAACCTGAAAACCGAGGTTGGGAAGAGATGACGACCTAAGGCCATGGCGGCTCGATGTGCTCAGTGTGCGGCCAGCTGTCTGGGAGGGGCCAGGGGGTCCAGGCTCAGGCTGTGTCAGAAAGGGCATTATTGCCCTGGTCAGCCTATGTATTTGGGGTACAGCCAAGGTCGGTGCAGGTTGATCCTCATTTGGGGTTACTGGGTAGCCCCAGAGGACAATGTTTTTTATCTGGAGGGCAGGCAGAGTGCTGCATTGTAGTTCTGGATTGCCAAACTGGAGGCCTTGTGGGCCAGTAGTCTGACGACAAAAGTCTGAGAACACAAGCTAGGCTTAGGTTTCTGGGTGAGGCCATGGCAGGCACAATCTACAGACCTGAATCGAGATCTCGTGCATCTGAAGTCAGGGCGAGGATCAGACGATCGCTCAGGTTGGAGTTTCTGTCCCTGATGGCCCCTTCATGAATGGGGGGGCATCACGAGGCCATGGGGGTTTTCCCATGATGGGAGTTGTGAGAAGCTCCAAACTGCAGAGAGTCTTCGGCAGGACAATTGAGACCTGTTGTTTGGCTCCAGGCCAATGATTCTGAGCAGGGTTCTAAGGATGGATGGCTGGGTAGCCCACCTCGCATTCCAATTGTCTCCTAGCAACAAGACAGTTTAGATCTCCTGGATCTGTGGGGAGCTACCGAGGATGCTGAGTTGAAATGCACACCCCTGGGGATGGGTCCGAATGTGCTTTTGTGTCTATGGAGACCTTGGAATGAAGCGGTGGCACTGGGGCCCTAAAGGGTTCTCCTAAACAGAGGCTTTGACACAGCTCCAACGTGCAAGTTTCCCATGTGTAGATGAGATGTTTTCTGATGGGTGAAACAAGAAACAGCTATATGCTGCTTTTGAAATCCAGGCCTCTGAGGAGAGATGCCTGGAAACCAAAGCAATGGATCTGATTAGTGCCTAGGGGCCTGTTCTTTCCTTTTTACCTCTGAGGACATCTGTCTATGGGTCTGAGTGCAGGTAGGGGCTCATTTGGGCTCAGATTGCCCCTGTTTTTCCTGGGAAGCTACCACTATTGAGATATATCAGGGACTTTGGAGGTTTATCCTATTAGAAGGGTTGTGGCCATTGGAATGGGCACACACAATTCCCTTGGAGAGGGCAAGTACAGTCCTCAGGTTTGGCTCCAGGGGCCTGAGCCTGTAGGTTGTGTCGTCCAGCCCCTTTTGGACAGTTGTCTGAAAACACAAACTCGGCTTATGTTTCAGGTCATAGGTATGGCAGGACTGATCTACAGACCATGAGGAGAACTTTTCGGGATTTGAAAGAAGGGCGAGTGTGAGGCTCCTGCTCAAGTTTTTGTCTCGGGATATCGTGTCACTCATGGTCGTGGAATTTCTGGGTGACTTCATGGGAAATGGACGAGTCTTACTCTCTGGTGGTTTGGCCCCGTCCAAAGAGTTTGGGTTCATTCTGTGGGCTGGAAGAAGTCCGTTTTATTTTGTTGTTGTTGTTGTTGTTGTTGTTGTTGTTGTTGTTGTTTTCTTTTTTAACCTCAGGTGTCCCACCAAATGAGGGATTTCAGAGTAGAGCCCTAGGAGGGGCGACTGAACAATCAGAAATCCGGTTAAAAATTGGGGCCTAGGGACATGTCAAGCCCATTATGACATCTAATGGTCCAGCCACTGAGAGGACTTACTAGAGGACAGGACTCATGCTGAGGGTCACAATGCGTGTGTATGCCCTCGTCGCACTCAAGAATGGGCGGGGCCTCAGGGTTTCTCCTACACTGATCGTTGCACAACGTGCCAACCACAAGGGTTCTTGCCATGGGTAAGGAGGAGTTCTGATTTCTGCATCAGACTCACCCCTGGGCAGTGATTGGAGATAAGGTCTCGGTTCTGAAGCCTGAAAACTGAGGTAGGGAAGAGATGATGACCTAAGGCCATGGCGGGTTTTATGTGCTCAGTGTGCGGTCAGCTTTCTGGGTGTTGGTCAGGAGGTCCGGGCTCAGGATGTGTTCGACAGTGCATTAGTGCCCAGGTTAGACTATATAATTTGGGTAAAGTCGAGTGCTGTGTAGGTTTACCCTCATTTAAGGTGCCTGGGCAGCTCATGAGGCAATCATTTTTTTTCTAGAGGGCAGGCAGAGTGCTGCATTGTGGGTCCGGAATTGCCAAACTTGAGGGCTTTGGGGCCAGGAGTGTGAGGATGGAAGTCTGAGAAGACAAGCTAGACTTGGGTTTCAGGGCGAGGGCACGGCAGGTACCCCCTGCAGATCTGAACCCATATCTCATGCATCTGAAGTCAGGGCGAGGATCAGACGTTGGCTCAGGTGGGAGTTTCTGAGCATGACGGCCGCTTCATGAAGGGAGCGGAATCTCGAGACCATTGAGGTTTTCCCACGTTGGGAGTTGTGGGATGCCCCCTTCCAGGATTCCTTCTTCCGGACAATTGAGACCTGTTGGACAGCTCCAGGACATCCCATATGGAATGACTCCAGAGCACCGTTCGCGGATGGATGCCTGGGAAGCCCGCCTCGCATTCCAATTGTCTCCTAGCAACAAGACAGTTTAGATCTGATGGCTCTGCGGGAGCAACCTCGGTGGCTGAGTTGAAATGGACTTTCCTGAGGATGTGTCCTAATGTGTTTTTGTGTCCATGAGGGCCTTGGAATGGGGCGGTGGCACCGGCAACCTGAAGTACTTTCCTAAGCTTTGGACATGGCTCCCATGCACAGGTTTACTTGTGGAGACGAGATGAGTTCTGATGGGTGCCTCAGGAAAACCCCTATGCTCGTATTGGAATCAGGCTTTTGAGGACACATGCCTGTAACCCAAAGCAATGGATCCTATTATGGCCTAGGGTCCTGTCTGGTTCAATCTTCTTCTCTGGGGACATCCATCTATGGTATGAGTGGAGGTCGATTATCAGCTGGTGTCAGACACCCCTTGTTTGTTCCGGGTGACCCACACTATTGGGATGGCCTAAGGGTCGTTGGAGGTTTCTCCTAATTTGTACGATTTTGGACCATGGAATGGGCAGAATTCCCATAGATTGGTAGGCACAGTCCTAATGTGTGGCTCCAGGGGCCCAGCCTGGAGGATGTGTGGCCCAAGACTTTGAGGACAGAAGTCTGAAAACACAAACTCAGCTTAGGTTTGGGGACGTAGGTATGGCAGGCCCGATCTACAAACCATGAGAAGAACTCTACAGGATATGAAGAAAGTGCGAGTCTGTGGCGATTGCTCAGGCTTTTGTCTCTGGATTTTGTATCAGTGATGGCCGTGGAATGTCGGGGAGGCCTCATGGGCCATGGACGAATCTTCCTCTCTGAGGATTTGGCCCGATTCCCAATTGCTTTTCGTCAATCTGTGGAATGGGAGGACTCATTTCAGTTTTGTTACCTCAGGTGTCCCACCAAAAGAGGAATTCCAAAGCAAAGCCGTGGGGAAGACTGAAGGGACAATCCGAACTATGGTGAAAAATTGGGGCCTAGGGGCATGGCAAGCCCAATATGCTATCTCTTCATCCAGCCACTGAGTGGCCTTACTTGAGGACTGGGCTCAGCCTGAGGGTCACAATGTGTGTTTGTGACCAATGTGGCCCGCGAGCATGGGCGGGGCCTCATGGGCCACACTGGTTTCAACGACACTGAACGTTGGACAACATGCCAACCACAAGGTTTCTTGCCATGGGGAAGGAGTTCTGATTTCTGCATCACCTTCAACATGGACAGTGATTGGAGATAAGGTCTAGGTTCTGAAACCTGAAAACCGAGGTTGGGAAGAGATGACGACCTAAGGCCATGGCGGCTCGATGTGCTCAGTGTGCGGCCAGCTGTCTGGGAGGGGCCAGGGGGTCCAGGCTCAGGCTGTGTCAGAAAGGGCATTAGTGCCCTGGTCAGCCTATGTATTTGGGGTACAGCCAAGGTCGGTGCAGGTTGATCCTCATTTGGGGTTACTGGGTAGCCCCAGAGGACAATGTTTTTCTTCTGGAGGGCAGGCAGAGTGCTGCATTGTAGTTCTGGATTGCCAAACTGGAGGCCTTGTGGGCCAGTAGTCTGACGACAAAAGTCTGAGAACACAAGCTAGGCTTAGGTTTCTGGGTGAGGCCATGGCAGGCACAATCTACAGACCTGAATCGAGATCTCGTGCATCTGAAGTCAGGGCGAGGATCAGACGATCGCTCAGGTTGGAGTTTCTGTCCCTGATGGCCCCTTCATGAATGGGGGGGCATCACGAGGCCATGGGGGTTTTCCCATGATGGGAGTTGTGAGAAGCTCCAAACTGCAGAGAGTCTTCGGCAGGACAATTGAGACCTGTTGTATGGCTCCAGGCCAATGATTCTGAGCAGGGTTCTAAGGATGGATGGCTGGGTAGCCCACCTCGCATTCCAATTGTCTCCTAGCAACAAGACAGTTTAGATCTCCTGGATCTGTGGGGAGCTACCGAGGATGCTGAGTTGAAATGCACACCCCTGGGGATGGGTCCGAATGTGCTTTTGTGTCTATGGAGACCTTGGAATGAAGCGGTGGCACTGGGGCCCTAAAGGGTTCTCCTAAACAGAGGCTTTGACACAGCTCCAACGTGCAAGTTTCCCATGTGTAGATGAGATGTTTTCTGATGGGTGAAACAAGAAACAGCTATATGCTGCTTTTGAAATCCAGGCCTCTGAGGAGAGATGCCTGGAAACCAAAGCAATGGATCTGATTAGTGCCTAGGGGCCTGTTCTTTCCTTTTTACCTCTGAGGACATCTGTCTATGGGTCTGAGTGCAGGTAGGGGCTCATTTGGGCTCAGATTGCCCCTGTTTTTCCTGGGAAGCTACCACTATTGAGATATATCAGGGACTTTGGAGGTTTATCCTATTAGAAGGGTTGTGGCCATTGGAATGGGCACACACAATTCCCTTGGAGAGGGCAAGTACAGTCCTCAGGTTTGGCTCCAGGGGCCTGAGCCTGTAGGTTGTGTCGTCCAGCCCCTTTTGGACAGTTGTCTGAAAACACAAACTCGGCTTATGTTTCAGGTCATAGGTATGGCAGGACTGATCTACAGACCATGAGGAGAACTTTTCGGGATTTGAAAGAAGGGCGAGTGTGAGGCTCCTGCTCAAGTTTTTGTCTCGGGATATCGTGTCACTCATGGTCGTGGAATTTCTGGGTGACTTCATGGGAAATGGACGAGTCTTACTCTCTGGTGGTTTGGCCCCGTCCAAAGAGTTTGGGTTCATTCTGTGGGCTGGAAGAAGTCCGTTTTATTTTGTTGTTGTTGTTGTTGTTGTTGTTGTTGTTGTTGTTTTCTTTTTTAACCTCAGGTGTCCCACCAAATGAGGGATTTCAGAGTAGAGCCCTAGGAGGGGCGACTGGACAATCAGAAATCTGGTTAAAAATTGGGGCCTAGGGACATGTCAAGCCCATTATGACATCTAATGGTCCAGCCACTGAGAGGACTTACTAGAGGACAGGACTCATGCTGAGGGTCACAATGCGTGTGTATGCCCTCGTCGCACTCAAGAATGGGCGGGGCCTCAGGGTTTCTCCTACACTGATCGTTGCACAACGTGCCAACCACAAGGGTTCTTGCCATGGGTAAGGAGGAGTTCTGATTTCTGCATCAGACTCACCCCTGGGCAGTGATTGGAGATAAGGTCTCGGTTCTGAAGCCTGAAAACTGAGGTAGGGAAGAGATGATGACCTAAGGCCATGGCGGGTTTTATGTGCTCAGTGTGCGGTCAGCTTTCTGGGTGTTGGTCAGGAGGTCCGGGCTCAGGATGTGTTCGACAGTGCATTAGTGCCCAGGTTAGACTATATAATTTGGGTAAAGTCGAGTGCTGTGTAGGTTTACCCTCATTTAAGGTGCCTGGGCAGCTCATGAGGCAATCATTTTTTTTCTAGAGGGCAGGCAGAGTGCTGCATTGTGGGTCCGGAATTGCCAAACTTGAGGGCTTTGGGGCCAGGAGTGTGAGGATGGAAGTCTGAGAAGACAAGCTAGACTTGGGTTTCAGGGCGAGGGCACGGCAGGTACCCCCTGCAGATCTGAACCCATATCTCATGCATCTGAAGTCAGGGCGAGGATCAGACGTTGGCTCAGGTGGGAGTTTCTGAGCATGACGGCCGCTTCATGAAGGGAGCGGAATCTCGAGACCATTGAGGTTTTCCCACGTTGGGAGTTGTGGGATGCCCCCTTCCAGGATTCCTTCTTCCGGACAATTGAGACCTGTTGGACAGCTCCAGGACATCCCATATGGAATGACTCCAGAGCACCGTTCGCGGATGGATGCCTGGGAAGCCCGCCTCGCATTCCAATTGTCTCCTAGCAACAAGACAGTTTAGATCTGATGGCTCTGCGGGAGCAACCTCGGTGGCTGAGTTGAAATGGACTTTCCTGAGGATGTGTCCTAATGTGTTTTTGTGTCCATGAGGGCCTTGGAATGGGGCGGTGGCACCGGCAACCTGAAGTACTTTCCTAAGCTTTGGACATGGCTCCCATGCACAGGTTTACTTGTGGAGACGAGATGAGTTCTGATGGGTGCCTCAGGAAAACCCCTATGCTCGTATTGGAATCAGGCTTTTGAGGACACATGCCTGTAACCCATAGCAATGGATCCTATTATGGCCTAGGGTCCTGTCTGGTTCAATCTTCTTCTCTGGGGACATCCATCTATGGTATGAGTGGAGGTCGATTATCAGCTGGTGTCAGACACCCCTTGTTTGTTCCGGGTGACCCACACTATTGGGATGGCCTAAGGGTCGTTGGAGGTTTCTCCTAATTTGTACGATTTTGGACCATGGAATGGGCACAATTCCCATGGATTGGTAGGCACAGTCCTAATGTGTGGCTCCAGGGGCCCAGCCTGGAGGATGTGTGGCCCAAGACTTTGAGGACAGAAGTCTGAAAACACAAACTCAGCTTAGGTTTGGGGACGTAGGTATGGCAGGCCCGATCTACAAACCATGAGAAGAACTCTACAGGATATGAAGAAAGTGCGAGTCTGTGGCGATTGCTCAGGCTTTTGTCTCTGGATTTTGTATCAGTGATGGCCGTGGAATGTCGGGGAGGCCTCATGGGCCATGGACGAATCTTCCTCTCTGAGGATTTGGCCCGATTCCCAATTGCTTTTCGTCAATCTGTGGAATGGGAGGACTCATTTCAGTTTTGTTACCTCAGGTGTCCCACCAAAAGAGGAATTCCAAAGCAAAGCCGTGGGGAAGACTGAAGGGACAATCCGAACTATGGTGAAAAATTGGGGCCTAGGGGCATGGCAAGCCCAATATGCTATCTCTTCATCCAGCCACTGAGTGGCCTTACTTGAGGACTGGGCTCAGCCTGAGGGTCACAATGTGTGTTTGTGACCAATGTGGCCCGCGAGCATGGGCGGGGCCTCATGGGCCACACTGGTTTCAACGACACTGAACGTTGGACAACATGCCAACCACAAGGTTTCTTGCCATGGGGAAGGAGTTCTGATTTCTGCATCACCTTCAACATGGACAGTGATTGGAGATAAGGTCTAGGTTCTGAAACCTGAAAACCGAGGTTGGGAAGAGATGACGACCTAAGGCCATGGCGGCTCGATGTGCTCAGTGTGCGGCCAGCTGTCTGGGAGGGGCCAGGGGGTCCAGGCTCAGGCTGTGTCAGAAAGGGCATTAGTGCCCTGGTCAGCCTATGTATTTGGGGTACAGCCAAGGTCGGTGCAGGTTGATCCTCATTTGGGGTTACTGGGTAGCCCCAGAGGACAATGTTTTTCTTCTGGAGGGCAGGCAGAGTGCTGCATTGTAGTTCTGGATTGCCAAACTGGAGGCCTTGTGGGCCAGTAGTCTGACGACAAAAGTCTGAGAACACAAGCTAGGCTTAGGTTTCTGGGTGAGGCCATGGCAGGCACAATCTACAGACCTGAATCGAGATCTCGTGCATCTGAAGTCAGGGCGAGGATCAGACGATCGCTCAGGTTGGAGTTTCTGTCCCTGATGGCCCCTTCATGAATGGGGGGGCATCACGAGGCCATGGGGGTTTTCCCATGATGGGAGTTGTGAGAAGCTCCAAACTGCAGAGAGTCTTCGGCAGGACAATTGAGACCTGTTGTTTGGCTCCAGGCCAATGATTCTGAGCAGGGTTCTAAGGATGGATGGCTGGGTAGCCCACCTCGCATTCCAATTGTCTCCTAGCAACAAGACAGTTTAGATCTCCTGGATCTGTGGGGAGCTACCGAGGATGCTGAGTTGAAATGCACACCCCTGGGGATGGGTCCGAATGTGCTTTTGTGTCTATGGAGACCTTGGAATGAAGCGGTGGCACTGGGGCCCTAAAGGGTTCTCCTAAACAGAGGCTTTGACACAGCTCCAACGTGCAAGTTTCCCATGTGTAGATGAGATGTTTTCTGATGGGTGAAACAAGAAACAGCTATATGCTGCTTTTGAAATCCAGGCCTCTGAGGAGAGATGCCTGGAAACCAAAGCAATGGATCTGATTAGTGCCTAGGGGCCTGTTCTTTCCTTTTTACCTCTGAGGACATCTGTCTATGGGTCTGAGTGCAGGTAGGGGCTCATTTGGGCTCAGATTGCCCCTGTTTTTCCTGGGAAGCTACCACTATTGAGATATATCAGGGACTTTGGAGGTTTATCCTATTAGAAGGGTTGTGGCCATTGGAATGGGCACACACAATTCCCTTGGAGAGGGCAAGTACAGTCCTCAGGTTTGGCTCCAGGGGCCTGAGCCTGTAGGTTGTGTCGTCCAGCCCCTTTTGGACAGTTGTCTGAAAACACAAACTCGGCTTATGTTTCAGGTCATAGGTATGGCAGGACTGATCTACAGACCATGAGGAGAACTTTTCGGGATTTGAAAGAAGGGCGAGTGTGAGGCTCCTGCTCAAGTTTTTGTCTCGGGATATCGTGTCACTCATGGTCGTGGAATTTCTGGGTGACTTCATGGGAAATGGACGAGTCTTACTCTCTGGTGGTTTGGCCCCGTCCAAAGAGTTTGGGTTCATTCTGTGGGCTGGAAGAAGTCCGTTTTATTTTGTTGTTGTTGTTGTTGTTGTTGTTGTTGTTGTTTTCTTTTTTAACCTCAGGTGTCCCACCAAATGAGGGATTTCAGAGTAGAGCCCTAGGAGGGGCGACTGGACAATCAGAAATCTGGTTAAAAATTGGGGCCTAGGGACATGTCAAGCCCATTATGACATCTAATGGTCCAGCCACTGAGAGGACTTACTAGAGGACAGGACTCATGCTGAGGGTCACAATGCGTGTGTATGCCCTCGTCGCACTCAAGAATGGGCGGGGCCTCAGGGTTTCTCCTACACTGATCGTTGCACAACGTGCCAACCACAAGGGTTCTTGCCATGGGTAAGGAGGAGTTCTGATTTCTGCATCAGACTCACCCCTGGGCAGTGATTGGAGATAAGGTCTCGGTTCTGAAGCCTGAAAACTGAGGTAGGGAAGAGATGATGACCTAAGGCCATGGCGGGTTTTATGTGCTCAGTGTGCGGTCAGCTTTCTGGGTGTTGGTCAGGAGGTCCGGGCTCAGGATGTGTTCGACAGTGCATTAGTGCCCAGGTTAGACTATATAATTTGGGTAAAGTCGAGTGCTGTGTAGGTTTACCCTCATTTAAGGTGCCTGGGCAGCTCATGAGGCAATCATTTTTTTTCTAGAGGGCAGGCAGAGTGCTGCATTGTGGGTCCGGAATTGCCAAACTTGAGGGCTTTGGGGCCAGGAGTGTGAGGATGGAAGTCTGAGAAGACAAGCTAGACTTGGGTTTCAGGGCGAGGGCACGGCAGGTACCCCCTGCAGATCTGAACCCATATCTCATGCATCTGAAGTCAGGGCGAGGATCAGACGTTGGCTCAGGTGGGAGTTTCTGAGCATGACGGCCGCTTCATGAAGGGAGCGGAATCTCGAGACCATTGAGGTTTTCCCACGTTGGGAGTTGTGGGATGCCCCCTTCCAGGATTCCTTCTTCCGGACAATTGAGACCTGTTGGACAGCTCCAGGACATCCCATATGGAATGACTCCAGAGCACCGTTCGCGGATGGATGCCTGGGAAGCCCGCCTCGCATTCCAATTGTCTCCTAGCAACAAGACAGTTTAGATCTGATGGCTCTGCGGGAGCAACCTCGGTGGCTGAGTTGAAATGGACTTTCCTGAGGATGTGTCCTAATGTGTTTTTGTGTCCATGAGGGCCTTGGAATGGGGCGGTGGCACCGGCAACCTGAAGTACTTTCCTAAGCTTTGGACATGGCTCCCATGCACAGGTTTACTTGTGGAGACGAGATGAGTTCTGATGGGTGCCTCAGGAAAACCCCTATGCTCGTATTGGAATCAGGCTTTTGAGGACACATGCCTGTAACCCAAAGCAATGGATCCTATTATGGCCTAGGGTCCTGTCTGGTTCAATCTTCTTCTCTGGGGACATCCATCTATGGTATGAGTGGAGGTCGATTATCAGCTGGTGTCAGACACCCCTTGTTTGTTCCGGGTGACCCACACTATTGGGATGGCCTAAGGGTCGTTGGAGGTTTCTCCTAATTTGTACGATTTTGGACCATGGAATGGGCAGAATTCCCATGGATTGGTAGGCACAGTCCTAATGTGTGGCTCCAGGGGCCCAGCCTGGAGGATGTGTGGCCCAAGACTTTGAGGACAGAAGTCTGAAAACACAAACTCAGCTTAGGTTTGGGGACGTAGGTATGGCAGGCCCGATCTACAAACCATGAGAAGAACTCTACAGGATATGAAGAAAGTGCGAGTCTGTGGCGATTGCTCAGGCTTTTGTCTCTGGATTTTGTATCAGTGATGGCCGTGGAATGTCGGGTAGGCCTCATGGGCCATGGACGAATCTTCCTTCTGAGGATTTGGCCCGATTCCCAATTGCTTTTCGTCAATCTGTGGAATGGGAGGACTCATTTCAGTTTTGTTACCTCAGGTGTCCCACCAAAAGAGGAATTCCAAAGCAAAGCCGTGGGGAAGACTGAAGAGACAATCCGAACTATGGTGAAAAATTGGGGCCTAGGGGCATGGCAAGCCCAATATGCTATCTCTTCATCCAGCCACTGAGTGGCCTTACTTGAGGACTGGGCTCAGCCTGAGGGTCACAATGTGTGTTTGTGACCAATGTGGCCCGTGAGCATGGGCGGGGCCTCATGGGCCACACTGGTTTCAACGACACTGAACGTTGGACAACATGCCAACCACAAGGTTTCTTGCCATGGGGAAGGAGTTCTGATTTCTGCATCACCTTCAACATGGACAGTGATTGGAGATAAGGTCTAGGTTCTGAAACCTGAAAACCGAGGTTGGGAAGAGATGACGACCTAAGGCCATGGCGGCTCGATGTGCTCAGTGTGCGGCCAGCTGTCTGGGAGGGGCCAGGGGGTCCAGGCTCAGGCTGTGTCAGAAAGGGCATTAGTGCCCTGGTCAGCCTATGTATTTGGGGTACAGCCAAGGTCGGTGCAGGTTGATCCTCATTTGGGGTTACTGGGTAGCCCCAGAGGACAATGTTTTTCTTCTGGAGGGCAGGCAGAGTGCTGCATTGTAGTTCTGGATTGCCAAACTGGAGGCCTTGTGGGCCAGTAGTCTGACGACAAAAGTCTGAGAACACAAGCTAGGCTTAGGTTTCTGGGTGAGGCCATGGCAGGCACAATCTACAGACCTGAATCGAGATCTCGTGCATCTGAAGTCAGGGCGAGGATCAGACGATCGCTCAGGTTGGAGTTTCTGTCCCTGATGGCCCCTTCATGAATGGGGGGGCATCACGAGGCCATGGGGGTTTTCCCATGATGGGAGTTGTGAGAAGCTCCAAACTGCAGAGAGTCTTCGGCAGGACAATTGAGACCTGTTGTTTGGCTCCAGGCCAATGATTCTGAGCAGGGTTCTAAGGATGGATGGCTGGGTAGCCCACCTCGCATTCCAATTGTCTCCTAGCAACAAGACAGTTTAGATCTCCTGGATCTGTGGGGAGCTACCGAGGATGCTGAGTTGAAATGCACACCCCTGGGGATGGGTCCGAATGTGCTTTTGTGTCTATGGAGACCTTGGAATGAAGCGGTGGCACTGGGGCCCTAAAGGGTTCTCCTAAACAGAGGCTTTGACACAGCTCCAACGTGCAAGTTTCCCATGTGTAGATGAGATGTTTTCTGATGGGTGAAACAAGAAACAGCTATATGCTGCTTTTGAAATCCAGGCCTCTGAGGAGAGATGCCTGGAAACCAAAGCAATGGATCTGATTAGTGCCTAGGGACCTGTTCTTTCCTTTTTACCTCTGAGGACATCTGTCTATGGGTCTGAGTGCAGGTAGGGGCTCATTTGGGCTCAGATTGCCCCTGTTTTTCCTGGGAAGCTACCACTATTGAGATATATCAGGGACTTTGGAGGTTTATCCTATTAGAAGGGTTGTGGCCATTGGAATGGGCACACACAATTCCCTTGGAGAGGGCAAGTACAGTCCTCAGGTTTGGCTCCAGGGGCCTGAGCCTGTAGGTTGTGTCGTCCAGCCCCTTTTGGACAGTTGTCTGAAAACACAAACTCGGCTTATGTTTCAGGTCATAGGTATGGCAGGACTGATCTACAGACCATGAGGAGAACTTTTCGGGATTTGAAAGAAGGGCGAGTGTGAGGCTCCTGCTCAAGTTTTTGTCTCGGGATATCGTGTCACTCATGGTCGTGGAATTTCTGGGTGACTTCATGGGGAAATGGACGAGTCTTACTCTCTGGTGGTTTGGCCCCGTCCAAAGAGTTTGGGTTCATTCTGTGGGCTGGAAGAAGTCCGTTTTATTTTGTTGTTGTTGTTGTTGTTTTCTTTTTTAACCTCAGGTGTCCCACCAAATGAGGGATTTCAGAGTAGAGCCCTAGGAGGGGCGACTGGACAATCAGAAATCTGGTTAAAAATTGGGGCCTAGGGACATGTCAAGCCCATTATGACATCTAATGGTCCAGCCACTGAGAGGACTTACTAGAGGACAGGACTCATGCTGAGGGTCACAATGCGTGTGTATGCCCTCGTCGCACTCAAGAATGGGCGGGGCCTCAGGGTTTCTCCTACACTGATCGTTGCACAACGTGCCAACCACAAGGGTTCTTGCCATGGGTAAGGAGGAGTTCTGATTTCTGCATCAGACTCACCCCTGGGCAGTGATTGGAGATAAGGTCTCGGTTCTGAAGCCTGAAAACTGAGGTAGGGAAGAGATGATGACCTAAGGCCATGGCGGGTTTTATGTGCTCAGTGTGCGGTCAGCTTTCTGGGTGTTGGCCAGGAGGTCCGGGCTCAGGATGTGTTCGACAGTGCATTAGTGCCCAGGTTAGACTATATAATTTGGGTAAAGTCGAGTGCTGTGTAGGTTTACCCTCATTTAAGGTGCCTGGGCAGCTCATGAGGCAATCATTTTTTTTCTAGAGGGCAGGCAGAGTGCTGCATTGTGGGTCCGGAATTGCCAAACTTGAGGGCTTTGGGGCCAGGAGTGTGAGGATGGAAGTCTGAGAAGACAAGCTAGACTTGGGTTTCAGGGCGAGGGCACGGCAGGTACCCCCTGCAGATCTGAACCCATATCTCATGCATCTGAAGTCAGGGCGAGGATCAGACGTTGGCTCAGGTGGGAGTTTCTGAGCATGACGGCCGCTTCATGAAGGGAGCGGAATCTCGAGACCATTGAGGTTTTCCCACGTTGGGAGTTGTGGGATGCCCCCTTCCAGGATTCCTTCTTCCGGACAATTGAGACCTGTTGGACAGCTCCAGGACATCCCATATGGAATGACTCCAGAGCACCGTTCGCGGATGGATGCCTGGGAAGCCCGCCTCGCATTCCAATTGTCTCCTAGCAACAAGACAGTTTAGATCTGATGGCTCTGCGGGAGCAACCTCGGTGGCTGAGTTGAAATGGACTTTCCTGAGGATGTGTCCTAATGTGTTTTTGTGTCCATGAGGGCCTTGGAATGGGGCGGTGGCACCGGCAACCTGAAGTACTTTCCTAAGCTTTGGACATGGCTCCCATGCACAGGTTTACTTGTGGAGACGAGATGAGTTCTGATGGGTGCCTCAGGAAAACCCCTATGCTCGTATTGGAATCAGGCTTTTGAGGACACATGCCTGTAACCCAAAGCAATGGATCCTATTATGGCCTAGGGTCCTGTCTGGTTCAATCTTCTTCTCTGGGGACATCCATCTATGGTATGAGTGGAGGTCGATTATCAGCTGGTGTCAGACACCCCTTGTTTGTTCCGGGTGACCCACACTATTGGGATGGCCTAAGGGTCGTTGGAGGTTTCTCCTAATTTGTACGATTTTGGACCATGGAATGGGCAGAATTCCCATAGATTGGTAGGCACAGTCCTAATGTGTGGCTCCAGGGGCCCAGCCTGGAGGATGTGTGGCCCAAGACTTTGAGGACAGAAGTCTGAAAACACAAACTCAGCTTAGGTTTGGGGACGTAGGTATGGCAGGCCCGATCTACAAACCATGAGAAGAACTCTACAGGATATGAAGAAAGTGCGAGTCTGTGGCGATTGCTCAGGCTTTTGTCTCTGGATTTTGTATCAGTGATGGCCGTGGAATGTCGGGGAGGCCTCATGGGCCATGGACGAATCTTCCTCTCTGAGGATTTGGCCCGATTCCCAATTGCTTTTCGTCAATCTGTGGAATGGGAGGACTCATTTCAGTTTTGTTACCTCAGGTGTCCCACCAAAAGAGGAATTCCAAAGCAAAGCCGTGGGGAAGACTGAAGGGACAATCCGAACTATGGTTAAAAATTGGGGCCTAGGGGCATGGCAAGCCCAATATGCTATCTCTTCATCCAGCCACTGAGTGGCCTTACTTGAGGACTGGGCTCAGCCTGAGGGTCACAATGTGTGTTTGTGACCAATGTGGCCCGCGAGCATGGGCGGGGCCTCATGGGCCACACTGGTTTCAACGACACTGAACGTTGGACAACATGCCAACCACAAGGTTTCTTGCCATGGGGAAGGAGTTCTGATTTCTGCATCACCTTCAACATGGACAGTGATTGGAGATAAGGTCTAGGTTCTGAAACCTGAAAACCGAGGTTGGGAAGAGATGACGACCTAAGGCCATGGCGGCTCGATGTGCTCAGTGTGCGGCCAGCTGTCTGGGAGGGGCCAGGGGGTCCAGGCTCAGGCTGTGTCAGAAAGGGCATTAGTGCCCTGGTCAGCCTATGTATTTGGGGTACAGCCAAGGTCGGTGCAGGTTGATCCTCATTTGGGGTTACTGGGTAGCCCCAGAGGACAATGTTTTTCTTCTGGAGGGCAGGCAGAGTGCTGCATTGTAGTTCTGGATTGCCAAACTGGAGGCCTTGTGGGCCAGTAGTCTGACGACAAAAGTCTGAGAACACAAGCTAGGCTTAGGTTTCTGGGTGAGGCCATGGCAGGCACAATCTACAGACCTGAATCGAGATCTCGTGCATCTGAAGTCAGGGCGAGGATCAGACGATCGCTCAGGTTGGAGTTTCTGTCCCTGATGGCCCCTTCATGAATGGGGGGGCATCACGAGGCCATGGGGGTTTTCCCATGATGGGAGTTGTGAGAAGCTCCAAACTGCAGAGAGTCTTCGGCAGGACAATTGAGACCTGTTGTATGGCTCCAGGCCAATGATTCTGAGCAGGGTTCTAAGGATGGATGGCTGGGTAGCCCACCTCGCATTCCAATTGTCTCCTAGCAACAAGACAGTTTAGATCTCCTGGATCTGTGGGGAGCTACCGAGGATGCTGTGTTGAAATGCACACCCCTGGGGATGGGTCCGAATGTGCTTTTGTGTCTATGGAGACCTTGGAATGAAGCGGTGGCACTGGGGCCCTAAAGGGTTCTCCTAAACAGAGGCTTTGACACAGCTCCAACGTGCAAGTTTCCCATGTGTAGATGAGATGTTTTCTGATGGGTGAAACAAGAAACAGCTATATGCTGCTTTTGAAATCCAGGCCTCTGAGGAGAGATGCCTGGAAACCAAAGCAATGGATCTGATTAGTGCCTAGGGGCCTGTTCTTTCCTTTTTACCTCTGAGGACATCTGTCTATGGGTCTGAGTGCAGGTAGGGGCTCATTTGGGCTCAGATTGCCCCTGTTTTTCCTGGGAAGCTACCACTATTGAGATATATCAGGGAATTTGGAGGTTTATCCTATTAGAAGGGTTGTGGCCATTGGAATGGGCACACACAATTCCCTTGGAGAGGGCAAGTACAGTCCTCAGGTTTGGCTCCAGGGGCCTGAGCCTGTAGGTTGTGTCATCCAGCCCCTTTTGGACAGTTGTCTGAAAACACAAGCTCGGCTTATGTTTCAGGTCATAGGTATGGCAGGACTGATCTACAGACCATGAGGAGAACTTTTCGTGATTTGAAAGAAGGGCGAGTGTGAGGCTCCTGCTCAAGTTTTTGTCTCGGGATATCGTGTCACTCATGGTCGTGGAATTTCTGGGTGACTTCATGGGAAATGGACGAGTCTTACTCTCTGGTGGTTTGGCCCCGTCCAAAGAGTTTGGGTTCATTCTGTGGGCTGGAAGAAGTCCGTTTTATTTTGTTGTTGTTGTTGTTGTTTTCTTTTTTAACCTCAGGTGTCCCACCAAATGAGGGATTTCAGAGTAGAGCCCTAGGAGGGGCGACTGGACAATCAGAAATCTGGTTAAAAATTGGGGCCTAGGGACATGTCAAGCCCATTATGACATCTAATGGTCCAGCCACTGAGAGGACTTACTAGAGGACAGGACTCATGCTGAGGGTCACAATGCGTGTGTATGCCCTCGTCGCACTCAAGAATGGGCGGGGCCTCAGGGTTTCTCCTACACTGATCGTTGCACAACGTGCCAACCACAAGGGTTCTTGCCATGGGTAAGGAGGAGTTCTGATTTCTGCATCAGACTCACCCCTGGGCAGTGATTGGAGATAAGGTCTCGGTTCTGAAGCCTGAAAACTGAGGTAGGGAAGAGATGATGACCTAAGGCCATGGCGGGTTTTATGTGCTCAGTGTGCGGTCAGCTTTCTGGGTGTTGGTCAGGAGGTCCGGGCTCAGGATGTGTTCGACAGTGCATTAGTGCCCAGGTTAGACTATATAATTTGGGTAAAGTCGAGTGCTGTGTAGGTTTACCCTCATTTAAGGTGCCTGGGCAGCTCATGAGGCAATCATTTTTTTTCTAGAGGGCAGGCAGAGTGCTGCATTGTGGGTCCGGAATTGCCAAACTTGAGGGCTTTGGGGCCAGGAGTGTGAGGATGGAAGTCTGAGAAGACAAGCTAGACTTGGGTTTCAGGGCGAGGGCACGGCAGGTACCCCCTGCAGATCTGAACCCATATCTCATGCATCTGAAGTCAGGGCGAGGATCAGACGTTGGCTCAGGTGGGAGTTTCTGAGCATGACGGCCGCTTCATGAAGGGAGCGGAATCTCGAGACCATTGAGGTTTTCCCACGTTGGGAGTTGTGGGATGCCCCCTTCCAGGATTCCTTCTTCCGGACAATTGAGACCTGTTGGACAGCTCCAGGACATCCCATATGGAATGACTCCAGAGCACCATTCGCGGATGGATGCCTGGGAAGCCCGCCTCGCATTCCAATTGTCTCCTAGCAACAAGACAGTTTAGATCTGATGGCTCTGCGGGAGCAACCTCGGTGGCTGAGTTGAAATGGACTTTCCTGAGGATGTGTCCTAATGTGTTTTTGTGTCCATGAGGGCCTTGGAATGGGGCGGTGGCACCAGCAACCTGAAGTACTTTCCTAAGCTTTGGACATGGCTCCCATGCACAGGTTTACTTGTGGAGACGAGATGAGTTCTGATGGGTGCCTCAGGAAAACCCCTATGCTCGTATTGGAATCAGGCTTTTGAGGACACATGCCTGTAACCCAAAGCAATGGATCCTATTATGGCCTAGGGTCCTGTCTGGTTCAATCTTCTTCTCTGGGGACATCCATCTATGGTATGAGTGGAGGTCGATTATCAGCTGGTGTCAGACACCCCTTGTTTGTTCCGGGTGACCCACACTATTGGGATGGCCTAAGGGTCGTTGGAGGTTTCTCCTAATTTGTACGATTTTGGACCATGGAATGGGCAGAATTCCCATAGATTGGTAGGCACAGTCCTAATGTGTGGCTCCAGGGGCCCAGCCTGGAGGATGTGTGGCCCAAGACTTTGAGGACAGAAGTCTGAAAACACAAACTCAGCTTAGGTTTGGGGACGTAGGTATGGCAGGCCCGATCTACAAACCATGAGAAGAACTCTACAGGATATGAAGAAAGTGCGAGTCTGTGGCGATTGCTCAGGCTTTTGTCTCTGGATTTTGTATCAGTGATGGCTGTGGAATGTCGGGGAGGCCTCATGGGCCATGGACGAATCTTCCTCTCTGAGGATTTGGCCCGATTCCCAATTGCTTTTCGTCAATCTGTGGAATGGGAGGACTCATTTCAGTTTTGTTACCTCAGGTGTCCCACCAAAAGAGGAATTCCAAAGCAAAGCCGTGGGGAAGACTGAAGAGACAATCCGAACTATGGTGAAAAATTGGGGCCTAGGGGCATGGCAAGCCCAATATGCTATCTCTTCATCCAGCCACTGAGTGGCCTTACTTGAGGACTGGGCTCAGCCTGAGGGTCACAATGTGTGTTTGTGACCAATGTGGCCCGTGAGCATGGGCGGGGCCTCATGGGCCACACTGGTTTCAACGACACTGAACGTTGGACAACATGCCAACCACAAGGTTTCTTGCCATGGGGAAGGAGTTCTGATTTCTGCATCACCTTCAACATGGACAGTGATTGGAGATAAGGTCTAGGTTCTGAAACCTGAAAACCGAGGTTGGGAAGAAATGACCACCTAAGGCCATGGCGGCTCGATGTGCTCAGTGTGCGGCCAGCTGTCTGGGAGGGGCCAGGGGGTCCAGGCTCAGGCTGTGTCAGAAAGGGCATTAGTGCCCTGGTCAGCCTATGTATTTGGGGTACAGCCAAGGTCGGTGCAGGTTGATCCTCATTTGGGGTTACTGGGTAGCCCCAGAGGACAATGTTTTTTATCTGGAGGGCAGGCAGAGTGCTGCATTGTAGTTCTGGATTGCCAAACTGGAGGCCTTGTGGGCCAGTAGTCTGACGACAAAAGTCTGAGAACACAAGCTAGGCTTAGGTTTCTGGGTGAGGCCATGGCAGGCACAATCTACAGACGTGAATCGAGATCTCATGCATCTGAAGTCAGGGCGAGGATCAGACGATCGCTCAGGTTGGAGTTTCTGTACCTGATGGCCCCTTCATGAATGGGGGGGGCATCACGAGGCCATGGGTGTTTTCCCATGATGGGAGTTGTGAGAAGCTCCAAACTGCAGAGAGTCTTCGGCAGGACAATTGAGACCTGTTGTTTGGCTCCAGGCCAATGATTCTGAGCAGGGTTCTAAGGATGGATGGCTGGGTAGCCCACCTCGCATTCCAATTGTCTCCTAGCAACAAGACAGTTTAGATCTCCTGGATCTGTGGGGAGCTACCGAGGATGCTGAGTTGAAATGCACACCCCTGGGGATGGGTCCGAATGTGCTTTTGTGTCTATGGAGACCTTGGAATGAAGCGGTGGCACTGGGGCCCTAAAGGGTTCTCCTAAACAGAGGCTTTGACACAGCTCCAACGTGCAAGTTTCCCATGTGTAGATGAGATGTTTTCTGATGGGTGAAACAAGAAACAGCTATATGCTGCTTTTGAAATCCAGGCCTCTGAGGAGAGATGCCTGGAAACCAAAGCAATGGATCTGATTAGTGCCTAGGGGCCTGTTCTTTCCTTTTTACCTCTGAGGACATCTGTCTATGGGTCTGAGTGCAGGTAGGGGCTCATTTGGGCTCAGATTGCCCCTGTTTTTCCTGGGAAGCTACCACTATTGAGATATATCAGGGAATTTGGAGGTTTATCCTATTAGAAGGGTTGTGGCCATTGGAATGGGCACACACAATTCCCTTGGAGAGGGCAAGTACAGTCCTCAGGTTTGGCTCCAGGGGCCTGAGCCTGTAGGTTGTGTCATCCAGCCCCTTTTGGACAGTTGTCTGAAAACACAAACTCGGCTTATGTTTCAGGTCATAGGTATGGCAGGACTGATCTACAGACCATGAGGAGAACTTTTCGGGATTTGAAAGAAGGGCGAGTGTGAGGCTCCTGCTCAAGTTTTTGTCTCGGGATATCGTGTCACTCATGGTCGTGGAATTTCTGGGTGACTTCATGGGAAATGGACGAGTCTTACTCTCTGGTGGTTTGGCCCCGTCCAAAGAGTTTGGGTTCATTCTGTGGGCTGGAAGAAGTCCGTTTTATTTTGTTGTTGTTGTTTTCTTTTTTAACCTCAGGTGTCCCACCAAATGAGGGATTTCAGAGTAGAGCCCTAGGAGGGGCGACTGGACAATCAGAAATCTGGTTAAAAATTGGGGCCTAGGGACATGTCAAGCCCATTATGACATCTAATGGTCCAGCCACTGAGAGGACTTACTAGAGGACAGGACTCATGCTGAGGGTCACAATGCGTGTGTATGCCCTCGTCGCACTCAAGAATGGGCGGGGCCTCAGGGTTTCTCCTACACTGATCGTTGCACAACGTGCCAACCACAAGGGTTCTTGCCATGGGTAAGGAGGAGTTCTGATTTCTGCATCAGACTCACCCCTGGGCAGTGATTGGAGATAAGGTCTCGGTTCTGAAGCCTGAAAACTGAGGTAGGGAAGAGATGATGACCTAAGGCCATGGCGGGTTTTATGTGCTCAGTGTGCGGTCAGCTTTCTGGGTGTTGGCCAGGAGGTCCGGGCTCAGGATGTGTTCGACAGTGCATTAGTGCCCAGGTTAGACTATATAATTTGGGTAAAGTCGAGTGCTGTGTAGGTTTACCCTCATTTAAGGTGCCTGGGCAGCTCATGAGGCAATCATTTTTTTTCTAGAGGGCAGGCAGAGTGCTGCATTGTGGGTCCGGAATTGCCAAACTTGAGGGCTTTGGGGCCAGGAGTGTGAGGATGGAAGTCTGAGAAGACAAGCTAGACTTGGGTTTCAGGGCGAGGGCACGGCAGGTACCCCCTGCAGATCTGAACCCATATCTCATGCATCTGAAGTCAGGGCGAGGATCAGACGTTGGCTCAGGTGGGAGTTTCTGAGCATGACGGCCGCTTCATGAAGGGAGCGGAATCTCGAGACCATTGAGGTTTTCCCACGTTGGGAGTTGTGGGATGCCCCCTTCCAGGATTCCTTCTTCCGGACAATTGAGACCTGTTGGACAGCTCCAGGACATCCCATATGGAATGACTCCAGAGCACCGTTCGCGGATGGATGCCTGGGAAGCCCGCCTCGCATTCCAATTGTCTCCTAGCAACAAGACAGTTTAGATCTGATGGCTCTGCGGGAGCAACCTCGGTGGCTGAGTTGAAATGGACTTTCCTGAGGATGTGTCCTAATGTGTTTTTGTGTCCATGAGGGCCTTGGAATGGGGCGGTGGCACCGGCAACCTGAAGTACTTTCCTAAGCTTTGGACATGGCTCCCATGCACAGGTTTACTTGTGGAGACGAGATGAGTTCTGATGGGTGCCTCAGGAAAACCCCTATGCTCGTATTGGAATCAGGCTTTTGAGGACACATGCCTGTAACCCAAAGCAATGGATCCTATTATGGCCTAGGGTCCTGTCTGGTTCAATCTTCTTCTCTGGGGACATCCATCTATGGTATGAGTGGAGGTCGATTATCAGCTGGTGTCAGACACCCCTTGTTTGTTCCGGGTGACCCACACTATTGGGATGGCCTAAGGGTCGTTGGAGGTTTCTCCTAATTTGTACGATTTTGGACCATGGAATGGGCAGAATTCCCATAGATTGGTAGGCACAGTCCTAATGTGTGGCTCCAGGGGCCCAGCCTGGAGGATGTGTGGCCCAAGACTTTGAGGACAGAAGTCTGAAAACACAAACTCAGCTTAGGTTTGGGGACGTAGGTATGGCAGGCCCGATCTACAAACCATGAGAAGAACTCTACAGGATATGAAGAAAGTGCGAGTCTGTGGCGATTGCTCAGGCTTTTGTCTCTGGATTTTGTATCAGTGATGGCCGTGGAATGTCGGGGAGGCCTCATGGGCCATGGACGAATCTTCCTCTCTGAGGATTTGGCCCGATTCCCAATTGCTTTTCGTCAATCTGTGGAATGGGAGGACTCATTTCAGTTTTGTTACCTCAGGTGTCCCACCAAAAGAGGAATTCCAAAGCAAAGCCGTGGGGAAGACTGAAGGGACAATCCGAACTATGGTTAAAAATTGGGGCCTAGGGGCATGGCAAGCCCAATATGCTATCTCTTCATCCAGCCACTGAGTGGCCTTACTTGAGGACTGGGCTCAGCCTGAGGGTCACAATGTGTGTTTGTGACCAATGTGGCCCGCGAGCATGGGCGGGGCCTCATGGGCCACACTGGTTTCAACGACACTGAACGTTGGACAACATGCCAACCACAAGGTTTCTTGCCATGGGGAAGGAGTTCTGATTTCTGCATCACCTTCAACATGGACAGTGATTGGAGTTTAGGTCTAGGTTCTGAAACCTGAAAACCGAGGTTGGGAAGAGATGACGACCTAAGGCCATGGCGGCTCGATGTGCTCAGTGTGCGGCCAGCTGTCTGGGAGGGGCCAGGGGGTCCAGGCTCAGGCTGTGTCAGAAAGGGCATTAGTGCCCTGGTCAGCCTATGTATTTGGGGTACAGCCAAGGTCGGTGCAGGTTGATCCTCATTTGGGGTTACTGGGTAGCCCCAGAGGACAATGTTTTTCTTCTGGAGGGCAGGCAGAGTGCTGCATTGTAGTTCTGGATTGCCAAACTGGAGGCCTTGTGGGCCAGTAGTCTGACGACAAAAGTCTGAGAACACAAGCTAGGCTTAGGTTTCTGGGTGAGGCCATGGCAGGCACAATCTACAGACGTGAATCGAGATCTCGTGCATCTGAAGTCAGGGCGAGGATCAGACGATCGCTCAGGTTGGAGTTTCTGTCCCTGATGGCCCCTTCATGAATGGGGGGGCATCACGAGGCCATGGGGGTTTTCCCATGATGGGAGTTGTGAGAAGCTCCAAACTGCAGAGAGTCTTCGGCAGGACAATTGAGACCTGTTGTTTGGCTCCAGGCCAATGATTCTGAGCAGGGTTCTAAGGATGGATGGCTGGGTAGCCCACCTCGCATTCCAATTGTCTCCTAGCAACAAGACAGTTTAGATCTCCTGGATCTGTGGGGAGCTACCGAGGATGCTGAGTTGAAATGCACACCCCTGGGGATGGGTCCGAATGTGCTTTTGTGTCTATGGAGACCTTGGAATGAAGCGGTGGCACTGGGGCCCTAAAGGGTTCTCCTAAACAGAGGCTTTGACACAGCTCCAACGTGCAAGTTTCCCATGTGTAGATGAGATGTTTTCTGATGGGTGAAACAAGAAACAGCTATATGCTGCTTTTGAAATCCAGGCCTCTGAGGAGAGATGCCTGGAAACCAAAGCAATGGATCTGATTAGTGCCTAGGGGCCTGTTCTTTCCTTTTTACCTCTGAGGACATCTGTCTATGGGTCTGAGTGCAGGTAGGGGCTCATTTGGGCTCAGATTGCCCCTGTTTTTCCTGGGAAGCTACCACTATTGAGATATATCAGGGAATTTGGAGGTTTATCCTATTAGAAGGGTTGTGGCCATTGGAATGGGCACACACAATTCCCTTGGAGAGGGCAAGTACAGTCCTCAGGTTTGGCTCCAGGGGCCTGAGCCTGTAGGTTGTGTCATCCAGCCCCTTTTGGACAGTTGTCTGAAAACACAAACTCGGCTTATGTTTCAGGTCATAGGTATGGCAGGACTGATCTACAGACCATGAGGAGAACTTTTCGTGATTTGAAAGAAGGGCGAGTGTGAGGCTCCTGCTCAAGTTTTTGTCTCGGGATATCGTGTCACTCATGGTCGTGGAATTTCTGGGTGACTTCATGGGAAATGGACGAGTCTTACTCTCTGGTGGTTTGGCCCCGTCCAAAGAGTTTGGGTTCATTCTGTGGGCTGGAAGAAGTCCGTTTTATTTTGTTGTTGTTGTTGTTGTTGTTGTTGTTGTTTTCTTTTTTAACCTCAGGTGTCCCACCAAATGAGGGATTTCAGAGTAGAGCCCTAGGAGGGGCGACTGGACAATCAGAAATCTGGTTAAAAATTGGGGCCTAGGGACATGTCAAGCCCATTATGACATCTAATGGTCCAGCCACTGAGAGGACTTACTAGAGGACAGGACTCATGCTGAGGGTCACAATGCGTGTGTATGCCCTCGTCGCACTCAAGAATGGGCGGGGCCTCAGGGTTTCTCCTACACTGATCGTTGCACAACGTGCCAACCACAAGGGTTCTTGCCATGGGTAAGGAGGAGTTCTGATTTCTGCATCAGACTCACCCCTGGGCAGTGATTGGAGATAAGGTCTCGGTTCTGAAGCCTGAAAACTGAGGTAGGGAAGAGATGATGACCTAAGGCCATGGCGGGTTTTATGTGCTCAGTGTGCGGTCAGCTTTCTGGGTGTTGGTCAGGAGGTCCGGGCTCAGGATGTGTTCGACAGTGCATTAGTGCCCAGGTTAGACTATATAATTTGGGTAAAGTCGAGTGCTGTGTAGGTTTACCCTCATTTAAGGTGCCTGGGCAGCTCATGAGGCAATCATTTTTTTTCTAGAGGGCAGGCAGAGTGCTGCATTGTGGGTCCGGAATTGCCAAACTTGAGGGCTTTGGGGCCAGGAGTGTGAGGATGGAAGTCTGAGAAGACAAGCTAGACTTGGGTTTCAGGGCGAGGGCACGGCAGGTACCCCCTGCAGATCTGAACCCATATCTCATGCATCTGAAGTCAGGGCGAGGATCAGACGTTGGCTCAGGTGGGAGTTTCTGAGCATGACGGCCGCTTCATGAAGGGAGCGGAATCTCGAGACCATTGAGGTTTTCCCACGTTGGGAGTTGTGGGATGCCCCCTTCCAGGATTCCTTCTTCCGGACAATTGAGACCTGTTGGACAGCTCCAGGACATCCCATATGGAATGACTCCAGAGCACCATTCGCGGATGGATGCCTGGGAAGCCCGCCTCGCATTCCAATTGTCTCCTAGCAACAAGACAGTTTAGATCTGATGGCTCTGCGGGAGCAACCTCGGTGGCTGAGTTGAAATGGACTTTCCTGAGGATGTGTCCTAATGTGTTTTTGTGTCCATGAGGGCCTTGGAATGGGGCGGTGGCACCGGCAACCTGAAGTACTTTCCTAAGCTTTGGACATGGCTCCCATGCACAGGTTTACTTGTGGAGACGAGATGAGTTCTGATGGGTGCCTCAGGAAAACCCCTATGCTCGTATTGGAATCAGGCTTTTGAGGACACATGCCTGTAACCCAAAGCAATGGATCCTATTATGGCCTAGGGTCCTGTCTGGTTCAATCTTCTTCTCTGGGGACATCCATCTATGGTATGAGTGGAGGTCGATTATCAGCTGGTGTCAGACACCCCTTGTTTGTTCCGGGTGACCCACACTATTGGGATGGCCTAAGGGTCGTTGGAGGTTTCTCCTAATTTGTACGATTTTGGACCATGGAATGGGCAGAATTCCCATAGATTGGTAGGCACAGTCCTAATGTGTGGCTCCAGGGGCCCAGCCTGGAGGATGTGTGGCCCAAGACTTTGAGGACAGAAGTCTGAAAACACAAACTCAGCTTAGGTTTGGGGACGTAGGTATGGCAGGCCCGATCTACAAACCATGAGAAGAACTCTACAGGATATGAAGAAAGTGCGAGTCTGTGGCGATTGCTCAGGCTTTTGTCTCTGGATTTTGTATCAGTGATGGCTGTGGAATGTCGGGGAGGCCTCATGGGCCATGGACGAATCTTCCTCTCTGAGGATTTGGCCCGATTCCCAATTGCTTTTCGTCAATCTGTGGAATGGGAGGACTCATTTCAGTTTTGTTACCTCAGGTGTCCCACCAAAAGAGGAATTCCAAAGCAAAGCCGTGGGGAAGACTGAAGAGACAATCCGAACTATGGTGAAAAATTGGGGCCTAGGGGCATGGCAAGCCCAATATGCTATCTCTTCATCCAGCCACTGAGTGGCCTTACTTGAGGACTGGGCTCAGCCTGAGGGTCACAATGTGTGTTTGTGACCAATGTGGCCCGTGAGCATGGGCGGGGCCTCATGGGCCACACTGGTTTCAACGACACTGAACGTTGGACAACATGCCAACCACAAGGTTTCTTGCCATGGGGAAGGAGTTCTGATTTCTGCATCACCTTCAACATGGACAGTGATTGGAGATAAGGTCTAGGTTCTGAAACCTGAAAACCGAGGTTGGGAAGAAATGACCACCTAAGGCCATGGCGGCTCGATGTGCTCAGTGTGCGGCCAGCTGTCTGGGAGGGGCCAGGGGGTCCAGGCTCAGGCTGTGTCAGAAAGGGCATTAGTGCCCTGGTCAGCCTATGTATTTGGGGTACAGCCAAGGTCGGTGCAGGTTGATCCTCATTTGGGGTTACTGGGTAGCCCCAGAGGACAATGTTTTTTATCTGGAGGGCAGGCAGAGTGCTGCATTGTAGTTCTGGATTGCCAAACTGGAGGCCTTGTGGGCCAGTAGTCTGACGACAAAAGTCTGAGAACACAAGCTAGGCTTAGGTTTCTGGGTGAGGCCATGGCAGGCACAATCTACAGACCTGAATCGAGATCTCATGCATCTGAAGTCAGGGCGAGGATCAGACGATCGCTCAGGTTGGAGTTTCTGTACCTGATGGCCCCTTCATGAATGGGGGGGGCATCACGAGGCCATGGGTGTTTTCCCATGATGGGAGTTGTGAGAAGCTCCAAACTGCAGAGAGTCTTCGGCAGGACAATTGAGACCTGTTGTTTGGCTCCAGGCCAATGATTCTGAGCAGGGTTCTAAGGATGGATGGCTGGGTAGCCCACCTCGCATTCCAATTGTCTCCTAGCAACAAGACAGTTTAGATCTCCTGGATCTGTGGGGAGCTACCGAGGATGCTGAGTTGAAATGCACACCCCTGGGGATGGGTCCGAATGTGCTTTTGTGTCTATGGAGACCTTGGAATGAAGCGGTGGCACTGGGGCCCTAAAGGGTTCTCCTAAACAGAGGCTTTGACACAGCTCCAACGTGCAAGTTTCCCATGTGTAGATGAGATGTTTTCTGATGGGTGAAACAAGAAACAGCTATATGCTGCTTTTGAAATCCAGGCCTCTGAGGAGAGATGCCTGGAAACCAAAGCAATGGATCTGATTAGTGCCTAGGGGCCTGTTCTTTCCTTTTTACCTCTGAGGACATCTGTCTATGGGTCTGAGTGCAGGTAGGGGCTCATTTGGGCTCAGATTGCCCCTGTTTTTCCTGGGAAGCTACCACTATTGAGATATATCAGGGAATTTGGAGGTTTATCCTATTAGAAGGGTTGTGGCCATTGGAATGGGCACACACAATTCCCTTGGAGAGGGCAAGTACAGTCCTCAGGTTTGGCTCCAGGGGCCTGAGCCTGTAGGTTGTGTCGTCCAGCCCCTTTTGGACAGTTGTCTGAAAACACAAACTCGGCTTATGTTTCAGGTCATAGGTATGGCAGGACTGATCTACAGACCATGAGGAGAACTTTTCGGGATTTGAAAGAAGGGCGAGTGTGAGGCTCCTGCTCAAGTTTTTGTCTCGGGATATCGTGTCACTCATGGTCGTGGAATTTCTGGGTGACTTCATGGGAAATGGACGAGTCTTACTCTCTGGGGGTTTGGCCCCGTCCAAAGAGTTTGGGTTCATTCTGTGGGCTGGAAGAAGTCCGTTTTATTTTGTTGTTGTTGTTGTTGTTGTTGTTGTTGTTTTCTTTTTTAACCTCAGGTGTCCCACCAAATGAGGGATTTCAGAGTAGAGCCCTAGGAGGGGCGACTGGACAATCAGAAATCTGGTTAAAAATTGGGGCCTAGGGACATGTCAAGCCCATTATGACATCTAATGGTCCAGCCACTGAGAGGACTTACTAGAGGACAGGACTCATGCTGAGGGTCACAATGCGTGTGTATGCCCTCGTCGCACTCAAGAATGGGCGGGGCCTCAGGGTTTCTCCTACACTGATCGTTGCACAACGTGCCAACCACAAGGGTTCTTGCCATGGGTAAGGAGGAGTTCTGATTTCTGCATCAGACTCACCCCTGGGCAGTGATTGGAGATAAGGTCTCGGTTCTGAAGCCTGAAAACTGAGGTAGGGAAGAGATGATGACCTAAGGCCATGGCGGGTTTTATGTGCTCAGTGTGCGGTCAGCTTTCTGGGTGTTGGCCAGGAGGTCCGGGCTCAGGATGTGTTCGACAGTGCATTAGTGCCCAGGTTAGACTATATAATTTGGGTAAAGTCGAGTGCTGTGTAGGTTTACCCTCATTTAAGGTGCCTGGGCAGCTCATGAGGCAATCATTTTTTTTCTAGAGGGCAGGCAGAGTGCTGCATTGTGGGTCCGGAATTGCCAAACTTGAGGGCTTTGGGGCCAGGAGTGTGAGGATGGAAGTCTGAGAAGACAAGCTAGACTTGGGTTTCAGGGCGAGGGCACGGCAGGTACCCCCTGCAGATCTGAACCCATATCTCATGCATCTGAAGTCAGGGCGAGGATCAGACGTTGGCTCAGGTGGGAGTTTCTGAGCATGACGGCCGCTTCATGAAGGGAGCGGAATCTCGAGACCATTGAGGTTTTCCCACGTTGGGAGTTGTGGGATGCCCCCTTCCAGGATTCCTTCTTCCGGACAATTGAGACCTGTTGGACAGCTCCAGGACATCCCATATGGAATGACTCCAGAGCACCGTTCGCGGATGGATGCCTGGGAAGCCCGCCTCGCATTCCAATTGTCTCCTAGCAACAAGACAGTTTAGATCTGATGGCTCTGCGGGAGCAACCTCGGTGGCTGAGTTGAAATGGACTTTCCTGAGGATGTGTCCTAATGTGTTTTTGTGTCCATGAGGGCCTTGGAATGGGGCGGTGGCACCGGCAACCTGAAGTACTTTCCTAAGCTTTGGACATGGCTCCCATGCACAGGTTTACTTGTGGAGACGAGATGAGTTCTGATGGGTGCCTCAGGAAAACCCCTATGCTCGTATTGGAATCAGGCTTTTGAGGACACATGCCTGTAACCCAAAGCAATGGATCCTATTATGGCCTAGGGTCCTGTCTGGTTCAATCTTCTTCTCTGGGGACATCCATCTATGGTATGAGTGGAGGTCGATTATCAGCTGGTGTCAGACACCCCTTGTTTGTTCCGGGTGACCCACACTATTGGGATGGCCTAAGGGTCGTTGGAGGTTTCTCCTAATTTGTACGATTTTGGACCATGGAATGGGCAGAATTCCCATAGATTGGTAGGCACAGTCCTAATGTGTGGCTCCAGGGGCCCAGCCTGGAGGTTGTGTGTCCCAAGACTTTGAGGACAGAAGTCTGAAAACACAAACTCAGCTTAGGTTTGGGGACGTAGGTATGGCAGGCCCGATCTACAAACCATGAGAAGAACTCTACAGGATATGAAGAAAGTGCGAGTCTGTGGCGATTGCTCAGGCTTTTGTCTCTGGATTTTGTATCAGTGATGGCCGTGGAATGTCGGGGAGGCCTCATGGGCCATGGACGAATCTTCCTCTCTGAGGATTTGGCCCGATTCCCAATTGCTTTTCGTCAATCTGTGGGATGGGAGGACTCATTTCAGTTTTGTTACCTCAGGTGTCCCACCAAAAGAGGAATTCCAAAGCCAAGCCGTGGGGAAGACTGAAGGGACAATCCAAACTATGGTTAAAAATTGGGGCCTAGGGGCATGGCAAGCCCAATATGCTATCTCTTCATCCAGCCACTGAGTGGCCTTACTTGAGGACTGGGCTCAGCCTGAGGGTCACAATGTGTGTTTGTGACCAATGTGGCCCGCGAGCATGGGCGGGGCCTCATGGGCCACACTGGTTTCAACGACACTGAACGTTGGACAACATGCCAACCACAAGGTTTCTTGCCATGGGGAAGGAGTTCTGATTTCTGCATCACCTTCAACATGGACAGTGATTGGAGATAAGGTCTAGGTTCTGAAACCTGAAAACCGAGGTTGGGAAGAGATGACGACCTAAGGCCATGGCGGGTTTTATGTGCTCAGTGTGCGGCCAGCTGTCTGGGAGGGGCCAGGGGGTCCAGGCTCAGGCTGTGTCAGAAAGGGCATTAGTGCCCTGGTCAGCCTATGTATTTGGGGTACAGCCAAGGTCGGTGCAGGTTGATCCTCATTTGGGGTTACTGGGTAGCCCCAGAGGACAATGTTTTTTATCTGGAGGGCAGGCAGAGTGCTGCATTGTAGTTCTGGATTGCCAAACTGGAGGCCTTGTGGGCCAGTAGTCTGACGACAAAAGTCTGAGAACACAAGCTAGGCTTAGGTTTCTGGGTGAGGCCATGGCAGGCACAATCTACAGACCTGAATCGAGATCTCGTGCATCTGAAGTCAGGGCGAGTATCAGACGATCGCTCAGGTTGGAGTTTCTGTCCCTGATGGCCCCTTCATGAATGGGGGGGCATCACGAGGCCATGGGGGTTTTCCCATGATGGGAGTTGTGAGAAGCTCCAAACTGCAGAGAGTCTTCGGCAGGACAATTGAGACCTGTTGTTTGGCTCCAGGCCAATGATTCTGAGCAGGGTTCTAAGGATGGATGGCTGGGTAGCCCACCTCGCATTCCAATTGTCTCCTAGCAACAAGACAGTTTAGATCTCCTGGATCTGTGGGGAGCTACCGAGGATGCTGAGTTGAAATGCACACCCCTGGGGATGGGTCCGAATGTGCTTTTGTGTCTATGGAGTCCTTGGAATGAAGCGGTGGCACTGGGGCCCTAAAGGTTTCTCTTAAACAGAGGCTTTGACACAGCTCCAACGTGCAAGTTTCCCATGTGTAGATGAGATGTTTTCTGATGGGTGAAACAAGAAACAGCTATATGCTTCTTTTGAAATCCAGGCCTCTGAGGAGAGATGCCTGGAAACCAAAGCAATGGATCTGATTAGTGCCTAGGGGCCTGTTCTTTCCTTTTTACCTCTGAGGACATCAGTCTATGGGTCTGAGTGCAGGTAGGGGCTCATTTGGGCTCAGATTGCCCCTGTTTTTCCTGGGAAGCTACCACTATTGAGATATATCAGGGACTTTGGAGGTTTATCCTATTAGAAGGGTTGTGGCCATTGGAATGGGCACACACAATTCCCTTGGAGAGGGCAAGTACAGTCCTCAGGTTTGGCTCCAGGGGCCTGAGCCTGTAGGTTGTGTCGTCCAGCCCCTTTTGGACAGTTGTCTGAAAACACAAACTCGGCTTATGTTTCAGGTCATAGGTATGGCAGGACTGATCTACAGACCATGAGGAGAACTTTTCGGGATTTGAAAGAAGGGCGAGTGTGAGGCTCCTGCTCAAGTTTTTGTCTCGGGATATCGTGTCACTCATGGTCGTGGAATTTCTGGGTGACTTCATGGGAAATGGACGAGTCTTACTCTCTGGTGGTTTGGCCCCGTCCAAAGAGTTTGGGTTCATTCTGTGGGCTGGAAGAAGTCCGTTTTATTTTGTTGTTGTTGTTGTTGTTGTTGTTGTTGTTTTCTTTTTTAACCTCAGGTGTCCCACCAAATGAGGGATTTCAGAGTAGAGCCCTAGGAGGGGCGACTGGACAATCAGAAATCTGGTTAAAAATTGGGGCCTAGGGACATGTCAAGCCCATTATGACATCTAATGGTCCAGCCACTGAGAGGACTTACTAGAGGACAGGACTCATGCTGAGGGTCACAATGCGTGTGTATGCCCTCGTCGCACTCAAGAATGGGCGGGGCCTCAGGGTTTCTCCTACACTGATCGTTGCACAACGTGCCAACCACAAGGGTTCTTGCCATGGGTAAGGAGGAGTTCTGATTTCTGCATCAGACTCACCCCTGGGCAGTGATTGGAGATAAGGTCTCGGTTCTGAAGCCTGAAAACTGAGGTAGGGAAGAGATGATGACCTAAGGCCATGGCGGGTTTTATGTGCTCAGTGTGCGGTCAGCTTTCTGGGTGTTGGTCAGGAGGTCCGGGCTCAGGATGTGTTCGACAGTGCATTAGTGCCCAGGTTAGACTATATAATTTGGGTAAAGTCGAGTGCTGTGTAGGTTTACCCTCATTTAAGGTGCCTGGGCAGCTCATGAGGCAATCATTTTTTTTCTAGAGGGCAGGCAGAGTGCTGCATTGTGGGTCCGGAATTGCCAAACTTGAGGGCTTTGGGGCCAGGAGTGTGAGGATGGAAGTCTGAGAAGACAAGCTAGACTTGGGTTTCAGGGCGAGGGCACGGCAGGTACCCCCTGCAGATCTGAACCCATATCTCATGCATCTGAAGTCAGGGCGAGGATCAGACGTTGGCTCAGGTGGGAGTTTCTGAGCATGACGGCCGCTTCATGAAGGGAGCGGAATCTCGAGACCATTGAGGTTTTCCCACGTTGGGGGTTGTGGGATGCCCCCTTCCAGGATTCCTTCTTCCGGACAATTGAGACCTGTTGGACAGCTCCAGGACATCCCATATGGAATGACTCCAGAGCACCGTTCGCGGATGGATGCCTGGGAAGCCCGCCTCGCATTCCAATTGTCTCCTAGCAACAAGACAGTTTAGATCTGATGGCTCTGCGGGAGCAACCTCGGTGGCTGAGTTGAAATGGACTTTCCTGAGGATGTGTCCTAATGTGTTTTTGTGTCCATGAGGGCCTTGGAATGGGGCGGTCGCACCGGCGACCTGAAGTACTTTCCTAAGCTTTGGACATGGCTCCCATGCACAGGTTTACTTGTGGAGACGAGATGAGTTCTGATGGGTGCCTCAGGAAAACCCCTATGCTCGTATTGGAATCAGGCTTTTGAGGACACATGCCTGTAACCCAAAGCAATGGATCCTATTATGGCCTAGGGTCCTGTCTGGTTCAATCTTCTTCTCTGGGGACATCCATCTATGGTATGAGTGGAGGTCGATTATCAGCTGGTGTCAGACACCCCTTGTTTGTTCCGGGTGACCCACACTATTGGGATGGCCTAAGGGTCGTTGGAGGTTTCTCCTAATTTGTACGATTTTGGACCATGGAATGGGCAGAATTCCCATAGATTGGTAGGCACAGTCCTAATGTGTGGCTCCAGGGGCCCAGCCTGGAGGATGTGTGGCCCAAGACTTTGAGTACAGAAGTCTGAAAACACAAAATCAGCTTAGGTTTTGGGACGTAGGTATGGCAGGCCCGATCTACAAACCATGAGAAGAACTCTACAGGATATGAAGAAAGTGCGAGTCTGTGGCGATTGCTCAGGCTTTTGTCTCTGGATTTTGTATCAGTGATGGCCGTGGAATGTCGGGGAGGCCTCATGGGCCATGGACGAATCTTCCTCTCTGAGGATTTGGCCCGATTCCCAATTGCTTTTCGTCAATCTGTGGAATGGGAGGACTCATTTCAGTTTTGTTACCTCAGGTGTCCCACCAAAAGAGGAATTCCAAAGCAAAGCCGTGGGGAAGACTGAAGAGACAATCCGAACTATGGTTAAAAATTGGGGCCTAGGGGCATGGCAAGCCCAATATGCTATCTCTTCATCCAGCCACTGAGTGGCCTTACTTGAGGACTGGGCTCAGCCTGAGGGTCACAATGTGTGTTTGTGACCAATGTGGCCCATGAGCATTGGCGGGGCCTCATGGGCCACACTGGTTTCAACGACACTGAACGTTGGACAACATGCCAACCACAAGGTTTCTTGCCATGGGGAAGGAGTTCTGATTTCTGCATCACCTTCAACATGGACAGTGATTGGAGATAAGGTCTAGGTTCTGAAACCTGGAAACCGAGGTTGGGAAGAGATGACGACCTAAGGCCATGGCGGCTCGATGTGCTCAGTGTGCGGCCAGCTGTCTGGGAGGGGCCAGGGGGTCCAGGCTCAGGCTGTGTCAGAAAGGGCATTAGTGCCCTGGTCAGCCTATGTATTTGGGGTACAGCCAAGGTCGGTGCAGGTTGATCCTCATTTGGGGTTACTGGGTAGCCCCAGAGGACAATGTTTTTTATCTGGAGGGCAGGCAGAGTGCTGCATTGTAGTTCTGGATTGCCAAACTGGAGGCCTTGTGGGCCAGTAGTCTGACGACAAAAGTCTGAGAACACAAGCTAGGCTTAGGTTTCTGGGTGAGGCCATGGCAGGCACAATCTACAGACCTGAATCGAGATCTCGTGCATCTGAAGTCAGGGCGAGGATCAGACGATCGCTCAGGTTGGAGTTTCTGTCCCTGATGGCCCCTTCATGAATGGGGGGGCATCACGAGACCATGGGTGTTTTCCCATGATGGGAGTTGTGAGAAGCTCCAAACTGCAGAGAGTCTTCGGCAGGACAATTGAGACCTGTTGTTTGGCTCCAGGCCAATGATTCTGAGCAGGGTTCTAAGGATGGATGGCTGGGTAGCCCACCTCGCATTCCAATTGTCTCCTAGCAACAAGACAGTTTAGATCTCCTGTATCTGTGGGGAGCTACCGAGGATGCTGAGTTGAAATGCACACCCCTGGGGATGGGTCCGAATGTGCTTTTGTGTCTATGGAGACCTTGGAATGAAGCGGTGGCACTGGGGCCCTAAAGGGTTCTCCTAAACAGAGGCTTTGACACAGCTCCAACGTGGAAGTTTCCCATGTGTAGATGAGATGTTTTCTGATGGGTGAAACAAGAAACTGCTATATGCTGCTTTTGAAATCCAGGCATCTGAGGAGAGATGCCTGGAAACCAAAGCAATGGATCTGATTAGTGCCTAGGGGCCTGTTCTTTCCTTTTTACCTCTGAGGACATCTGTCTGTGGGTCTGAGTGTAGGCAGGGGCTCATTTGGGCTCAGATTGACCCTGTTTTTCCTGGGATGCTAACACTATTGAGATATATCAGGGACTTTGGAGGTTTATCCTAATAGAAGGGTTGTGGCCATTGGAATGGGCACACACAATTCCCTTGGAGAGGGCAAGTACAGTCCTCAGGTTTGGCTCCAGGGGCCTGAGCCTGTAGGTTGTGTCGTCCAGCCCCTTTTGGACAGTTGTCTGAAAACACAAACTCGGTTTATGTTTCAGGTCATAGGTATGGCAGGACTGATCTACAGACCATGAGGAGAACTTTTCGGGATTTGAAAGAAGGGCGAGTGTGAGGCTCCTGCTCAAGTTTTTGTCTCGGGATATCGTGTCACTCATGGTCGTGGAATTTCTGGGTGACTTCATGGGAAATGGACGAGTCTTACTCTCTGGTGGTTTGGCCCCGTCCAAAGAGTTTGGGTTCATTCTGTGGGCTGGAAGAAGTCCGTTTTATTTTGTTGTTGTTGTTGTTGTTGTTGTTGTTTTCTTTTTTAACCTCATGTGTCCCACCAAATGAGGGATTTCAGAGTAGAGCCCTAGGAGGGGCGACTGGACAATCAGAAATCTGGTTAAAAATTGGGGCCTAGGGACATGTCAAGTCCATTATGACATCTAACGGTCCAGCCACTGAGAGGACTTACTAGAGGACAGGACTCATGCTGAGGGTCACAATGCGTGTGTATGCCCTCGTCGCACTCAAGAATGGGCGGGGCCTCAGTGTTTTTCCTACATGATCGTTGGACAACGTGCCAACCACAAGGGTTCTTGCCATGGGTAAGGAGGAGTTCTGATTTCTGCATCAGACTCACCCCTGGGCAGTGATTGGAGATAAGGTCTCGGTTCTGAAGCCTGAAAACTGAGGTAGGGAAGAGATGATGACCTAAGGCCATGGCGGGTTTTATGTGCTCAGTGTGCGGTCAGCTTTCTGGGTGTTGGTCAGGAGGTCCTGGCTCAGGTTGTGCTCGACAGTGCATTAGTGCCCAGGTTAGACTATATAATATGGGTAAGGTCGAGTGCTGTGTAGGTTTATCCTCATTTAAGTTGCCTGGGCAGCTCATGAGGCAATAATTTTTTTTTTTCTAGAGGGCAGGCAGAGTGCTGCATTGTGGGTCCGGAATTGCCAAATTTTAGGACTTCGGGGCCAGGAGTTTGAGGACGGAATTGTGAGAAGACAAGCTAGACTTGGGTTTCAGGGCGAGGGCACGACAGGTACCCCCTGCAGATCTGAACCAATATCTCATGCTTCTGAAGTCAGGGCGAGGATCATATGTTGGCTTAGGTTGGAGTTCCTGTGCATGACGCCCGCTTTATGAAGGGAGCGGTATCTCGGGGCCATTGAGGTTTTCCCACGTTGGGAGTTGTGGGATGCCCCCTTCAAGATTTCCTTCTGCGGGACATTTGAGACCTGTTGGACAGCTCCAGGACATCCCATATGGAATGACTCCAGAGCACCGTTCGCGGATGGATGCCTGGGAAGCCCGCCTCGCATTCCAATTGTCTCCTAGCAACAAGACAGTTTAGATCTGATGGCTCTGCGGGAGCAACCGGGGTGGCTGAGTTGAAATGGACTTTCCTGAGGATGGGTCCTAATGTGTTTTTGTGTCCATGAGGGCCTTGGAATGGGGCGGTGGCACCGGGAACCTGAAGTAATCTCCTAAGCTATGGACATGGCTCCCATGCACAGGTTTCCTTGTGGAGACGAGATGAGTTCTGATGGGTGCCTCAGGAAAACCCCTATGCTCGTATTGGAATCAGGCTTTTGAGGACACATGCCTGTAACCCATAGCAATGGATCCTATTATGGCCTAGGGTCCTGTCTGGTTCAATCTTCTTCTCTGGGGACATCCATCTATGGTATGAGTGGAGGTCGATTATCAGCTGGTGTCAGACAGCCCTTGTTTGTTCCGGGCGACCTACACTATTGGGATGTCCTCAGTGACTTTGGAAGTTTCTCCTATTTTGTACGATTTTGGATCATGGAATGGGCAGAATTCCCATGGATTGGTAGGCACAGTCCTAATGTGTGGCTCCAGGCGCCCAGCCTGGAGGCTGTGTGGCCCAAGACTTTGAGGACAGAAATCTGAAAACACAAACTCAGCTTAGGTTTGGGGACGTAGTTATGGCAGGCAGGCCCGATTGACAAACCATGAGAAGAACTCTTCAGGATATGAAGAAAGTGCGAGTCTGAGGCGCTTGCTCAGGCTTTTGTCTCTGGATTTTGTATCAGCGATGGCCGTGGAATTTCGGGGAGGCCTCATGGGCCATGCACGAATCTTCCTCTCTGAGGATTTGGCCCGATTCCCAATTGCTTTTCGTCATTCTGTGGGATGGATGGTCTCCTTTCAGGTTTGTTACCTCAGGTGTCCCACCAAAAGAGGAATTCCAAATCCAAGCCGTGGGGAAGACTGAAGGGACATCCCAAACTATGGTTTAAAGTGGGGGCCTAGGGGCATGGCAAGCCCAATAAGCTATCTCTTCATCCAGCCACTGAGTGGCCTTACTTGAGGACTGGGCTCAGCCTGAGCATCACAATGTGTGTTTGTGACCAATGTGGCCCGCGAGCATGGGCGGGGCCTCATGGGCCACACTGGTTTCAACCACACTGAACGTTGGACAACATGCCAACCACAAGGTTTCTTGCCATGGGGAAGGAGTTCTGATTTCTGCATCACCTTCAACCCTGGGCAGTTCTTGGAGATAAGGTCTAGGTTCTGAAACCTGGAAACCGAGGTTGGGAAGAGATGACGACCTAAGGCCATGGCGGGTTTTATGTGCTCAGTGTGCGGCCAGCTGTCTGGGAGGGGCCAGGGGGTCCAGGCTCAGGCTGTGTCAGAAAGGGCATTAGTGCCCTGGTCAGCCTATGTATTTGGGGTACAGCCAAGGTCGGTGCAGGTTGATCCTCATTTGGTGTTACTGGGTAGCCCCAGAGGACAATGTTTTTCTTCTGGAGGGCCGGCAGAGTGCTGCATTGTAGTTCTGGATTGCCAAACTGGAGGGCTTGTGAGCCAGTAGTCTGACGACAAAAGTCTGAGAACACAAGCTAGGCTTAGGTTTCTGGGTGAGGCCATGGCAGGCACAATCTACAGACGTGAATCGAGATCTCGTGCATCTGAAGTCAGGACGAGGATCAGACGATCGCTCAGGTTTGAGTTTCTGTCCCTGATGGCCCCTTCATGAATGGGGGGGGTGCAATACGAGGCCATGGGGGTTTTCCCAAGATGAGAGTTATGAGAAGCTCCAAACAGCAGAGAGCCTTCTGCAGGTCAATTGAGACCGTTTCTTGGCTCCAGGCCAATGATTCTGAGCAGGGTTCTAAGGATGGATGGCTGCATAGCCCACCTCGCATTCCAATTGTCTCCTAGCAACAAGACAGGTTAGATCTCCTGGATCTGTGGGGAGCAACCGAGGATGCTGAGTTGAAATGGACACCCCTAATGATGGGTCCTAATGTGCTTTTGTGTCTATGGAGACCTTGGAATGAAGAGGTGGCACTGGTGCCCTAAAGGGTTCTCGTAAACAGAGGCTTTGACACAGCTCCAACGTGCAAGTTTCCCATGTGTAGATGAGATGTTTTCTGATGGGTGAATCAAGAAACAGCTATATGCTGCTTTTGAAATCCAGGCCTCTGAGGAGAGATGCCTGGAAACCAAAGCAATGGATCTGATTAGTGCCTAGGGTCCTGTTCTTTCCTTTTTACCTATGGGGACATCTGTCTATGGGTCTGAGTGCAGGTAGGGGCTCATTTGGGCTCAGATTGCCCCTGTTTTTCCTGGGAAGTCACCACTTTTGAGATGGATCAGGGACTTTGGAGGTTTATCATATTAGAAGGGTTGTGGCCATTGGAATGGGCACACACAATTCCCTTGGAGAGGGCAAGTACAGTCCTCAGGTTTGGCTCCAGGGGCCTGAGCCTGTAGGTTGTGTAGGTCAGGGCTGTTTGGACAGTTGTCTGAAAACACAAACTCGGCTTATGTTTCGGGTCATAGGTATGGCAGGACTGATCTACAGACTATGAGGAGAACTCTTCGGGATTTGGAAGAAGGGCGAGTGTGAGGCTCCTGCTCAAGTTTTTGTCTCTATATATCGTGTCACTCATGGTCGTGGAATTTCTGGGTGACTTCATGGGAAATGGACGAGTCTTACTCTCTGGTGGTTTGGCTCCGTCCAAAGAGATTGGGGTCATTCTGTGGGCTGGAAGAAGTCCGTTTTTTTGTTGTTGTTGTTGTTGTTGTTTTCTTTTTTAACGTCAGGTGTCCCACCAAATGAGGGATTCCAGAGTAGAGACCTGGGGAGGGGCGACTGGACAGTCAGAAATCTGGTTAAAAATTGGGGCCTAGGGACATGTCAAGCCCATTATGACATCTAAAGGTCCAGCCGCTGAGAGGAATTACTAGAGGACAGGACTCATGCTGAGGGTCACAATGCGTGTGTATGCCCTCTTCCCACTCAAGAATGCGCGGGGCCTCATGGTGAATGCTAGTTTCTCCTACACTGAACGTTGGACAACGTGCCAACCACAAGGGTTCTTGCCATGGGTAAGGAAGAGTTCTGATTTCTGCATCAGACTCACCCCTGGGCAGTGATTGGAGATAAGGTCTCGGTTCTGAAGCCTGAAAACTGAGGTAGGGAAGAGATGATGACCTAAGGCGATGGCGGGTTTTATGTGCTCAGTGTGCGGTCAGCTTTCTGGGTGTTGGTCAGGAGGTCCTGGCTCAGGTTGTGCTCGACAGTGCATTAGTGCCCAGGTTAGACTATATAATATGGGTAAGGTCGAGTGCTGTGTAGGTTTATCCTCATTTAAGTTGCCTGGGCAGCTCATGAGGCAATAATTTTTTTTTTCTAGAGGGCAGGCAGAGTGCTGCATTGTGGGTCCGGAATTGCCAAATTTTAGGACTTCGGGGCCAGGAGTTTGAGGACGGAATTGTGAGAAGACAAGCTAGACTTGGGTTTCAGGGCAAGGGCACGACAGGTACCCCCTGCAGATCTGAACCAATATCTCATGCTTCTGAAGTCAGGGCGAGGATCAGATGTTGGCTTAGGTTGGAGATCCTGTGCATGACGGCCGCTTTATGAAGGGAGCGGTATCTCGGGGCCATTGAGGTTTTCCCACGTTGGGAGTTGTGGGATGCCCCCTTCAAGGATTCCTTCTGTGGGACATTTGAGACCTGTTGGACAGCTCCAGGACATCCCATATGGAATGACTCCAGAGGACCGTTCGCGGATGGATGCCTGGGAAGCCCGCCTCGCATTCCAATTGTCTCCTAGCAACAAGACAGTTTAGATCTGATGGCTCTGCCGGAGCAACCGGGGTGGCTGAGTTGAAATGGACTTTCCTGAGGATGGGTCCTAATGTGTTTTTGTGTCCATGAGGGCCTTGGATGGGGCGGTGGCACCGGGAACCTGAAGTACTCTCCTAAGCTATGGACATGGCTCCCATGCACAGGTTTCCTTGTGGAGACGAATTGAGTTCTGATGGGTGCCTCAGGAAAACCCCTATGCTCGTATTGGAATCAGGCTTTTGAGGACACATGCCTGTAACCCATAGCAATGGATCCTATTATGGCCTAGGGTCCTGTCTGGTTCAATCTTCTTCTCTGGGGACATCCATCTATGGTATGAGTGGAGGTCGATTATCAGCTGGTGTCAGACAGCCCTTGTTTGTTCCGGGCGACCTACACTATTGGGATGGCCTCAGGGTCTTTGGAAGTTTCTCCTAATTTGTACGATTTTGGATCATGGAATGGGCAGAATTCCCATGGATTGGTAGGCACAGTCCTAATGTGTGGCTCCAGGCGCCCAGCCTGGAGGCTGTGTGGCCCAAGACTTTGAGGACAGAAGTCTGAAAACACAAACTCAGCTTAGGTTTGGGGACGTAGTTATGGCAGGCAGGCCCGATTGACAAATCATGAGAAGAACTCTTCAGGATATGAAGAAAGTGCGAGTCTGAGGCGCTTGCTCAGGCTTTTGTCTCTGGATTTTGTATCAGCGATGGCCGTGGAATTTCGGGGAGGCCTCATGGGCCATGCACGAATCTTCCTCTCTGAGGATTTGGCCCGATTCCCAATTGCTTTTCGTCATTCTGTGGGATGGATGGTCTCCTTTCAGGTTTGTTACCTCAGGTGTCCCACCAAAAGAGGAATTCCAAATCCAAGCCATGGGGAAGACTGAAGGGACATCCCGAACTATGGTTTAAAGTGGGGGCCTAGGGGCATGGCAAGCGCAATATGCTATCTCTTCATCCAGCCACTGAGTGGCCTTACTTGAGGACTGGGCTCAGCCTGAGGGTCACAATGTGTGTTTGTGACCAATGTGGCCCGCGAGCATGGGCGGGGCCTCATGGGCCACACTGGTTTCAACCACACTGAACGTTGGACAACATGCCAACCACAAGGTTTCTTGCCATGGGGAAGGAGTTCTGATTTCTGCATCACCTTCAACCCTGGGCAGTTCTTGGAGATAAGGTCTAGGTTCTGAAACCTGGAAACCGAGGTTGGGAAGAGATGACGACCTAAGGCCATGGCGGCTGGATGTACTCAGTGTGCGGCCAGCTGTCTGGGAGGGGCCAGGGGGTCCAGGCTCAGGCTGTGTCAGAAAGGGCATTAGTGCCCTGGTCAGCCTATGTATTTGGGGTACAGCCAAGGTCGGTGCAGGTTGATCCTCATTTGGTGTTACTGGGTAGCCCCAGAGGACAATGTTTTTCTTCTGGAGGGCCGGCAGAGTGCTGCATTGTAGTTCTGGATTGCCAAACTGGAGGGCTTGTGAGCCAGTAGTCTGACGACAAAAGTCTGAGAACACAAGCTAGGCTTAGGTTTCTGGGTGAGGCCATGGCAGGCACAATCTACAGACGTGAATCGAGATCTCGTGCATCTGAAGTCAGGACGAGGATCAGACGATCGCTCAGGTTGGAGTTTCTGTCCCTGATGGCCCCTTCATGAATGGGGGGGGCATCACGAGGACATGGGTGTTTTCCCACGATGGGAGTTGTGAGAAGCTCCAAACTGCAGAGAGTCTTCTGCAGGACAATTGAGACCTGTTGTTTGGCTCCACGCCAATGATTCTGAGCAGGGTTCTAAGGATGGATGGCTGGGTAGCCCACCTCGCATTCCAATTGTCTCCTAGCAACAAGACAGTTTAGATCTCCTGGATCTGTTTGGGAGCAACCGAGGACGCTGAGTTGAAATGGACACCCCTGGGGAAGGGTCCTAAAGTGCTTTTGTGTCTATGGAGACCTTGGAATGAAGCGGTGGCACTGGGGCCCTAAAGGGTTCTCCTAAACAGAGGCTTTGACACAGCTCCAACGTGCAAGTTTCCCATGTGTAGATGAGATGTTTTCTGATGGGTGAAACAAGAAACAGCTATATGCTGCTTTTGAAATCCAGGCCTCTGAGGAGAGATGCCTGGAAACCAAAGGAATGGATCTGATTAGTGCCTAGGAGCCTGTTCTTTCCTTTTTACCTCTGGGGACATCTGTCTATGGGTCTGAGTGCAGGTAGGTGCTCAGTTGGGCTCAGATTGCCCCTGTCTTTTTTGGGAAGCCACCACTATTGAGATGGATCAGGGACTTTGGAAGTTTATCCTATTAGAAGGGTTGTGGCCATTGGAATGGGCACACACATTTCCCTTGGAGAGGGCAAGTACAGTCCTCAGGTTTGGCTCCAGGGGCCTGAGCCTGTAGGTTGTGTAGGCCAGGGCTGTTTGGTCAGTTGTCTGAAAACACAAACTCGGCTTATGTTTCGGGTCATAGGTATGGTAGGACTGATCTACAGACCATGAGGAGAACTCTTCAGGATTTGAAAGAAGGGCGAGTGTGAGGCTCCTGCTCACGTTTTTGTCTCCGGATATCGTGTCACTCATGGTCGTGGAATTTCTGGGTGACTTCATGGGAAATAGACGAGTCTTACTCTCTGGTGGTTTGGCCCCGTCCAAAGAGTTTGGGTTCATTCTGTGGGCTGGAAGAAGTCCGTTTTATTTTGTTGTTGTTGTTGTTGTTGTTGTTGTTTTCTTTTTTAACCTCAGGTGTCCCACCAAATGAGGGATTTCAGTATAGAGCCCTTGGAGGGGCGACTGGACAATCAGAAATCTGGTTAAAAATTGGGGCCTAGGGACATGTCAAGCCCATTATGACATCTAATGATCCAGCCACTGAGAGGTCTTACTAGAGGACAGGACTCATGCTGAGGGTCACAATGCCTGTGTATGCCCTCGTAACACTCAAGAATGGGTGGTGCCTCAGGGTGAATGCTGGTTTCTCCAAAACTGAACGTTGAACAACGTGCCAACCAAAGGATTCTTGCCATGGGTAAAGAGGAGTTCTGATTTCTACATCACACTCACCCCTGGGCAGTGATTGGAGATAAGGTCTCGTTCTGAAGCCTGAAAACTGAGGTAGGGAAGAGATGATTACCTAAGGCCATGGCGGGTTTTATGTGCTCAGTGTGCGGTCAGCTTTCTGGGTGTTGGTCAGGAGGTCCGGGCTCAGGTTGTTTTCGACAGTGCATTAGTGCCCAGGTTAGACTATATAATTTGGGTAAAGTCGAGTGCTGTGTAGGTTTACCCTCATTTAAGGTGCCTGGGCAGCTCATGAGGCAATAATTTTTTTCTCTAGAGGGCAGGCAGAGTGCTGCATTGTGGGTCCGGAATTGCCAAACTTGAGGGCTTCGGAGCCAGGAGTGTGAGGACGGAAGTCTGAGAAGACAAGCTAGACTTGGGTTTCGGTGGGGCATGGCAGGTACCCCCTGCATATCTGAACCAATATCTCATCCATGTGAAGTCAGGGCGAGGATCAGACGTTGGCTCAGGTTGGAGTTTCTGAGCATGACGGCAGCTTCATGAAGGGAGCAGAATCTCGAGGCCATTGAGGTTTTCCCACGTTGGGAGTTGTGGGATGCCCCCTTCAAGGATTCCTTCTGCGGGACAATTGAGACCTTTTGGACAGCTCCAGGACATTCCATATGGAATGACTCCAGAGCACCGTTCGCGGATGGATGCCTGGGAAGCCCGCTTCGCATTCCAATTGTCTCCTAGCAACAAGACAGTTTAGATCTGATGGCTCTGCGGGAGCAACCTCGGTGGCTGACTTGAAATGGACTTTCGTGAGGATGGGTCCTAATGTGTTTTTGTGTCCATGAGGGCCTTGGAATGGGGCGGTGGCACCGTGACCCTGAAGTACTCTCCTAAGCTTTGGACATGGCTTCCATGCACAGGTTTCCTTGTGGAGACGAGATGAGTTCTGATGGGTGCCTCAGGAAAACCCCTATGCTCGTATTGGAATCAGGCTTTTGAGGACACATGCCTGTAACCCAAAGCAATGGATCCTATTATGGCCTAGGGTCCTTTCTGGTTCAATCTTCTTCTCTGGGGACAACCATCTATGATATGAGTGGAGGTCGATTATCAGCTGGCGTTAGATAGCCCTTGTTTGTTCCGGGCGACCAACTATTGGGATGGCCTCAGGGACTTTGGAGGTTTCTCCTAATTTGTACGATTTTGGACCATGGAATGGGCAGAATTCCCATAGATTGGTAGGCACAGTCCTAATGTGTGGCTCCAGGGGCCCAGCCTGGAGGGTGTTGTGCCCAAGACTTTGAGGACAGAAGTCTGAAAACACAAACTCAGCTTAGTTTTGGGGACGTAGGTTTGGCAGGCCCGATCGACAAACCATGAGAAGAACTCTTCTGGATACGAAGAAAGTGCGAGTCTGAGGTGCTTGCTCAGGCTTTTGTCTCTGGATTTTGTATCAGCGATGGCCTTGGAATGTCGGGGAGGCCTCATGGGCCATGGACGAATCTTCCTCTCTGAGGATTTGGCCCGATTCCCAATTGATTTTCGTCAATCTGTGGGATGGGAGGACTCATTTCAGTTTTGTTACCTCAGGTGTCCCACCAAAAGAGGAATTCCAAAGCCAAGCCGTGGGGAAGACTGAAGGGACAATCCAAACTATGGTTAAAAATTGGGGCCTAGGGGCATGGCAAGCCCAATATGCTATCTCTTCATCCAGCCACGGAGTGGCCTTACTTGAGGACTGGGCTCAGCCTGAGCATCACAATGTGTGTTTGTGACCAATGTAGCCCGTGACCATGGGTGGGGCCTCATGGGCCACTCTGGTTTCAACTACACTGAACGTTGGACAACATGCCAACTACAAGGTTGATCTTCGCCTTGACTTCAGATGCACGAGATCTTGATTCAGCTCTTCAGAGTGTACCTGCTGTGCCCTCACCAGTTTGGTTCCCATACTGTGCAACGTTCAGTGTAGGAGAAACCAGCATGGTACATTAGGCCACCCCCTGACTGGAGGGGCTCCTTGGGCACAAAACCACATTGTGAAACTCAGTGTGAGACCTATCCTCAAGGAAGGCCTCTCAGTGTCTGGACCAAGAGCCCACATAAGGGGCTTGCCATGTTCTTAGGTCCCAATGTTAACCAGAGGTCTGGTTGTCCAGTTGCCCCCACCCACGACTCTGCTCTGGAATCCCTCTTTTGGTGGTCCACCTGAGTTAAAAAAAAAAAAAAAAAACAAAAAAAATAAACAAAAAAAACAGAAAGGCCTCCTCCCTTCCCACAGAATGACCCCAAACTCTTGGTATCGGGTCAAATCCCCAGAAAGGGAGCCTCATCGATGGCCCATGAGGACACCCCGACATTCCATGGCAATCGGTGACACATTTCCAGAAAAAAAAAAAAAAAAAAAAATGAGCAAGCACCTCACAATCGCCCTTTGTTCATATCCCGAAGAGGTCTCCTCACGGTCTATAGATAGGGCCGGCCATACCTACATCCCCCAACCTAAGTGGAGTTTGTGTTTTCAGACTTCTGTCCCCACAGGCCTGGACCACACACGCTCCACACTTGGGTCCCTGGAGCCACACCTCAGGACTGTGCTTCCCTTTCAAGGGAATTCTTCCCATTCCATTGGCCACAACCTTGAAAATTAGGAAAAACCTCCAAAGTCACCGAGGCTATCCCAATAGTGTAGGCCGCCCAGGACAAACAGGGGTGATCTCAAACCAGCTGAGCAACTACCTCCACTCAGACAACAGATGTCCCCAGAGAAGAATATGGAACCGGACAGGCCCCAAGGCCCTAATCAGATCCAATGCTTTGGTTTCCAGGCATCTGTCCTCAGAGGCCTCGTTTCCAATACCAGCATATGGTGGTTTCCTGAGGCACCAATAAAAACAAATCTCGTCTCCCCATGGAAAACTTGCTCATTGGAGCTTTGTCATAACCTCTGGTTAGGAGAATCCTTCAGGGCCCTGGTGCCACTGCCCCATACCAAGGTCTCCATGGACTCAAACCAACATTAAGACCATCCTCAGGAAAGTCCATTTCAACTCAGCCCCCTCTGTTGCTAACCCAAGCCAGCAGATAAAACGTTTCTTGTTGCTAGGAGACAATTGGAATGTGAACTGGCTTCCCAGGCATCCATACTTAGAACCCTGTTCTGGAAAAATACCTTATAAGACGTCCTGGAGCCATCCAACAAATCTTAATTGTCCCACAGAAGGAATCCTTGCGGTTTGGAGCATCTCACAACTCCAATAGTGGGAAAACCCCATGGCCTCATAATGCCCCCCCTTCCTGAAGGGGCCAACATGGACAGAAACTCAAACCTGAGTCAAAGTCTGAACCTCGACCTGACTTCAGACTCATGAGATCTCAATTCAGCTCTGCAGAGTGTGCCTGCCATGTCCTTGCCCCGAAACCTAAGCCTAGCTTGTGTTCTCAGACTTCCGTCCTCACTCTCCTGGCCCACAAGCCCTCCAGTTTGGGAATTCCGAAGCCACAATGCAGCACTCTGCCTGCCCTCCAGAAGAAAAACTTTGCCCTATGCTGCTAATAAGAAACCCCAAATGATTTTCTAATGCATGCCACTCGATTGTAAAGCAATTATACAGCCCACCCTGTATACTAATGCCCTGTCTGGCACAGCCTGAGACAAGACATCCCAAACGACACCCAGACAGCTGGCCCCAACCTGGACACATAGGACCCGCTATGGCTGTAGGTCGTCATCTCTTCCCAACCTCGATTTCAGGCTTCAGAACCTAGACCTTATCTCCAATCACTGCCCAGGGGTGAACGTGATGCAGAAATTAGAATTCCTCCTTCCCCATGGCCAGAAACCTTGTGGTTGGCATGTTGTCCAACGTTCAATGTGGGAAAACCTGCATTTTCCGAAAGGCCACGCCAGTGCTTGTGGGCCGCCTAGGGCACAGACATGCATTGTGACCTGCAGCGTGAGTCCTGTATTAAAGTAACGCCTCTCAGTGGCTGGACCAAGATCCTGCATATGGGGCTTGTCATATCCATAGGCCCCCAGGCTTAACCAGAGGGCGAGTATTGCAGTTGTCAGTACCCACTGCTATGCTCTAGAATCCCTCTACTGGGGGGACACATGAAGCAGAAAACAGGACACTTCCCTTCCCACAGAATGACCCCAAACTCTTGGGGGCTGGACAAACTACCAGAGAGGGAGACTTCTACGACCCATGAGGCAACTCCTACATTAAATGGCCATTGTGGACAAAACATCCAGAGACAAAAGCCTGAGCGACTGCCTCCCTCTCACCCTTCTTTCATATCCAGAGGAGCTCCCCTCATGGACTGTAGATCAGGCCTGCCGTAACCTCGGCCCCAAACCTGAGCTGAGTTAGGGTTTTTTGGATGTCTGTCTGCACAGCCATGGCCCACACAGCCTCCAGGCTGGGGTCTCTGGAGCCACACCACAGAACTGTGCCTGCTCTCTCCTAAGAAACTGCACATTCCATTGGCCACAACTCTACAAAATAGTAGAAACCTCAAGGTCCCCAAGGACATCCCACTACCGCAAGCCGCACTGGACTAATAGGGGCATTATGACACAAGCTGAGCAACTACTACCTCCATGCAGACACACAGACAGATATCCGCAGAGACAGAAGATTGAACCAGATAGGCCCCTAGGCCCTATTATGAACTCTTGCTTTGGTGTCCAGGTATCACTCCTCAGAGGCCTGGGTTCGAAGACCAGCATACGGGGCTTTCTTGAGGCACCAGACAAAAGACCTCTCATCTCCACATGGGAAGCTTCCTTGTTGGAGTTGTGTCAAGCCCTTCGGGTTGGAGAATCCTGCAGAGTCCCTTAGCTACTGCCACATTCCAAGGTCTCCATGGCCACCAACCCACATTATGACTCATCCTCGGCGAGTCCATTTAAACTCAGGCTTCTGGGTAGCTCACCCAAGAGCCCGCAGATTGAGCGTGCCTTGTCTCCACCAGGAAATGGGAGGGTGAGTTGGGGTTTCTCGGCATCCATGCTTAGGGCCCTGCTCTCGAGTCTTTCTGTATGAGGCATCCTGGAACCATCCAATAGTACTCGACTGTCCTGAAGAAGGAAACTTTGAAGTATGGAGCAGCTCACAACTCCCAGCGTAGGGAAACCTCCCTGGACTCATGACGCCCCCACCCCCTTCAGGAAGGGGCCGTCATGGACACAAACTCCAGCTTGAGGCAACATCTGATAATCGCCCTGACCTCACCTGCAGGAGATCTCGATTCAGCCTCTGCAGAGTGGGCCTGCCATGCTCTTGGCCCCAAAACTTGTGCTAGCTTGTGTTTTCAGACTTCCTTCCTCACAATCCTGGCCACACCCTTCCAGTTTGGCAATTCTGGAGACACAATGCAGCACTCTGCCTGCCCTCCAGAAGAAAAATGTTGCCCTATAGGGCTAACCAGAAACGCCAAATGAGTAACAACCTGCATGCCACTCGACCATACCCCAATTATACAGTCTAGCCTGTGCACTAAAGCCCTGTCTGACACAGCCTGAGGGCAGACCTCCAGTCCAACACCCAGACAGCTGGCAGTACACAGAGCATATCACACCCACAATGGCTTTTGGCCATCATCTCTACCCAACCTCCGTTTTCACCCTCAGAACCTAGACCTTATCTCCACTCACTGCTCAGGAGTGAACGTGATGCAAGAATCAGAAATTCTCCTTCGCCTTGGCAAGAAACCTAGTGGTTGGCATGTTGTCCAATGTTCATTGTAGGAGAAAGCAGCATGGACTATGAGACCCCACCTATCCCTGAGGGCCACAATGTGCACAAACACACATTGTGACCCTCAGCGTGAGCCCTATCCTCATGTAAAGCCTCTTAGTGACTGGAACAACAGCCCCCATATGGGGCTTGCCAAGCCCCTAGTCCCCCAATCTCAACCAGAGTTCGAGATGTCTAGTCACTCCTACTCAGGGCTCTACTCGGGAATCCCTCTTTGGTGGAACACTTGAGGTAAAAAAAAAAAATACAGAAAGGACTCTTCCCATCCACAGAATGATCCCAACCACTTGGGATCAGGCCAAATCACCAGAGAAAGAATTGTCCATGGCCCTTGAGGACACCCCGACATTCCACGGCCACCATTGACACAAAATCCAGAGACAAAACCCTGAGCAAGCGCCACATACTCGCCCTTTGTTCATAGCCCGGAAAATTCTCATGGTCTGTAGATCGAGCCTTCATACATACATCCCCAAACCTAAGCTGAGTTTGTGTTTTCAGACTTCTGTCCCCACAGGCCTGGACCACACACGCTCCACACTTGGGTCCCTGGAGCCACACCTCAGGACTGTGCTTCCCTTTCAAGGGAATTCTTCCCATTCCATTGGCCACAACCTTGCAAATTAGGAAAAACCTCCAAAGTCACCGAGGCCATCCCAATAGTGTAGGCCGCCCAGGACAAACAGGGGTGATCTCAAATCAGCTGAGCAACTACCTCCACTCAGACATCAGATGTCCCCAGAGAAGAATATTGAACCGGACAGGCCCCTAGGCCCTAATCAGATCCATTGCTTTGGTTTCCAGGCATCTGTCCTCAGAGGCCTCGTTTCCAATACCAGCATATGGTGGTTTCCTGAGGCACCAATAAGAACAAATCTCGTCTCCCCATGGAAAACTTGCTCATTGGAGCTTTGTCATAACCTCTGGTTAGGAGAATCCTTCAGGGCCCTGGTGCCAGTGCCCCATACCAAGGTCTCCATGGACTCAAACCAACATTAAGACCATCCTCAGGAAAGTCCATTTCAACTCAGCCCCCTCTGTTGCTACCCCAAGCCAGCAGATCAAACGTTTCTTGTTGCTAGGAGACAATTGGAATGTGAGGCTGGCTGCCCAGGCATCCATACTTAGAACCCTGTTCTGGAAAAATACCTTATAAGACGTCCTGGAGCCATCCAACAAATCTTAATTGTCCCACAGAAGGAATCCTTGCGGTTTGGAGCATCTCACAACCCCAATAGTGGGAAAACCCCCATGGCCTCATAATGCCCCCCCTTCCTGAAAGTGCCCACATGGACAGAAACTCAAACCTCAGCCAAAGTCTGAACCTCGACCTGACTTAAGACGCATGAGATCTCAATTCAGCTCTGCAGAGTGTGCCTGCCATGTCCTTTCCCCGAAACCCAAGCCTAGCTTGTGTTCTCAGACTTCCTTCCTCACTCTCCTGGCCCACAAGCCCTCCAGTTTTGGAATTCCGAAGCCACAATGCAGCACTCTGCCTGCCCTCCAGAAGAAAAACTTTGCCCTATGCTGCTAATAAGAAACCCCAAATGATTTTCTAATTCATGCCACTCGATTGTAAAGCAATTATACAGCCCACCCTGTATACTAATGCCCTGTCTGGCACAGCCTGAGACACGACATCCCAAACGACACCCAGACAGCTGGCCCCAACCTGGACACATAGGACCCGCTATGGCTGTAGGTCGTCATCTCTTCCCAACCTCGGTTTTCAGGCTTCAGAAACTAGACCTTATCTCCAATCACTGCCCAGGGGTGAACGTGATGCAGAAATTAGAATTCCTCCTTCCCCATGGCCAGAAACCTTGTGGTTGGCATGTTGTCCAACGTTCAATGTGGGAAAACCTGCATTGTCCGAAAGGCCACGCCAGTGCTTGAGGGCCGCCTAGGGCACAGACATGCATTGTGACCTGCAGCGTGAGTCCCGTATTAAAGTAACGCCTCTCAGTGGCTGGACAGAGATCCTGCATATGGGGCTTGTCATATCCATAGGCCCCCAGGCTTAACCAGAGGGCGAGTATTCCAGTTGTAGTACCCACTGCTATGCTCTAGAATCCCTCTACTGGGGGGACACATGAAGCAGAAAACAGGACACTTCCCTTCCCACAGAATGACCCCAAACTCTTGGGAGCTGGACAAACTACCAGAGAGGGAGACTTCTACGACCCATGAGGCAACTCCTACATTAAACGGCCATTGTGGACAAAACATCCAGAGACAAAAGCCTGAGCGACTGCCTCCCTCTCACCCTTCCTTCATATCCAGAGGAGCTCCCCTCATGGACTGTAGATCAGGCCTTCCGTAACCTCGGCCCCAAACCTGAGCTGAGTTAGGGTTTTTGGATGTCTGTCTGCACAGCCATGGCCCACACAGCCTCCAGGCTGTGGTCTCTGGAGCCACACCACAGAACTGTGCCTGCTCTCTCCTAAGAAACTGCACATTCCATTGGCCACAACTTTACAAAATAGTAGAAACCTCAAGGTCCCCAAGGACATCCCACTACCGCAAGCCGCACTGGACAAATAGGGGCATTATGACACAAGCTGAGCAACTACTACCTCCATGCAGACACACAGACAGATATCCGCAGAGACAGAAGATTGAACCAGACAGGCCCCTAGGCCCTATTATGAACTCTTGCTTTCGTGTCCAGGTATCACTCCTCAGAGGCCTGGGTTCGAAGACCAGCATACAGGGCTTTCCTGAGGCACCAGACAGAAGACCTCTCATCTCCACATGGGAAGCTTCCTTGTTGGAGTTGTGTCAAGCCCTTCGGGTTGGAGAATCCTGCAGAGTCCCTTAGCTACTGCCACATTCCAAGGTCTCCATGGCCACCAACCCACATTATGACTCATCCTCGGCAGAGTCCATTTAAACTCAGCCTTCTGGGTAGCTCACCCAAGAGCCCGCAGATTGAGTGTGCCTTGTCTCCACCAGGCAATGGGAAGGTGAGTTGGCGTTTCTCGGCATCCATGCTTAGGGCCCTGCTCTCGAGTCTTTCTGTATGGGGCATCCTGGAACCATCCAATAGTACTCGACTGTCCTGAAGAAGGAAACTTTGAAGTTTGGAGCAGCTCACAACTCCCAGCGTAGGGAAACCTCCCTGGACTCATGACGCCCCCACCCCCTTCAGGAAGGGGCCGTCATGGACACAAACTCCAGCTTGAGGCAACATCTGATAATCACCCGGACCTCACCTGCAGGAGATCTCGATTCAGCCTCTGCAGAGGGGGCCTGCCATGCTCTTGGCCCCAAAACTTGTGCTTGCTTGTGTTTTCAGACTTCCTTCCTCACAATCCTGGCCACACCCCTCCAGTTTGGCAATTCTGGAGACACAATGCAGCACTCTGCCTGCCCTCCAGAAGAAAAATGTTGCCCTATAGGGCTAACCAGAAACGCCAAATGAGTAACAACCTGCATGCCACTCGACCATACCCCAATTATACAGTCTAGCCTGTGCACTAAAGCCCTGTCTGACACAGCCTGAGGGCAGACCTCCAGTCCAACACCCAGACAGCGGGCAGTACACAGAGCATATCACACCCACAATGGCTTTAGGCCATCATCTCTACCCAACCTCCGTTTTCACCCTCAGAACCTAGACCTTATCTCCACTCACTGCTCAGGAGTGAACGTGATGCAAGAATCAGAAATTCTCCTTCGCCTTGGCAAGAAACCTAGTGGTTGGCATGTTGTCCAATGTTCATTGTAGGAGAAAGCAGCATGGACTATGAGACCCCACCTATCCCTGAGGGCCACAATGTGCACAAACACACATTGTGACCCTCAGCGTGAGCCCTATCCTCATGTAAAGCCTCTTAGTGACTGGAACAACAGCCCCCATATGGGGCTTGCCAAGCCCCTAGTCCCCCAATCTCAACCAGAGTTCGAGATGTCTAGTCACCCCTACTCAGGGCTCTACTCGGGAATCCCTCTTTGGTGGAACACTTGAGGTAAAAAAAAAAATACAGAAAGGACTCTTCCCATCCACAGAATGATCCCAACCACTTGGGATCAGGCCAAATCACCAGAGAAAGAATTGTCCATGGCCCTTGAGGACACCCCGACATTCCACGGCCACCATTGACACAAAATCCAGAGACAAAACCCTGAGCAAGCGCCACATACTCGCCCTTTGTTCATAGCCCGGAAAATTCTCATGGTCTGTAGATCGAGCCTTCATACATACATCCCCAAACCTAAGCTGAGTTTGTGTTTTCAGACTTCTGTCCCCACAGGCCTGGACCACACACGCTCCACACTTGGGTCCCTGGAGCCACACCTCAGGACTGTGCTTCCCTTTCAAGGGAATTCTTCCCATTCCATTGGCCACAACCTTGCAAATTAGGAAAAACCTCCAAAGTCACCGAGGCCATCCCAATAGTGTAGGCCGCCCAGGACAAACAGGGGTGATCTCAAATCAGCTGAGCAACTACCTCCACTCAGACAACAGATGTCCCCAGAGAAGAATATTGAACCGGACAGGCCCCTAGGCCCTAATCAGATCCATTGCTTTGGTTTCCAGGCATCTATTCTCAGAGGCCTCGTTTCCAATACCAGCATATGGTGGTTTCCTGAGGCACCAATAAGAACAAATCTCGTCTCCCCATGGAAAACTTGCTCATTGGAGCTTTGTCATAACCTCTGGTTAGGAGAATCCTTCAGGGCCCTGGTGCCACTGCCCCATACCAAGGTCTCCATGGACTCAAACCAACATTAAGACCATCCTCAGGAAAGTCCATTTCAACTCAGCCCCCTCTGTTGCTACCCCAAGCCAGCAGATCAAACGTTTCTTGTTGCTAGGAGACAATTGGAATGTGAGGCTGGCTGCCCAGGCATCCATACTTAGAACCCTGTTCTGGAAAAATACCTTATAAGACGTCCTGGAGCCATCCAACAAATCTTAATTGTCCCACAGAAGGAATCCTTGCGGTTTGGAGCATCTCACAACTCCAATAGTGGGAAAACCCCCATGGCCTCATAATGCCCCCCCTTCCTGAAAGGGCCCACATGGACAGAAACTCAAACCTCAGCCAAAGTCTGAACCTCGACCTGACTTAAGACGCATGAGATCTCAATTCAGCTCTGCAGAGTGTGCCTGCCATGTCCTTTCCCCGAAACCCAAGCCTAGCTTGTGTTCTCAGACTTCCTTCCTCACTCTCCTGGCCCACAAGCCCTCCAGTTTTGGAATTCCGAAGCCACAATGCAGCACTCTGCCTGCCCTCCAGAAGAAAAACTTTGCCCTATGCTGCTAATAAGAAACCCCAAATGATTTTCTAATTCATGCCACTCGATTGTAAAGCAATTATACAGCCCACCCTGTATTCTAATGCCCTGTCTGGCACCGCCTGAGACACGACATCCCAAACGACACCCAGACAGCTGGCCCCAACCTGGACACATAGGACCCGCTATGGCTGTAGGTCGTCATCTCTTCCCAACCTCGGTTTTCAGGCTTCAGAAACTAGACCTTATCTCCAATCACTGCCCAGGGGTGAACGTGATGCAGAAATTAGAATTCCTCCTTCCCCATGGCCAGAAACCTTGTGGTTGGCATGTTGTCCAACGTTCAATGTGGGAAAACCTGCATTGTCCGAAAGGCCACGCCAGTGCTTGAGGGCCGCCTAGGGCACAGACATGCATTGTGACCTGCAGCGTGAGTCCCGTATTAAAGTAACGCCTCTCAGTGGCTGGACAGAGATCCTGCATATGGGGCTTGTCATATCCATAGGCCCCCAGGCTTAACCAGAGGGCGAGTATTCCAGTTGTAGTACCCACTGCTATGCTCTAGAATCCCTCTACTGGGGGGACACATGAAGCAGAAAACAGGAAACTTCCCTTCCCACAGAATGACCCCAAACTCTTGGGAGCTGGACAAACTACCAGAGAGGGAGACTTCTACGACCCATGAGGCAACTCTTACATTAAACGGCCATTGTGGACAAAACATCCAGAGACAAAAGCCTGAGCGACTGCCTCCCTCTCACCCTTCCTTCATATCCAGAGGAGCTCCCCTCATGGACTGTAGATCAGGCCTGCCGTAACCTCGGCCCCAAACCTGAGCTGAGTTAGGGTTTTTGGATGTCTGTCTGCACAGCCATGGCCCACACAGCCTCCAGGCTGGGGTCTCTGGAGCCACACCACAGAACTGTGCCTGCTCTCTCCTAAGAAACTGCACATTCCATTGGCCACAACTTTACAAAATAGTAGAAACCTCAAGGTCCCCAAGGACATCCCACTACCGCAAGCCGCACTGGACAAATAGGGGCATTATGACACAAGCTGAGCAACTACTACCTCCATGCAGACACACAGACAGATATCCGCAGAGACAGAAGATTGAACCAGACAGGCCCCTAGGCCCTATTATGAACTCTTGCTTTGGTGTCCAGGTATCACTCCTCAGAGGCCTGGGTTCGAAGACCAGCATACGGGGCTTTCCTGAGGCACCAGACAGAAGACCTCTCATCTCCACATGGGAAGCTTCCTTGTTGGAGTTGTGTCAAGCCCTTCGGGTTGGAGAATCCTGCAGAGTCCCTTAGCTACTGCCACATTCCAAGGTCTCCATGGCCACCAACCCACATTATGACTCATCCTCGGCAGAGTCCATTTAAACTCAGCCTTCTGGGTAGCTCACCCAAGAGCCCGCAGATTGAGAGTGCCTTGTCTCCACCAGGCAATGGGAAGGTGAGTTGGCGTTTCTCGGCATCCATGCTTAGGGCCCTGCTCTCGAGTCTTTCTGTATGGGGCATCCTGGAACCATCCAATAGTACTCGACTGTCCTGAAGAAGGAAACTTTGAAGTTTGGAGCAGCTCACAACTCCCAGCGTAGGGAAACCTCCCTGGACTCATGACGCCCCCACCCCCTTCAGGAAGGGGCCGTCATGGACACAAACTCCAGCTTGAGGCAACATCTGATAATCACCCGGACCTCACCTGCAGGAGATCTCGATTCAGCCTCTGCAGAGGGGGCCTGCCATGCTCTTGGCCCCAAAACTTGTGCTTGCTTGTGTTTTCAGACTTCCTTCCTCACAATCCTGAACACACACCCCTCCAGTTTGGCAATTCTGGAGACACAATGCAGCACTCTGCCTGCCCTCCAGAAGAAAAATGTTGCCCTATAGGGCTAACCAGAAACGCCAAATGAGTAACAACCTGCATGCCACTCGACCATACCCCAATTATACAGTCTAGCCTGTGCACTAAAGCCCTGTCTGACACAGCCTGAGGGCAGGCCTCCAGTCCAACACCCAGACAGCTGGCCATACACAGAGCATATCACACCCACAATGGCTTTAGGCCATCATCTCTACCCAACCTCAGTTTTCACCTTCAGAACCTAGACCTTAACTCCACTCACTGCTCATGAGTGAACGTGATGCAAGAATCAGAACTTCTCCTTCGCCTTGGCAAGAAACCTAGTGGTTGGCATGTTGTCCAATGTTCATTGTAGGAGAAAGCAGCATGGACTATGAGGCCCCACCTATCCCTGAGGGCCACAATGTGCACAAACACACATTGTGACCCTCAGCGTGAGCCCTATCCTCATGTAAAGCCTCTTAGTGACTGGAACAACAGCCCCCATATGGGGCTTGCCAAGCCCCTAGTCCCCCAATCTCAACCAGAGTTCGAGATGTCTAGTCACCCCTACTCAGGGCTCTACTCGGGAATCCCTCTTTGGTGGGACACTTGAGGTAAAAAAAAAAAAATACAGAAAGGACTCTTCCCATCCACAGAATGATCCCAACCACTTGGGATCAGGCCAAATCACCAGAGAAAGAATTGTCCATGGCCCTTGAGGACACCCCGACATTCCACGGCCACCATTGACACAAAATCCAGAGACAAAACCCTGAGCAAGCGCCACATACTCGCCCTTTGTTCATAGCCCGGAAAATTCTCACGGTCTGTAGATCGAGCCTTCATACATACATCCCCAAACCTAAGCTGAGTTTGTGTTTTCAGACTTCTGTCCCCACAGGCCTGGACCACACACGCTCCACACTTGGGTCCCTGGAGCCACACCTCAGGACTGTGCTTCCCTTTCAAGGGAATTCTTCCCATTCCATTGGCCACAACCTTGCAAATTAGGAAAAACCTCCAAAGTCACCGAGGCCATCCCAATAGTGTAGGCCGCACAGGACAAACAGGGGTGATCTCAAACCAGCTGAGCAACTACCTCCACTCAGACAACAGATGTCCCCAGAGAAGAATATTGAACCGGACAGGCCCCTAGGCCCTAATCAGATCCATTGCTTTGGTTTCCAGGCATCTATTCTCAGAGGCCTCGTTTCCAATACCAGCATATGGTGGTTTCCTGAGGCACCAATAAGAACAAATCTCGTCTCCCCATGGAAAACTTGCTCATTGGAGCTTTGTCATAACCTCTGGTTAGGAGAATCCTTCAGGGCCCTGGTGCCACTGCCCCATACCAAGGTCTCCATGGACTCAAACCAACATTAAGACCATCCTCAGGAAAGTCCATTTCAACTCAGCCCCCTCTGTTGCTACCCCAAGCCAGCAGATCAAACGTTTCTTGTTGCTAGGAGACAATTGGAATGTGAGGCTGGCTGCCCAGGCATCCATACTTAGAACCCTGTTCTGGAAAAATACCTTATAAGACGTCCTGGAGCCATCCAACAAATCTTAATTGTCCCACAGAAGGAATCCTTGCGGTTTGGAGCATCTCACAACTCCAATAGTGGGAAAACCCCCATGGCCTCATAATGCCCCCCCTTCCTGAAGGGGCCCACATGGACAGAAACTCAAACCTCAGCCAAAGTCTGAACCTCGACCTGACTTAAGACGCATGAGATCTCAATTCAGCTCTGCAGAGTGTGCCTGCCATGTCCTTTCCCCGAAACCCAAGCCTAGCTTGTGTTCTCAGACTTCCGTCCTCACTCTCCTGGCCCACAAGCCCTCCAGTTTTGGAATTCCGAAGCCACAATGCAGCACTCTGCCTGCCCTCCAGAAGAAAAACTTTGCCCTATGCTGCTAATAAGAAACCCCAAATGATTTTCTAATTCATGCCACTCGATTGTAAAGCAATTATACAGCCCACCCTGTATACTAATGCCCTGTCTGGCACAGCCTGAGACACGACATCCCAAACGACACCCAGACAGCTGGCCCCAACCTGGACACATAGGACCCGCTATGGCTGTAGGTCGTCATCTCTTCCCAACCTCGGTTTTCAGGCTTCAGAAACTAGACCTTATCTCCAATCACTGCCCAGGGGTGAACGTGATGCAGAAATTAGAATTCCTCCTTCCCCATGGCCAGAAACCTTGTGGTTGGCATGTTGTCCAACGTTCAATGTGGGAAAACCTGCATTGTCCGAAAGGCCACGCCAGTGCTTGAGGGCCGCCTAGGGCACAGACATGCATTGTGACCTGCAGCGTGAGTCCCGTATTAAAGTAACGCCTCTCAGTGGCTGGACAGTGATCCTGCATATGGGGCTTGTCATATCCATAGGCCCCCAGGCTTAACCAGAGGGCGAGTATTCCAGTTGTAGTACCCACTGCTATGCTCTAGAATCCCTCTACTGGGGGGACACATGAAGCAGAAAACAGGACACTTCCCTTCCCACAGAATGACCCCAAACTCTTGGGGGCTGGACAAACTACCAGAGAGGGAGACTTCTACGACCCATGAGGCAACTCCTACATTAAACGGCCATTGTGGACAAAACATCCAGAGACAAAAGCCTGAGCGACTGCCTCCCTCTCACCCTTCCTTCATATCCAGAGGAGCTCCCCTCATGGACTGTAGATCAGGCCTGCCGTAACCTCGGCCCCAAACCTGAGCTGAGTTAGGGTTTTTGGATGTCAGTCTGCACAGCCATGGCCCACACAGCCTCCAGGCTGGGGTCTCTGGAGCCACACCACAGAACTGTGCCTGCTCTCTCCTAAGAAACTGCACATTCCATTGGCCACAACTTTACAAAATAGTAGAAACCTCAAGGTCCCCAAGGACATCCCACTACCGCAAGCCGCACTGGACAAATAGGGGCATTATGACACAAGCTGAGCAACTACTACCTCCATGCAGACACACAGACAGATATCCGCAGAGACAGAAGATTGAACCAGACAGGCCCCTAGGCCCTATTATGAACTCTTGCTTTGGTGTCCAGGTATCACTCCTCAGAGGCCTGGGTTCGAAGACCAGCATACGGGGCTTTCCTGAGGCACCAGACAGAAGACCTCTCATCTCCACATGGGAAGCTTCCTTGTTGGAGTTGTGTCAAGCCCTTCGGGTTGGAGAATCCTGCAGAGTCCCTTAGCTACTGCCACATTCCAAGGTCTCCATGGCCACCAACCCACATTATGACTCATCCTCGGCAGAGTCCAATTAAACTCAGGCTTCTGGGTAGCTCACCCAAGAGCCCGCAGATTGAGCGTGCCTTGTCTCCACCAGGCAATGGGAAGGTGAGTTGGCGTTTCTCGGCATCCATGCTTAGGGCCCTGCTCTCGAGTCTTTCTGTATGGGGCATCCTGGAACCATCCAATAGTACTCGACTGTCCTGAAGAAGGAAACTTTGAAGTTTGGAGCAGCTCACAACTCCCAGCGTAGGGAAACCTCCCTGGACTCATGACGCCCCCACACCCTTCAGGAAGGGGCCGTCATGGACGCAAACTCCAGCTTGAGGCAACATCTGATAATCGCCCGGACCTCACGTGCAGGAGATCTCGATTCAGCCTCTGCAGAGTGGGCCTGCCATGCTCTTGGCCCCAAAACTTGTGCTAGCTTGTGTTTTCAGACTTCCTTCCTCACAATCCTGGCCACACCCCTCCAGTTTGGCAATTCTGGAGACACAATGCAGCACTCTGCCTGCCCTCCAGAAGAAAAATGTTGCCCTATAGGGCTAACCAGAAACGCCAAATGAGTAACAACCTGCATGCCACTCGACCATACCCCAATTATACAGTCTAGCCTGTGCACTAAAGCCCTGTCTGACACAGCCTGAGGGCAGACCTCCAGTCCAACACCCAGACAGCTGGCCATACACAGAGCATATCACACCCACAATGGCTTTAGGCCATCATCTCTACCCAACCTCAGTTTTCACCTTCAGAACCTAGACCTTAACTCCACTCACTGCTCATGAGTGAACGTGATGCAAGAATCAGAACTTCTCCTTCACCTTGGCAAGAAACCTAGTGGTTGGCATGTTGTCCAATGTTCATTGTAGGAGAAAGCAGCATGGACTATGAGGCCCCACCTATCCCTGATGGCCACAATGTGCACAAACACACATTGTGACCCTCAGCGTGAGCCCTATCCTCATGTAAAGCCTCTTAGTGACTGGAACAACAGCCCCCATATGGGGCTTGCCAAGCCCCTAGTCCCCCAATCTCAACCAGAGTTCGAGATGTCTAGTCACCCCTACTCAGGGCTCTACTCGGGAATCCCTCTTTGGTGGGACACTTGAGGTAAAAAAAAAAAATACAGAAAGGACTCTTCCCATCCACAGAATGATCCCAACCACTTGGGATCAGGCCAAATCACCAGAGAAAGAATTGTCCATGGCCCTTGAGGACACCCCGACATTCCACGGCCACCATTGACACAAAATCCAGAGACAAAACCCTGAGCAAGCGCCACATACTCGCCCTTTGTTCATAGCCCGGAAAATTCTCACGGTCTGTAGATCGAGCCTTCATACATACATCCCCTAACCTAAGCTGAGTTTGTGTTTTCAGACTTCTGTCCCCACAGGCCTGGACCACACACGCTCCACACTTGGGTCCCTGGAGCCACACCTCAGGACTGTGCTTCCCTTTCAAGGGAATTCTTCCCATTCCATTGGCCACAACCTTGCAAATTAGGAAAAACCTCCAAAGTCACCGAGGCCATCCCAATAGTGTAGGCCGCCCAGGACAAACAGGGGTGATCTCAAACCAGCTGAGCAACTACCTCCACTCAGACAACAGATGTCCCCAGAGAAGAATATTGAACCGGACAGGCCCCTAGGCCCTAATCAGATCCATTGCTTTGGTTTCCAGGCATCTATTCTCAGAGGCCTCGTTTCCAATACCAGCATATGGTGGTTTCCTGAGGCACCAATAAGAACAAATCTCGTCTCCCCATGGAAAACTTGCTCATTGGAGCTTTGTCATAACCTCTGGTTAGGAGAATCCTTCAGGGCCCTGGTGCCACTGCCCCATACCAAGGTCTCCATGGACTCAAACCAACATTAAGACCATCCTCAGGAAAGTCCATTTCAACTCAGCCCCCTCTGTTGCTACCCCAAGCCAGCAGATCAAACGTTTCTTGTTGCTAGGAGACAATTGGAATGTGAGGCTGGCTGCCCAGGCATCCATACTTAGAACCCTGTTCTGGAAAAATACCTTATAAGACGTCCTGGAGCCATCCAACAAATCTTAATTGTCCCACAGAAGGAATCCTTGCGGTTTGGAGCATCTCACAACTCCAATAGTGGGAAAAACCCCATGGCCTCATAATGCCCCCCCCTTCCTGAAGGGCCGAACACGGACAGAAACTCAAACCTGAGCCAAAGTCTGAACCTCGACCTGACTTCAGACGCATGAGATCTCAATTCAGCTCTGCAGAGTGTGCCTGCCATGTCCTTTCCCCGAAACCTAAGCCTAGCTTGTGTTCTCAGACTTCCGTCCTCACTCTCCTGGCCCACAAGCCCTCCAGTTTGGGAATTCCGAAGCCACAATGCAGCACTCTGCCTGCCCTCCAGAAGAAAAACTTTGCCCTATGCTGCTAATAAGAAACCCCAAATGATTTTCTAATGCATGCCACTCGATTGTAAAGCAATTATACAGCCCACCCTGTATTCTAATGCCCTGTCTGGCACAGCCTGAGACAAGACATCCCAAACGACACCCAGACAGCTGGCCCCAACCTGGACACATAGGACCCGCTATGGCTGTAGGTCGTCATCTCTTCCCAACTTCGGTTTTCAGGCTTCAGAACCTAGACCTTATCTCCAATCACTGCCCAGGGGTGAACGTGATGCAGAAATTAGAATTCCTCCTTCCCCATGGCCAGAAACCTTGTGGTTGGCATGTTGTCCAACGTTCAATGTGGGAAAACCTGCATTGTCCGAAAGGCCACGCCAGTGCTTGAGGGCCGCCTAGGGCACAGACATGCATTGTGACCTGCAGCGTGAGTCCCGTATTAAAGTAACGCCTCTCAGTGGCTGGACAGAGATCCTGCATATGGGGCTTGTCATATCCATAGGCCCCCAGGCTTAACCAGAGGGCGAGTATTCCAGTTGTAGTACCCACTGCTATGCTCTAGAATCCCTCTACTGGGGGGACACATGAAGCAGAAAACAGGACACTTCCCTTCCCACAGAATGACCCCAAACTCTTGGGGGCTGGACAAACTACCAGAGAGGGAGACTTCTACGACCCATGAGGCAACTCCTACATTAAACGGCCATTGTGGACAAAACATCCAGAGACAAAAGCCTGAGCGACTGCCTCCCTCTCACCCTTCCTTCATATCCAGAGGAGCTCCCCTCATGGACTGTAGATCAGGCCTGCCGTAACCTCGGCCCCAAACCTGAGCTGAGTTAGGGTTTTTGGATGTCAGTCTGCACAGCCATGGCCCACACAGCCTCCAGGCTGGGGTCTCTGGAGCCACACCACAGAACTGTGCCTGCTCTCTCCTAAGAAACTGCACATTCCATTGGCCACAACTTTACAAAATAGTAGAAACCTCAAGGTCCCCAAGGACATCCCACTACCGCAAGCCGCACTGGACAAATAGGGGCATTATGACACAAGCTGAGCAACTACTACCTCCATGCAGACACACAGACAGATATCCGCAGAGACAGAAGATTGAACCAGACAGGCCCCTAGGCCCTATTATGAACTCTTGCTTTGGTGTCCAGGTATCACTCCTCAGAGGCCTGGGTTCGAAGACCAGCATACGGGGCTTTCCTGAGGCACCAGACAGAAGACCTCTCATCTCCACATGGGAAGCTTCCTTGTTGGAGTTGTGTCAAGCCCTTCGGGTTGGAGAATCCTGCAGAGTCCCTTAGCTACTGCCACATTCCAAGGTCTCCATGGCCACCAACCCACATTATGACTCATCCTCGGCAGAGTCCAATTAAACTCAGGCTTCTGGGTAGCTCACCCAAGAGCCCGCAGATTGAGCGTGCCTTGTCTCCACCAGGCAATGGGAAGGTGAGTTGGCGTTTCTCGGCATCCATGCTTAGGGCCCTGCTCTCGAGTCTTTCTGTATGGGGCATCCTGGAACCATCCAATAGTACTCGACTGTCCTGAAGAAGGAAACTTTGAAGTTTGGAGCAGCTCACAACTCCCAGCGTAGGGAAACCTCCCTGGACTCATGACGCCCCCACACCCTTCAGGAAGGGGCCGTCATGGACGCAAACTCCAGCTTGAGGCAACATCTGATAATCGCCCGGACCTCACGTGCAGGAGATCTCGATTCAGCCTCTGCAGAGTGGGCCTGCCATGCTCTTGGCCCCAAAACTTGTGCTAGCTTGTGTTTTCAGACTTCCTTCCTCACAATCCTGGCCACACCCCTCCAGTTTGGCAATTCTGGAGACACAATGCAGCACTCTGCCTGCCCTCCAGAAGAAAAATGTTGCCCTATAGGGCTAACCAGAAACGCCAAATGAGTAACAACCTGCATGCCACTCGACCATACCCCAATTATACAGTCTAGCCTGTGCACTAAAGCCCTGTCTGACACAGCCTGAGGGCAGACCTCCAGTCCAACACCCAGACAGCTGGCCATACACAGAGCATATCACACCCACAATGGCTTTAGGCCATCATCTCTACCCAACCTCAGTTTTCACCTTCAGAACCTAGACCTTAACTCCACTCACTGCTCATGAGTGAACGTGATGCAAGAATCAGAACTTCTCCTTCACCTTGGCAAGAAACCTAGTGGTTGGCATGTTGTCCAATGTTCATTGTAGGAGAAAGCAGCATGGACTATGAGGCCCCACCTATCCCTGATGGCCACAATGTGCACAAACACACATTGTGACCCTCAGCGTGAGCCCTATCCTCATGTAAAGCCTCTTAGTGACTGGAACAACAGCCCCCATATGGGGCTTGCCAAGCCCCTAGTCCCCCAATCTCAACCAGAGTTCGAGATGTCTAGTCACCCCTACTCAGGGCTCTACTCGGGAATCCCTCTTTGGTGGGACACTTGAGGTAAAAAAAAAAAATACAGAAAGGACTCTTCCCATCCACAGAATGATCCCAACCACTTGGGATCAGGCCAAATCACCAGAGAAAGAATTGTCCATGGCCCTTGAGGACACCCCGACATTCCACGGCCACCATTGACACAAAATCCAGAGACAAAACCCTGAGCAAGCGCCACATACTCGCCCTTTGTTCATAGCCCGGAAAATTCTCACGGTCTGTAGATCGAGCCTTCATACATACATCCCCTAACCTAAGCTGAGTTTGTGTTTTCAGACTTCTGTCCCCACAGGCCTGGACCACACACGCTCCACACTTGGGTCCCTGGAGCCACACCTCAGGACTGTGCTTCCCTTTCAAGGGAATTCTTCCCATTCCATTGGCCACAACCTTGCAAATTAGGAAAAACCTCCAAAGTCACCGAGGCCATCCCAATAGTGTAGGCCGCCCAGGACAAACAGGGGTGATCTCAAACCAGCTGAGCAACTACCTCCACTCAGACAACAGATGTCCCTAGAGAAGAATATTGAACCGGACAGGCCCCTAGGCCCTAATCAGATCCATTGCTTTGGTTTCCAGGCATCTATTCTCAGAGGCCTCGTTTCCAATACCAGCATATGGTGGTTTCCTGAGGCACCAATAAGAACAAATCTCGTCTCCCCATGGAAAACTTGCTCATTGGAGCTTTGTCATAACCTCTGGTTAGGAGAATCCTTCAGGGCCCTGGTGCCACTGCCCCATACCAAGGTCTCCATGGACTCAAACCAACATTAAGACCATCCTCAGGAAAGTCCATTTCAACTCAGCCCCCTCTGTTGCTACCCCAAGCCAGCAGATCAAACGTTTCTTGTTGCTAGGAGACAATTGGAATGTGAGGCTGGCTGCCCAGGCATCCATACTTAGAACCCTGTTCTGGAAAAATACCTTATAAGACGTCCTGGAGCCATCCAACAAATCTTAATTGTCCCACAGAAGGAATCCTTGCGGTTTGGAGCATCTCACAACTCCAATAGTGGGAAAAACCCCATGGCCTCATAATGCCCCCCCCTTCCTGAAGGGCCGAACACGGACAGAAACTCAAACCTGAGCCAAAGTCTGAACCTCGACCTGACTTCAGACGCATGAGATCTCAATTCAGCTCTGCAGAGTGTGCCTGCCATGTCCTTTCCCCGAAACCTAAGCCTAGCTTGTGTTCTCAGACTTCCGTCCTCACTCTCCTGGCCCACAAGCCCTCCAGTTTGGGAATTCCGAAGCCACAATGCAGCACTCTGCCTGCCCTCCAGAAGAAAAACTTTGCCCTATGCTGCTAATAAGAAACCCCAAATGATTTTCTAATGCATGCCACTCGATTGTAAAGCAATTATACAGCCCACCCTGTATTCTAATGCCCTGTCTGGCACAGCCTGAGACAAGACATCCCAAACGACACCCAGACAGCTGGCCCCAACCTGGACACATAGGACCCGCTATGGCTGTAGGTCGTCATCTCTTCCCAACCTCGGTTTTCAGGCTTCAGAACCTAGACCTTATCTCCAATCACTGCCCAGGGGTGAACGTGATGCAGAAATTAGAATTCCTCCTTCCCCATGGCCAGAAACCTTGTGGTTGGCATGTTGTCCAACGTTCAATGTGGGAAAACCTGCATTGTCCGAAAGGCCACGCCAGTGCTTGAGGGCCGCCTAGGGCACAGACATGCAGCGTGACTCCCGTATTAAAGTAACGCCTCTCAGTGGCTGGACCAAGATCCTGCATATGGGGCTTGTCATATCCATAGGCCCCCAGGCTTAACCAGAGGGCGAGTATTCCAGTTGTCAGTACCCACTGCTATGCTCTAGAATCCCTCTACTGGGGGGACACATGAAGCAGAAAACAAGACACTTCCCTTCCCACAGAATGACCCCAAACTCTTGGGGGCTGGACAAACTACCAGAGAGGGAGACTTCTACGACCCATGAGGCAACTCCTACATTAAACGGCCATTGTGGACAAAACATCCAGAGACAAAAGCCTGAGAGACTGCCTCCCTCTCACCCTTCTTTCATATCCAGAGGAGCTCCCCTCATGGACTGTAGATCAGGCCTGCCGTAACCTCGGCCCCAAACCTGAGCTGAGTTAGGGTTTTTTGGATGTCTGTCTGCACAGCCATGGCCCACACAGCCTCCAGGCTGGGGTCTCTGGAGTCACACCACAGAACTGTGCCTGCTCTCTCCTAAGAAACTGCACATTCCATTGGCCACAACTCTACAAAATAGTAGAAACCTCAAGGTCCCCAAGGACATCCCACTACCGCAAGCCGCACTGGACAAATAGGGGCATTATGACACAAGCTGAGCAACTACTACCTCCATGCAGACACACAGACAGATATCCGCAGAGACAGAAGATTGAACCAGACAGGCCCCTAGGCCCTATTATGAACTCTTGCTTTGGTGTCCAGGTATCAATCCTCAGAGGCCTGGGTTCGAAGACCAGCATACGGGGCTTTCCTGAGGCACCAGACAGAAGACCTCTCATCTCCACATGGGAAGCTTCCTTGTTGGAGTTGTGTCAAGCCCTTCGGGTTGGAGAATCCTGCAGAGTCCCTTAACTACTGCCAAATTCCAAGGTCTCCATGCCACCAACCCACATTATGACTCATCCTCGGCAGAGTCCATCTAAACTCAGCCTTCTGGGTAGCTCACCCAAGAGCCCGCAGATTGAGCGTGCCTTGTCTCCACCAGGCAATGGGAGGGTGAGTTGGCGTTTCTCGGCATCCATGCTTAGGGCCCTGTTCTCGAGTCTTTCTGTATGGGGCATCCTGGAACCATCCAATAGTACTCGACTGTCCTGAAGAAGGAAACTTTGAAGTATGGAGCAGCTCAAAACTCCCAGCGTAGGGAAACCTCCCTGGACTCATGACGCCCCCACCCCCTTCAGGAAGGGGCCGTCATGGACACAAACTCCAGCTTGAGGCAACATCTGATAATCGCCAGGACCTCAAGTGCAGGAGATCTCGATTCAGCCTTGCAAAGTGGGCCTGCCATGCTCTTGGCCCCAAAACTCGTGCTAGCTTGTGTTTTCAAAATTCCTTCCTCACAATCCTGGCCACACCCCTCCAGTTTGGCAATTCTGGAGACACAATGCAGCACTCTGCCTGCCCTCCAGAAGAAAAATGTTGCCCTATAGGGCTAACCAGAAACGCCAAATGAGTAACAACCTGCATGCCACTCGACCATACCCCAATTATACAGTCTAGCCTGTGCACTAAAGCCCTGTCTGACACAGCCTGAGGGCAGACCTCCAGTCCAACACCCAGACAGCTGGCCATACACAGAGCATATCACAACCACAATGGCTTTAGGCCATCATCACTACCCAACCTCAGTTTTCACCTTCAGAACCTAGACCTTATCTCCACTCACTGCTCAGGAGTGAACGTGATGCAAGAATCAGAACTTCTCCTTCGCCTTGGCAAGAAACCTAGTGGTTGGCATGTTGTCCAATGTTCATTGTAGGAGAAAGCAGCATGGACTATGAGGCCCCACCTCTCCCTGAGGGCCACAATGTGCACAAACACACATTGAGACCCTCAGCGTGAGCCCTATCCTCATGTAAAGCCTCTTAGTGACTGGAACAACAGCCCCCATATGGGGCTTGCCAAGCCGCTAGTCCCCCAATCTCAACCAGAGTTCGAGATGTCTAGTCACCCCTACTCAGGGCTCTACTCGGGAATCCCTCTTTGGTGGGACACTTGAGGTAAAAAAAAAAAAAATACAGAAAGGACTCTTCCCATCCACAGAATGATCCCAACCACTTGGGATCAGGCCAAATCACCAGAGAAAGAATTGTCCATGGCCCTTGAGGACACCCCGACATTCCACGGCCACCATTGACACAAAATCCAGAGACAAAACCCTGAGCAAGCGCCACATACTCGCTCTTTGTTCATAGCCCGGAAAATTCTCACGGTCTGTAGATTGAGCCTTCATACATATATCCCCAAACCTAAGCTGAGTTTGTGTTTTCAGACTTCTGTCCCCACAGGCCTGGACCACACACGCTCCACACTTGGGTCCCTGGAGCCACACCTCAGGACTGTGCTTCCCTTTCAAGGGAATTCTTCCCATTCCATTGGCCACAACCTTGCAAATTAGGAAAAACCTCCAAAGTCACCGAGGCCATCCCGATAGTGTAGGCCGCCCAGGACAAACAGGGGTGATCTCAAATCAGCTGAGCAACTACCTCCACTCAGACAACAGATGTCCCCAGAGAAGAATATTGAACCGGACAGGCCCCTAGGCCCTAATCAGATCCATTGCTTTGGTTTCCAGGCATCTGTCCTCAGAGGCCTCGTTTCCAATACCAGCATATGGTGGTTTCCTGAGGCACCAATAAGAACAAATCTCGTCTCCCCATGGAAAACTTGCTCATTGGAGCTTTGTCATAACCTCTGGTTAGGAGAATCCCTCAGGGCCCTGGTGCCACTGCCCCATACCAAGGTCTCCATGGACTCAAACCAGCATTAAGACCATCCTCAGGAAAGTCCATTTCAACTCAGCCCCCTCTGTTGCTACCCCAAGCCAGCAGATCAAACGTTTCCTGTTGCTAGGAGACAATTGGAATGTGAGGCTGGATGCCCAGGCATCCATACTTAGAACCCTGTTCTGGAAAAATACCTTATAAGACGTCCTGGAGCCATCCAACAAATCTTAATTGTCCCACAGAAGGAATCCTTGCGGTTTGGAGCATCTCACAACTCCAATAGTGGGAAAACCCCCATGGCCTCATAATGCCCCCCCTTCCTGAAGGGCCGAACATGGACAGAAACTCAAACCTGAGCCAAAGTCTGAACCTCGACCTGACTTCAGACGCATGAGATCTCAATTCAGCTCTGCAGAGTGTGCCTGCCATGTCCTTTCCCCGAAACCTAAGCCTAGCTTGTGTTCTCAGACTTCCGTCCTCACTCTCCTGGCCCACAAGCCCTCCAGTTTGGGAATTCCGAAGCCACAATGCAGCACTCTGCCTGCCCTCCAGAAGAAAAACTTTGCCCTATGCTGCTAATAAGAAACCCCAAATGATTTTCTAATGCATGCCACTCGATTGTAAAGCAATTATACAGCCCACCCTGTATTCTAATGCCCTGTCTGGCACAGCCTGAGACAAGACATCCCAAACGACACCCAGACAGCTGGCCCCAACCTGGACACATAGGACCCGCTATGGCTGTAGGTCGTCATTCTTCCCAACCTCGGTTTTCAGGCTTCAGAACCTAGACCTTATCTCCAATCACTGCCCAGGGGTGAACGTGATGCAGAAATTAGAATTCCTCCTTCCCCATGGCCAGAAACCTTGTGGTTGGCATGTTGTCCAACGTTCAATGTGGGAAAACCTGCATTGTCCGAAAGGCCACGCCAGTGCTTGAGGGCCGCCTAGGGCACAGACCTGCAGCGTGAGTCCCGTATTAAAGTAACGCCTCTCAGTGCCTGGACCAAGATCCTGCATATGGGGCTTGTCATATCCATAGGCCCCCAGGCTTAACCAGAGGGCGAGTATTCCAGTTGTCAGTACCCACTGCTATGCTCTAGAATCCCTCTACTGGGGGGACACATGAAGCAGAAAACAGGACACTTCCCTTCCCACAGAATGACCCCAAACTCTTGGGGGCTGGACAAACTACCAGAGAGGGAGACTTCTACGACCCATGAGGCAACTCCTACATTAAACGGCCATTGTGGACAAAACATCCAGAGACAAAAGCCTGAGCGACTGCCTCCCTCTCACCCTTCTTTCATATCCAGAGGAGCTCCCCTCATGGACTGTAGATCAGGCCTGCCGTAACCTCGACCCCAAACCTGAGCTGAGTTAGGGTTTTTGGATGTCTGTCTGCACAGCCATGGCCCACACAGCCTCCAGGCTGGGGTCTCTGGAGCCACACCACAGAACTGTGCCTGCTCTCTCCTAAGTAACTGCACATTCCATAGGCCACAACTCTACAAAATAGTAGAAACCTCAAGGTCCCCAAGGACATCCCACTACCGCAAGCCGCACTGGACAAATAGGGGCATTATGACACAAGCTGAGCAACTACTACCTCCATGCAGACACACAGACAGATATCCGCAGAGACAGAAGATTGAACCAGACAGGCCCCTAGGCCCTATTATGAACTCTTGCTTTGGTGTCCAGGTATCACTCCTCAGAGGCCTGGGTTCGAAGACCAGCATACGGGGCTTTCCTGAGGCACCAGACAGAAGACCTCTCATCTCCACATGGGAAGCTTCCTTGTTGAAGTTGTGTCAAGCCCTTCGGGTTGGAGAATCCTGCAGAGTCCCTTAGCTACTGCCACATTCCAAGGTCCCCATGGCCACCAACCCACATTATGACTCATCCTCGGCAGAGTCCATTTAAACTCAGGCTTCTGGGTAGCTCACCCAAGAGCCCGCAGATTGAGCATGCCTTGTCTCCACCAGGCAATGGGAAGGTGAGTTGGCGTTTCTCGGCATCCATGCTTAGGGCCCTGCTCTCGAGTCTTTCTGTATGGGGCATCCTGGAACCATCCAATAGTACTCGACTGTCCTGAAGAAGGAAACTTTGAAGTTTGGAGCAGCTCACAACTCCCAGCGTAGGGAAACCTCCCTGGACTCATGACACCCCCACCCCCTTCAGGAAGGGGCCGTCATGGACACAAACTCCAGCTTGAGGCAACATCTGATAATCGCCCGGACCTCACGTGCAGGATATCTCGATTCAGCCTCTGCAGAGTGGGCCTGCCATGCTCTTGGCCCCAAAACTTGTGCTAGCTTGTGTTTTCAGACTTCCTTCCTCACAATCCTGGCCACACCCCTCCAGTTTGGCAATTCTGGAGACACAATGCAGCACTCTGCCTGCCCTCCAGAAGAAAAATGTTGCCCTATAGGGCTAACCAGAAACGCCAAATGAGTAACAACCTGCATGCCACTCGACCATACCCCAATTATACAGTCTAGCCTGTGCACTAAAGCCCTGTCTGACACAGCCTGAGGGCAAGCCTCCAGTCCAACACCCAGACAGCTGGCCATACACAGAGCATATAACACCCACAATGGCTTTAGGCCATCATCTCTACCCAACCTCAGTTTTCACCTTCAGAACCTAGACCTTATCTCCACTCACTGCTCAGGAGTGAACGTGATGCAAGAATCAGAACTTCTCCTTCGCCTTGGCAAGAAACCTAGTGGTTGGCATGTTGTCCAATGTTCATTGTAGGAGAAAGCAGCATGGACTATGAGGCCCACCTATCCCTGAGGGCCACAATGTGCACAAACACACATTGAGACCCTCAGCGTGAGCCCTATCCTCATGTAAAGCCTCTTAGTGACTGGAACAACAGCCCCCATATGGGGCTTGCCAAGCCCCTAGTCCCCCAATCTCAACCAGAGTTCGAGATGTCTAGTCACCCCTACTCAGGGCTCTACTCGGGAATCCCTCTTTGGTGGAACACTTGAGGTAAAAAAAAAAAATACAGAAAGGACTCTTCCCATCCACAGAATGATCCCAACCACTTGGGATCAGGCCAAATCACCAGAGAAAGAATTGTCCATGGCCCTTGAGGACACCCCGACATTCCACGGCCACCATTGACACAAAATCCAGAGACAAAACCCTGAGCAAGCGCCACATACTCGCCCTTTGTTCATAGCCCGGAAAATTCTCACGGTCTGTAGATCGAGCCTTCATACATACATCCCCTAACCTAAGCTGCGTTTGTGTTTTCAGACTTCTGTCCCCACAGGCCTGGACCACACACGCTCCACACTTGGGTCCCTGGAGCCACACCTCAGGACTGTGCTTCCCTTTCAAGGGAATTCTTCCCATTCCATTGGCCACAACCTTGCAAATTAGGAAAAACCTCCAAAGTCACCGAGGCCATCCCAATAGTGTAGGCCGCACAGGACAAACAGGGGTGATCTCAAACCAGCTGAGCAACTACCTCCACTCAGACAACAGATGTCCCCAGAGAAGAATATTGAACCGGACAGGCCCCTAGGCCCTAATCAGATCCATTGCTTTGGTTTCCAGGCATCTGTCCTCAGAGGCCTCGTTTCCAATACCAGCATATGGTGGTTTCCTGAGGCACCAATAAGAACAAATCTCGTCTCCCCATGGAAAACTTGCTCATTGGAGCTTTGTCATAACCTCTGGTTAGGAGAATCCTTCAGGGCCCCGGTGCCACTGCCCCATACCAAGGTCTCCATGGACTCAAACCAACATTAAGACCATCCTCAGGAAAGTCCATTTCAACTCAGCCCCCTCTGTTGCTACCCCAAGCCAGCAGATCAAACGTTTCTTGTTGCTAGGAGACAATTGGAATGTGAGGCTGGCTGCCCAGGCATCCATACTTAGAACCCTGTTCTGGAAAAATACCTTATAAGACGTCCTGGAGCCATCCAACAAATCTTAATTGTCCCACAGAAGGAATCCTTGCGGTTTGGAGCATCTCACAACTCCAATAGTGGGAAAACCCCCATGGCCTCATAATGCCCCCCCCTTCCTGAAGGGCCGAACATGGACAGAAACTCAAACCTGAGTCAAAGTCTGAACCTCGACCTGACTTCAGACGCATGAGATCTCAATTCAGCTCTGCAGAGTGTGCCTGCCATGTCCTTTCCCCGAAACCTAAGCCTAGCTTGTGTTCTCAGACTTCCGTCCTCACTCTCCTGGCCCACAAGCCCTCCAGTTTGGGAATTCCGAAGCCACAATGCAGCACTCTGCCTGCCCTCCAGAAGAAAAACTTTGCCCTATGCTGCTAATAAGAAACCCCAAATGATTTTCTAATGCATGCCACTCGATTGTAAAGCAATTATACAGCCCACCCTGTATTCTAATGCCCTGTCTGGCACAGCCTGAGACAAGACATCCCAAACGACACCCAGACAGCTGGCCCCAACCTGGACACATAGGACCCGCTATGGCTGTAGGTCGTCATTCTTCCCAACCTCGGTTTTCAGGCTTCAGAACCTAGACCTTATCTCCAATCACTGCCCAGGGGTGAACGTGATGCAGAAATTAGAATTCCTCCTTCCCCATGGCCAGAAACCTTGTGGTTGGCATGTTGTCCAACGTTCAATGTGGGAAAACCTGCATTGTCCGAAAGGCCACGCCAGTGCTTGAGGGCCGCCTAGGGCACAGACCTGCAGCGTGAGTCCCGTATTAAAGTAACGCCTCTCAGTGCCTGGACCAAGATCCTGCATATGGGGCTTGTCATATCCATAGGCCCCCAGGCTTAACCAGAGGGCGAGTATTCCAGTTGTCAGTACCCACTGCTATGCTCTAGAATCCCTCTACTGGGGGGACACATGAAGCAGAAAACAGGACACTTCCCTTCCCACAGAATGACCCCAAACTCTTGGGGGCTGGACAAACTACCAGAGAGGGAGACTTCTACGACCCATGAGGCAACTCCTACATTAAACGGCCATTGTGGACAAAACATCCAGAGACAAAAGCCTGAGCGACTGCCTCCCTCTCACCCTTCTTTCATATCCAGAGGAGCTCCCCTCATGGACTGTAGATCAGGCCTGCCGTAACCTCGACCCCAAACCTGAGCTGAGTTAGGGTTTTTGGATGTCTGTCTGCACAGCCATGGCCCACACAGCCTCCAGGCTGGGGTCTCTGGAGCCACACCACAGAACTGTGCCTGCTCTCTCCTAAGAAACTGCACATTCCATAGGCCACAACTCTACAAAATAGTAGAAACCTCAAGGTCCCCAAGGACATCCCACTACCGCAAGCCGCACTGGACAAATAGGGGCATTATGACACAAGCTGAGCAACTACTACCTCCATGCAGACACACAGACAGATATCCGCAGAGACAGAAGATTGAACCAGACAGGCCCCTAGGCCCTATTATGAACTCTTGCTTTGGTGTCCAGGTATCACTCCTCAGAGGCCTGGGTTCGAAGACCAGCATACGGGGCTTTCCTGAGGCACCAGACAGAAGACCTCTCATCTCCACATGGGAAGCTTCCTTGTTGAAGTTGTGTCAAGCCCTTCGGGTTGGAGAATCCTGCAGAGTCCCTTAGCTACTGCCACATTCCAAGGTCTCCATGGCCACCAACCCACATTATGACTCATCCTCGGCAGAGTCCATTTAAACTCAGGCTTCTGGGTAGCTCACCCAAGAGCCCGCAGATTGAGCATGCCTTGTCTCCACCAGGCAATGGGAAGGTGAGTTGGCGTTTCTCGGCATCCATGCTTAGGGCCCTGCTCTCGAGTCTTTCTGTATGGGGCATCCTGGAACCATCCAATAGTACTCGACTGTCCTGAAGAAGGAAACTTTGAAGTTTGGAGCAGCTCACAACTCCCAGCGTAGGGAAACCTCCCTGGACTCATGACACCCCCACCCCCTTCAGGAAGGGGCCGTCATGGACACAAACTCCAGCTTGAGGCAACATCTGATAATCGCCCGGACCTCACGTGCAGGATATCTCGATTCAGCCTCTGCAGAGTGGGCCTGCCATGCTCTTGGCCCCAAAACTTGTGCTAGCTTGTGTTTTCAGACTTCCTTCCTCACAATCCTGGCCACACCCCTCCAGTTTGGCAATTCTGGAGACACAATGCAGCACTCTGCCTGCCCTCCAGAAGAAAAATGTTGCCCTATAGGGCTAACCAGAAACGCCAAATGAGTAACAACCTGCATGCCACTCGACCATACCCCAATTATACAGTCTAGCCTGTGCACTAAAGCCCTGTCTGACACAGCCTGAGGGCAGGCCTCCAGTCCAACACCCAGACAGCTGGCCATACACAGAGCATATAACACCCACAATGGCTTTAGGCCATCATCTCTACCCAACCTCAGTTTTCACCTTCAGAACCTAGACCTTATCTCCACTCACTGCTCAGGAGTGAACGTGATGCAAGAATCAGAACTTCTCCTTCGCCTTGGCAAGAAACCTAGTGGTTGGCATGTTGTCCAATGTTCATTGTAGGAGAAAGCAGCATGGACTATGAGGCCCACCTATCCCTGAGGGCCACAATGTGCACAAACACACATTGAGACCCTCAGCGTGAGCCCTATCCTCATGTAAAGCCTCTTAGTGACTGGAACAACAGCCCCCATATGGGGCTTGCCAAGCCCCTAGTCCCCCAATCTCAACCAGAGTTCGAGATGTCTAGTCACCCCTACTCAGGGCTCTACTCGGGAATCCCTCTTTGGTGGAACACTTGAGGTAAAAAAAAAAAATACAGAAAGGACTCTTCCCATCCACAGAATGATCCCAACCACTTGGGATCAGGCCAAATCACCAGAGAAAGAATTGTCCATGGCCCTTGAGGACACCCCGACATTCCACGGCCACCATTGACACAAAATCCAGAGACAAAACCCTGAGCAAGCGCCACATACTCGCCCTTTGTTCATAGCCCGGAAAATTCTCACGGTCTGTAGATCGAGCCTTCATACATACATCCCCTAACCTAAGCTGCGTTTGTGTTTTCAGACTTCTGTCCCCACAGGCCTGGACCACACACGCTCCACACTTGGGTCCCTGGAGCCACACCTCAGGACTGTGCTTCCCTTTCAAGGGAATTCTTCCCATTCCATTGGCCACAACCTTGCAAATTAGGAAAAACCTCCAAAGTCACCGAGGCCATCCCAATAGTGTAGGCCGCACAGGACAAACAGGGGTGATCTCAAACCAGCTGAGCAACTACCTCCACTCAGACAACAGATGTCCCCAGAGAAGAATATTGAACCGGACAGGCCCCTAGGCCCTAATCAGATCCATTGCTTTGGTTTCCAGGCATCTGTCCTCAGAGGCCTCGTTTCCAATACCAGCATATGGTGGTTTCCTGAGGCACCAATAAGAACAAATCTCGTCTCCCCATGGAAAACTTGCTCATTGGAGCTTTGTCATAACCTCTGGTTAGGAGAATCCTTCAGGGCCCCGGTGCCACTGCCCCATACCAAGGTCTCCATGGACTCAAACCAACATTAAGACCATCCTCAGGAAAGTCCATTTCAACTCAGCCCCCTCTGTTGCTACCCCAAGCCAGCAGATCAAACGTTTCTTGTTGCTAGGAGACAATTGGAATGTGAGGCTGGCTGCCCAGGCATCCATACTTAGAACCCTGTTCTGGAAAAATACCTTATAAGACGTCCTGGAGCCATCCAACAAATCTTAATTGTCCCACAGAAGGAATCCTTGCGGTTTGGAGCATCTCACAACTCCAATAGTGGGAAAACCCCCATGGCCTCATAATGCCCCCCCCTTCCTGAAGGGCCGAACATGGACAGAAACTCAAACCTGAGTCAAAGTCTGAAACTCGACCTGACTTCAGACGCATGAGATCTCAATTCAGCTCTGCAGAGTGTGCCTGCCATGTCCTTTCCCCGAAACCTAAGCCTAGCTTGTGTTCTCAGACTTCCGTCCTCACTCTCCTGGCCCACAAGCCCTCCAGTTTGGGAATTCCGAAGCCACAATGCAGCACTCTGCCTGCCCTCCAGAAGAAAAACTTTGCCCTATGCTGCTAATAAGAAACCCCAAATGATTTTCTAATGCATGCCACTCGATTGTAAAGCAATTATACAGCCCACCCTGTATTCTAATGCCCTGTCTGGCACAGCCTGAGACAAGACATCCCAAACGACACCCAGACAGCTGGCCCCAACCTGGACACATAGGACCCGCTATGGCTGTAGGTCGTCATTCTTCCCAACCTCGGTTTTCAGGCTTCAGAACCTAGACCTTATCTCCAATCACTGCCCAGGGGTGAACGTGATGCAGAAATTAGAATTCCTCCTTCCCCATGGCCAGAAACCTTGTGGTTGGCATGTTGTCCAACGTTCAATGTGGGAAAACCTGCATTGTCCGAAAGGCCACGCCAGTGCTTGAGGGCCGCCTAGGGCACAGACCTGCAGCGTGAGTCCCGTATTAAAGTAACGCCTCTCAGTGCCTGGACCAAGATCCTGCATATGGGGCTTGTCATATCCATAGGCCCCCAGGCTTAACCAGAGGGCGAGTATTCCAGTTGTCAGTACCCACTGCTATGCTCTAGAATCCCTCTACTGGGGGGACACATGAAGCAGAAAACAGGACACTTCCCTTCCCACAGAATGACCCCAAACTCTTGGGGGCTGGACAAACTACCAGAGAGGGAGACTTCTACGACCCATGAGGCAACTCCTACATTAAACGGCCATTGTGGACAAAACATCCAGAGACAAAAGCCTGAGCGACTGCCTCCCTCTCACCCTTCTTTCATATCCAGAGGAGCTCCCCTCATGGACTGTAGATCAGGCCTGCCGTAACCTCGACCCCAAACCTGAGCTGAGTTAGGGTTTTTGGATGTCTGTCTGCACAGCCATGGCCCACACAGCCTCCAGGCTGGGGTCTCTGGAGCCACACCACAGAACTGTGCCTGCTCTCTCCTAAGAAACTGCACATTCCATAGGCCACAACTCTACAAAATAGTAGAAACCTCAAGGTCCCCAAGGACATCCCACTACCGCAAGCCGCACTGGACAAATAGGGGCATTATGACACAAGCTGAGCAACTACTACCTCCATGCAGACACACAGACAGATATCCGCAGAGACAGAAGATTGAACCAGACAGGCCCCTAGGCCCTATTATGAACTCTTGCTTTGGTGTCCAGGTATCACTCCTCAGAGGCCTGGGTTCGAAGACCAGCATACGGGGCTTTCCTGAGGCACCAGACAGAAGACCTCTCATCTCCACATGGGAAGCTTCCTTGTTGAAGTTGTGTCAAGCCCTTCGGGTTGGAGAATCCTGCAGAGTCCCTTAGCTACTGCCACATTCCAAGGTCTCCATGGCCACCAACCCACATTATGACTCATCCTCGGCAGAGTCCATTTAAACTCAGGCTTCTGGGTAGCTCACCCAAGAGCCCGCAGATTGAGCATGCCTTGTCTCCACCAGGCAATGGGAAGGTGAGTTGGCGTTTCTCGGCATCCATGCTTAGGGCCCTGCTCTCGAGTCTTTCTGTATGGGGCATCCTGGAACCATCCAATAGTACTCGACTGTCCTGAAGAAGGAAACTTTGAAGTTTGGAGCAGCTCACAACTCCCAGCGTAGGGAAACCTCCCTGGACTCATGACACCCCCACCCCCTTCAGGAAGGGGCCGTCATGGACACAAACTCCAGCTTGAGGCAACATCTGATAATCGCCCGGACCTCACGTGCAGGATATCTCGATTCAGCCTCTGCAGAGTGGGCCTGCCATGCTCTTGGCCCCAAAACTTGTGCTAGCTTGTGTTTTCAGACTTCCTTCCTCACAATCCTGGCCACACCCCTCCAGTTTGGCAATTCTGGAGACACAATGCAGCACTCTGCCTGCCCTCCAGAAGAAAAATGTTGCCCTATAGGGCTAACCAGAAACGCCAAATGAGTAACAACCTGCATGCCACTCGACCATACCCCAATTATACAGTCTAGCCTGTGCACTAAAGCCCTGTCTGACACAGCCTGAGGGCAGGCCTCCAGTCCAACACCCAGACAGCTGGCCATACACAGAGCATATAACACCCACAATGGCTTTAGGCCATCATCTCTACCCAACCTCAGTTTTCACCTTCAGAACCTAGACCTTATCTCCACTCACTGCTCAGGAGTGAACGTGATGCAAGAATCAGAACTTCTCCTTCGCCTTGGCAAGAAACCTAGTGGTTGGCATGTTGTCCAATGTTCATTGTAGGAGAAAGCAGCATGGACTATGAGGCCCACCTATCCCTGAGGGCCACAATGTGCACAAACACACATTGAGACCCTCAGCGTGAGCCCTATCCTCATGTAAAGCCTCTTAGTGACTGGAACAACAGCCCCCATATGGGGCTTGCCAAGCCCCTAGTCCCCCAATCTCAACCAGAGTTCGAGATGTCTAGTCACCCCTACTCAGGGCTCTACTCGGGAATCCCTCTTTGGTGGAACACTTGAGGTAAAAAAAAAAAATACAGAAAGGACTCTTCCCATCCACAGAATGATCCCAACCACTTGGGATCAGGCCAAATCACCAGAGAAAGAATTGTCCATGGCCCTTGAGGACACCCCGACATTCCACGGCCACCATTGACACAAAATCCAGAGACAAAACCCTGAGCAAGCGCCACATTCTCGCCCTTTGTTCATAGCCCGGAAAATTCTCACGGTCTGTAGATCGAGCCTTCATACATACATCCCCTAACCTAAGCTGCGTTTGTGTTTTCAGACTTCTGTCCCCACAGGCCTGGACCACACACGCTCCACACTTGGGTCCCTGGAGCCACACCTCAGGACTGTGCTTCCCTTTCAAGGGAATTCTTCCCATTCCATTGGCCACAACCTTGCAAATTAGGAAAAACCTCCAAAGTCACCGAGGCCATCCCAATAGTGTAGGCCGCACAGGACAAACAGGGGTGATCTCAAACCAGCTGAGCAACTACCTCCACTCAGACAACAGATGTCCCCAGAGAAGAATATTGAACCGGACAGGCCCCTAGGCCCTAATCAGATCCATTGCTTTGGTTTCCAGGCATCTGTCCTCAGAGGCCTCGTTTCCAATACCAGCATATGGTGGTTTCCTGAGGCACCAATAAGAACAAATCTCGTCTCCCCATGGAAAACTTGCTCATTGGAGCTTTGTCATAACCTCTGGTTAGGAGAATCCTTCAGGGCCCCGGTGCCACTGCCCCATACCAAGGTCTCCATGGACTCAAACCAACATTAAGACCATCCTCAGGAAAGTCCATTTCAACTCAGCCCCCTCTGTTGCTACCCCAAGCCAGCAGATCAAACGTTTCTTGTTGCTAGGAGACAATTGGAATGTGAGGCTGGCTGCCCAGGCATCCATACTTAGAACCCTGTTCTGGAAAAATACCTTATAAGACGTCCTGGAGCCATCCAACAAATCTTAATTGTCCCACAGAAGGAATCCTTGCGGTTTGGAGCATCTCACAACTCCAATAGTGGGAAAACCCCCATGGCCTCATAATGCCCCCCCCTTCCTGAAGGGCCGAACATGGACAGAAACTCAAACCTGAGTCAAAGTCTGAAACTCGACCTGACTTCAGACGCATGAGATCTCAATTCAGCTCTGCAGAGTGTGCCTGCCATGTCCTTTCCCCGAAACCTAAGCCTAGCTTGTGTTCTCAGACTTCCGTCCTCACTCTCCTGGCCCACAAGCCCTCCAGTTTGGGAATTCCGAAGCCACAATGCAGCACTCTGCCTGCCCTCCAGAAGAAAAACTTTGCCCTATGCTGCTAATAAGAAACCCCAAATGATTTTCTAATGCATGCCACTCGATTGTAAAGCAATTATACAGCCCACCCTGTATTCTAATGCCCTGTCTGGCACAGCCTGAGACAAGACATCCCAAACGACACCCAGACAGCTGGCCCCAACCTGGACACATAGGACCCGCTATGGCTGTAGGTCGTCATTCTTCCCAACCTCGGTTTTCAGGCTTCAGAACCTAGACCTTATCTCCAATCACTGCCCAGGGGTGAACGTGATGCAGAAATTAGAATTCCTCCTTCCCCATGGCCAGAAACCTTGTGGTTGGCATGTTGTCCAACGTTCAATGTGGGAAAACCTGCATTGTCCGAAAGGCCACGCCAGTGCTTGAGGGCCGCCTAGGGCACAGACCTGCAGCGTGAGTCCCGTATTAAAGTAACGCCTCTCAGTGCCTGGACCAAGATCCTGCATATGGGGCTTGTCATATCCATAGGCCCCCAGGCTTAACCAGAGGGCGAGTATTCCAGTTGTCAGTACCCACTGCTATGCTCTAGAATCCCTCTACTGGGGGGACACATGAAGCAGAAAACAGGACACTTCCCTTCCCACAGAATGACCCCAAACTCTTGGGGGCTGGACAAACTACCAGAGAGGGAGACTTCTACGACCCATGAGGCAACTCCTACATTAAACGGCCATTGTGGACAAAACATCCAGAGACAAAAGCCTGAGCGACTGCCTCCCTCTCACCCTTCTTTCATATCCAGAGGAGCTCCCCTCATGGACTGTAGATCAGGCCTGCCGTAACCTCGACCCCAAACCTGAGCTGAGTTAGGGTTTTTGGATGTCTGTCTGCACAGCCATGGCCCACACAGCCTCCAGGCTGGGGTCTCTGGAGCCACACCACAGAACTGTGCCTGCTCTCTCCTAAGAAACTGCACATTCCATAGGCCACAACTCTACAAAATAGTAGAAACCTCAAGGTCCCCAAGGACATCCCACTACCGCAAGCCGCACTGGACAAATAGGGGCATTATGACACAAGCTGAGCAACTACTACCTCCATGCAGACACACAGACAGATATCCGCAGAGACAGAAGATTGAACCAGACAGGCCCCTAGGCCCTATTATGAACTCTTGCTTTGGTGTCCAGGTATCACTCCTCAGAGGCCTGGGTTCGAAGACCAGCATACGGGGCTTTCCTGAGGCACCAGACAGAAGACCTCTCATCTCCACATGGGAAGCTTCCTTGTTGAAGTTGTGTCAAGCCCTTCGGGTTGGAGAATCCTGCAGAGTCCCTTAGCTACTGCCACATTCCAAGGTCTCCATGGCCACCAACCCACATTATGACTCATCCTCGGCAGAGTCCATTTAAACTCAGGCTTCTGGGTAGCTCACCCAAGAGCCCGCAGATTGAGCATGCCTTGTCTCCACCAGGCAATGGGAAGGTGAGTTGGCGTTTCTCGGCATCCATGCTTAGGGCCCTGCTCTCGAGTCTTTCTGTATGGGGCATCCTGGAACCATCCAATAGTACTCGACTGTCCTGAAGAAGGAAACTTTGAAGTTTGGAGCAGCTCACAACTCCCAGCGTAGGGAAACCTCCCTGGACTCATGACACCCCCACCCCCTTCAGGAAGGGGCCGTCATGGACACAAACTCCAGCTTGAGGCAACATCTGATAATCGCCCGGACCTCACGTGCAGGATATCTCGATTCAGCCTCTGCAGAGTGGGCCTGCCATGCTCTTGGCCCCAAAACTTGTGCTAGCTTGTGTTTTCAGACTTCCTTCCTCACAATCCTGGCCACACCCCTCCAGTTTGGCAATTCTGGAGACACAATGCAGCACTCTGCCTGCCCTCCAGAAGAAAAATGTTGCCCTATAGGGCTAACCAGAAACGCCAAATGAGTAACAACCTGCATGCCACTCGACCATACCCCAATTATACAGTCTAGCCTGTGCACTAAAGCCCTGTCTGACACAGCCTGAGGGCAGGCCTCCAGTCCAACACCCAGACAGCTGGCCATACACAGAGCATATAACACCCACAATGGCTTTAGGCCATCATCTCTACCCAACCTCAGTTTTCACCTTCAGAACCTAGACCTTATCTCCACTCACTGCTCAGGAGTGAACGTGATGCAAGAATCAGAACTTCTCCTTCGCCTTGGCAAGAAACCTAGTGGTTGGCATGTTGTCCAATGTTCATTGTAGGAGAAAGCAGCATGGACTATGAGGCCCACCTATCCCTGAGGGCCACAATGTGCACAAACACACATTGAGACCCTCAGCGTGAGCCCTATCCTCATGTAAAGCCTCTTAGTGACTGGAACAACAGCCCCCATATGGGGCTTGCCAAGCCCCTAGTCCCCCAATCTCAACCAGAGTTCGAGATGTCTAGTCACCCCTACTCAGGGCTCTACTCGGGAATCCCTCTTTGGTGGAACACTTGAGGTAAAAAAAAAAAATACAGAAAGGACTCTTCCCATCCACAGAATGATCCCAACCACTTGGGATCAGGCCAAATCACCAGAGAAAGAATTGTCCATGGCCCTTGAGGACACCCCGACATTCCACGGCCACCATTGACACAAAATCCAGAGACAAAACCCTGAGCAAGCGCCACATACTCGCCCTTTGTTCATAGCCCGGAAAATTCTCACGGTCTGTAGATCGAGCCTTCATACATACATCCCCTAACCTAAGCTGCATTTGTGTTTTCAGACTTCTGTCCCCACAGGCCTGGACCACACACGCTCCACACTTGGGTCCCTGGAGCCACAGCTCAGGACTGTGCTTCCCTTTCAAGGGAATTCTTCCCATTCCATTGGCCACAACCTTGCAAATTAGGAAAAACCTCCAAAGTCACCGAGGCCATCCCAATAGTGTAGGCCGCACAGGACAAACAGGGGTGATCTCAAACCAGCTGAGCAACTACCTCCACTCAGACAACAGATGTCCCCAGAGAAGAATATTGAACCGGACAGGCCCCTAGGCCCTAATCAGATCCATTGCTTTGGTTTCCAGGCATCTGTCCTCAGAGGCCTCGTTTCCAATACCAGCATATGGTGGTTTCCTGAGGCACCAATAAGAACAAATCTCGTCTCCCCATGGAAAACTTGCTCATTGGAGCTTTGTCATAACCTCTGGTTAGGAGAATCCTTCAGGGCCCCGGTGCCACTGCCCCATACCAAGGTCTCCATGGACTCAAACCAACATTAAGACCATCCTCAGGAAAGTCCATTTCAACTCAGCCCCCTCTGTTGCTACCCCAAGCCAGCAGATCAAACGTTTCTTGTTGCTAGGAGACAATTGGAATGTGAGGCTGGCTGCCCAGGCATCCATACTTAGAACCCTGTTCTGGAAAAATACCTTATAAGACGTCCTGGAGCCATCCAACAAATCTTAATTGTCCCACAGAAGGAATCCTTGCGGTTTGGAGCATCTCACAACTCCAATAGTGGGAAAACCCCCATGGCCTCATAATGTCCCCCCCTTCCTGAAGGGCCGAACATGGACAGAAACTCAAACCTGAGTCAAAGTCTGAACCTCGACCTGACTTCAGACGCATGAGATCTCAATTCAGCTCTGCAGAGTGTGCCTGCCATGTCCTTTCCCCGAAACCTAAGCCTAGCTTGTGTTCTCAGACTTCCGTCCTCACTCTCCTGGCCCACAAGCCCTCCAGTTTGGGAATTCCGAAGCCACAATGCAGCACTCTGCCTGCCCTCCAGAAGAAAAACTTTGCCCTATGCTGCTAATAAGAAACCCCAAATGATTTTCTAATGCATGCCACTCGATTGTAAAGCAATTATACAGCCCACCCTGTATTCTAATGCCCTGTCTGGCACAGCCTGAGACAAGACATCCCAAACGACACCCAGACAGCTGGCCCCAACCTGGACACATAGGACCCGCTATGGCTGTAGGTCGTCATTCTTCCCAACCTCGGTTTTCAGGCTTCAGAACCTAGACCTTATCTCCAATCACTGCCCAGGGGTGAACGTGATGCAGAAATTAGAATTCCTCCTTCCCCATGGCCAGAAACCTTGTGGTTGGCATGTTGTCCAACGTTCAATGTGGGAAAACCTGCATTGTCCGAAAGGCCACGCCAGTGCTTGAGGGCCGCCTAGGGCACAGACCTGCAGCGTGAGTCCCGTATTAAAGTAACGCCTCTCAGTGCCTGGACCAAGATCCTGCATATGGGGCTTGTCATATCCATAGGCCCCCAGGCTTAACCAGAGGGCGAGTATTCCAGTTGTCAGTACCCACTGCTATGCTCTAGAATCCCTCTACTGGGGGGACACATGAAGCAGAAAACAGGACACTTCCCTTCCCACAGAATGACCCCAAACTCTTGGGGGCTGGACAAACTACCAGAGAGGGAGACTTCTACGACCCATGAGGCAACTCCTACATTAAACGGCCATTGTGGACAAAACATCCAGAGACAAAAGCCTGAGCGACTGCCTCCCTCTCACCCTTCTTTCATATCCAGAGGAGCTCCCCTCATGGACTGTAGATCAGGCCTGCCGTAACCTCGACCCCAAACCTGAGCTGAGTTAGGGTTTTTGGATGTCTGTCTGCACAGCCATGGCCCACACAGCCTCCAGGCTGGGGTCTCTGGAGCCACACCACAGAACTGTGCCTGCTCTCTCCTAAGAAACTGCACATTCCATAGGCCACAACTCTACAAAATAGTAGAAACCTCAAGGTCCCCAAGGACATCCCACTACCGCAAGCCGCACTGGACAAATAGGGGCATTATGACACAAGCTGAGCAACTACTACCTCCATGCAGACACACAGACAGATATCCGCAGAGACAGAAGATTGAACCAGACAGGCCCCTAGGCCCTATTATGAACTCTTGCTTTGGTGTCCAGGTATCACTCCTCAGAGGCCTGGGTTCGAAGACCAGCATACGGGGCTTTCCTGAGGCACCAGACAGAAGACCTCTCATCTCCACATGGGAAGCTTCCTTGTTGAAGTTGTGTCAAGCCCTTCGGGTTGGAGAATCCTGCAGAGTCCCTTAGCTACTGCCACATTCCAAGGTCTCCATGGCCACCAACCCACATTATGACTCATCCTCGGCAGAGTCCATTTAAACTCAGGCTTCTGGGTAGCTCACCCAAGAGCCCGCAGATTGAGCATGCCTTGTCTCCACCAGGCAATGGGAAGGTGAGTTGGCGTTTCTCGGCATCCATGCTTAGGGCCCTGCTCTCGAGTCTTTCTGTATGGGGCATCCTGGAACCATCCAATAGTACTCGACTGTCCTGAAGAAGGAAACTTTGAAGTTTGGAGCAGCTCACAACTCCCAGCGTAGGGAAACCTCCCTGGACTCATGACACCCCCACCCCCTTCAGGAAGGGGCCGTCATGGACACAAACTCCAGCTTGAGGCAACATCTGATAATCGCCCGGACCTCACGTGCAGGATATCTCGATTCAGCCTCTGCAGAGTGGGCCTGCCATGCTCTTGGCCCCAAAACTTGTGCTAGCTTGTGTTTTCAGACTTCCTTCCTCACAATCCTGGCCACACCCCTCCAGTTTGGCAATTCTGGAGACACAATGCAGCACTCTGCCTGCCCTCCAGAAGAAAAATGTTGCCCTATAGGGCTAACCAGAAACGCCAAATGAGTAACAACCTGCATGCCACTCGACCATACCCCAATTATACAGTCTAGCCTGTGCACTAAAGCCCTGTCTGACACAGCCTGAGGGCAGGCCTCCAGTCCAACACCCAGACAGCTGGCCATACACAGAGCATATAACACCCACAATGGCTTTAGGCCATCATCTCTACCCAACCTCAGTTTTCACCTTCAGAACCTAGACCTTATCTCCACTCACTGCTCAGGAGTGAACGTGATGCAAGAATCAGAACTTCTCCTTCGCCTTGGCAAGAAACCTAGTGGTTGGCATGTTGTCCAATGTTCATTGTAGGAGAAAGCAGCATGGACTATGAGGCCCACCTATCCCTGAGGGCCACAATGTGCACAAACACACATTGAGACCCTCAGCGTGAGCCCTATCCTCATGTAAAGCCTCTTAGTGACTGGAACAACAGCCCCCATATGGGGCTTGCCAAGCCCCTAGTCCCCCAATCTCAACCAGAGTTCGAGATGTCTAGTCACCCCTACTCAGGGCTCTACTCGGGAATCCCTCTTTGGTGGAACACTTGAGGTAAAAAAAAAAAATACAGAAAGGACTCTTCCCATCCACAGAATGATCCCAACCACTTGGGATCAGGCCAAATCACCAGAGAAAGAATTGTCCATGGCCCTTGAGGACACCCCGACATTCCACGGCCACCATTGACACAAAATCCAGAGACAAAACCCTGAGCAAGCGCCACATACTCGCCCTTTGTTCATAGCCCGGAAAATTCTCACGGTCTGTAGATCGAGCCTTCATACATACATCCCCTAACCTAAGCTGCGTTTGTGTTTTCAGACTTCTGTCCCCACAGGCCTGGACCACACACGCTCCACACTTGGGTCCCTGGAGCCACACCTCAGGACTGTGCTTCCCTTTCAAGGGAATTCTTCCCATTCCATTGGCCACAACCTTGCAAATTAGGAAAAACCTCCAAAGTCACCGAGGCCATCCCAATAGTGTAGGCCGCACAGGACAAACAGGGGTGATCTCAAACCAGCTGAGCAACTACCTCCACTCAGACAACAGATGTCCCCAGAGAAGAATATTGAACCGGACAGGCCCCTAGGCCCTAATCAGATCCATTGCTTTGGTTTCCAGGCATCTGTCCTCAGAGGCCTCGTTTCCAATACCAGCATATGGTGGTTTCCTGAGGCACCAATAAGAACAAATCTCGTCTCCCCATGGAAAACTTGCTCATTGGAGCTTTGTCATAACCTCTGGTTAGGAGAATCCTTCAGGGCCCCGGTGCCACTGCCCCATACCAAGGTCTCCATGGACTCAAACCAACATTAAGACCATCCTCAGGAAAGTCCATTTCAACTCAGCCCCCTCTGTTGCTACCCCAAGCCAGCAGATCAAACGTTTCTTGTTGCTAGGAGACAATTGGAATGTGAGGCTGGCTGCCCAGGCATCCATACTTAGAACCCTGTTCTGGAAAAATACCTTATAAGACGTACTGGAGCCATCCAACAAATCTTAATTGTCCCACAGAAGGAATCCTTGCGGTTTGGAGCATCTCACAACTCCAATAGTGGGAAAACCCCCATGGCCTCATAATGCCCCCCCCTTCCTGAAGGGCCGAACATGGACAGAAACTCAAACCTGAGTCAAAGTCTGAAACTCGACCTGACTTCAGACGCATGAGATCTCAATTCAGCTCTGCAGAGTGTGCCTGCCATGTCCTTGCCCCGAAACCTAAGCCTAGCTTGTGTTCTCAGACTTCCGTCCTCACTCTCCTGGCCCACAAGCCCTCCAGTTTGGGAATTCCGAAGCCACAATGCAGAGCTCTGCCTGCCCTCCAGAAGAAAAACTTTGCCCTATGCTGCTAATAAGAAACCCCAAATGATTTTCTAATGCATGCCACTCGATTGTAAAGCAATTATACAGCCCACCCTGTATACTAATGCCCTGTCTGGCACAGCCTGGGTCAAGACATCCCAAACGACACCCAGACAGCTGGCCCCAACCTGGACACATAGGACCCGCTATGGCTGTAGGTCGTCATTCTTCCCAACCTCGGTTTTCAGGCTTCAGAACCTAGACCTTATCTCCAATCACTGCCCAGGGGTGAACGTGATGCAGAAATTAGAATTCCTCCTTCCCCATGGCCAGAAACCTTGTGGTTGGCATGTTGTCCAACGTTCAATGTGGGAAAACCTGCATTGTCCGAAAGGCCACGCCAGTGCTTGAGGGCCGCCTAGGGCACAGACATGCATTGTGACCTGCAGCGTGAGTCCCGTATTAAAGTAACGCCTCTCAGTGGCTGGACCAAGATCCTGCATATGGGGCTTGTCATATCCATAGGCCCCCAGGCTTAACCAGAGGGCGAGTATTCCAGTTGTCAGTACCCACTGCTATGCTCTAGAATCCCTCTACTGGGGGGACACATGAAGCAGAAAACAGGACACTTCCCTTCCCACAGAATGACCCCAAACTCTTGGGGGCTGGACAAACTACCAGAGAGGGAGACTTCTACGACCCATGAGGCAACTCCTACATTAAACGGCCATTGTGGACAAAACATCCAGAGACAAAAGCCTGAGCGACTGCCTCCCTCTCACCCTTCTTTCATATCCAGAGGAGCTCCCCTCATGGACTGTAGATCAGGCCTGCCGTAACCTTGGCCCCAAACCTGAGCTGAGTTAGGGTTTTTTGGATGTCTGTCTGCACAGCCATGGTCCACACTGCCTCCAGGCTAGGGTCTCTGGAGCCACACCACAGAACTGTGCCTGCTCTCTCCTAAGAAACTGCACATTCCATTGGCCACAACTCTACAAAATAGTAGAAACTTCAAGGTCCCCAAGGACATCCCACTACCGCAAGCCGCACTGGACAATTAGGGGCATTATGACACAAGCTGAGCAACTACTACCTCCATGCAGACACACAGACAGATATCCGCAGAGACAGAAGATTGAACCAGACAGGCCCCTAGGACCTATTATGAACTCTTGCTTTGGTGTCCAGGTATCACTCCTCAGAGGCCTGGGTTCGAAGACCAGCATACGGGGCTTTCCTGAGGCACCAGACAGAAGACCTCTCATCTCCACATGGGAAGCTTCCTTGTTGGTGTTGTGTCAAGCCCTTCGGGTTGGAGAATCCTGCAGAGTCCCTTAGCTACTGCCACATTCCAAGGTCTCCATGGCCACCAACCCACATTATGACTCATCCTCGGCAGAGTCCATTTAAACTCAGGCTTCTGGGTAGCTCACCCAAGAGCCCGCAGATTGAGCGTGCCTTGTCTCCACCAGGCAATGGGAGGGTGAGTTGGCGTTTCTCGGCATCCATGCTTAGGGCCCTGCTCTCGAGTCTTTCTGTATGGGGCATCCTGGAACCATCCAATAGTACTCGACTGTCCTGAAGAAGGAAACTTTGAAGTTTGGAGCAGCTCACAACTCCCAGCGTAGGGAAACCTCCCTGGACTCATGACGCCCCCACCCCCTTCAGGAAGGTGCCGTCATGGACACAAACTCCAGCTTGAGGCAACATCTGATAATCGCCCGGACCTCACATGCAGGAGATCTCGATTCAGCCTCTGCAGAGTGGGCCTGCCATGCTCTTGGCCCCAAAACTTGTGCTAGCTTGTGTTTTCAGACTTCCTTCCTCACAATCCTGGCCACACCCCTCCAGTTTGGCAATTCTGGAGACACAATGCAGCACTCTGCCTGCCCTCCAGAAGAAAAATGTTGCCCTATAGGGCTAACCAGAAACGCCAAATGAGTAACAACCTGCATGCCACTCGACCATACCCCAATTATACAGTCTAGCCTGTGCACTAAAGCCCTGTCTGACACAGCCTGAGGGCAGACCTCCAGTCCAACACCCAGACAGCTGGCCATACACAGAGCATATCACACCCACAATGGCTTTAGGCCATCATCTCTACCCAACCTCAGTTTTCACCTTCAGAACCTAGACCTTATCTCCACTCACTGCTCAGGAGTGAACGTGATGCAAGAATCAGAACTTCTCCTTCGCCTTGGCAAGAAACCTAGTGGTTGGCATGTTGTCCAATGTTCATTGTAGGAGAAAGCAGCATGGACTATGAGGCCCCACCTATCCCTGAGGGCCACAATGTGCACAAACACACATTGAGACCCTCAGCGTGAGCCCTATCCTCATGTAAAGCCTCTTAGTGACTGGAACAACAGCCCCCATATGGGGCTTGCCAAGCCCCTAGTCCCCCAATCTCAACCAGAGTTCGAGATGTCTAGTCACCCCTACTCAGGGCTCTACTCGGGAATCCCTCTTTGGTGGGACACTTGAGGTAAAAAAAAAAAATACAGAAAGGACTCTTCCCATCCACAGAATGATCCCAACCACTTGGGATCAGGCCAAATCACCAGAGAAAGAATTGTCCATGGCCCTTGAGGACACCCCGACATTCCTCGGCCACCATTGACACAAAATCCTGAGACAAAACCCTGAGCAAGCGCCACATACTCGCCCTTTGTTCATAGCCCGGAAAACTCTCACGGTCTGTAGATCGAGCCTTCATACATACATCCCCTAACCTAAGCTGAGTTTGTGTTTTCAGACTTCTGTCCCCACAGGCCTGGACCACACACACTCCACACTTGGGTCCCTGGAGCCACACCTCAGGACTGTGCTTCCCTTTCAAGGGAATTCTTCCCATTCCATTGGCCACAACATTGCAAATTAGGAAAAACCTCCAAAGTCACCGAGGCCATCCCAATAGTGTAGGTCGCCCAGGACAAACAGGGGTGATCTCAAACCAGCTGAGCAACTACCTCCACTCAGACAACAGAAGTCCCCAGAGAAGAATATTGAACCGGACAGGCCCCTAGGCCCTAATCAGATCCATTGCTTTGGTTTCCAGGCATCTGTCCTCAGAGGCCTCGTTTCCAATACCAGCATATGGTGGTTTCCAGAGGCACCAATAAGAAGAAATCTCGTCTCCCCATGGAAAACTTGCTCATTGGAGCTTTGTCATAACCTCTGGTTAGGAGAATCCTTCAGGGCCCTGGTGCCACTGCCCCATACCAAGGTCTCCATGGACTCAAACCAACATTAAAACCATCCTCAGGAAAGTCCATTTCAACACAGCCCCCTCTGTTGCTACCCCAAGCCAGCAGATCAAACGTTTCTTGTTGCTAGGAGACAATTGGAATGTGAGGCTGGCTGCCCAGGCATCCATACTTAGAACCCTGTTCTGGAAAAATACCTTATAAGACGTCCTGGAGCCATCCAACAAATCTTAATTGTCCCACAGAAGGAATCCTTGCGGTTTGGAGCATCTCACAACTCCAATAGTGCGAAAACCCCCATGGCCTCATAATGCCCCCCCCTTCCTGAAGGGCCGAAGATGGCTAGAAACTCAAACCTGAGTCAAAGTCTGAACCTCGACCTGACTTCAGACGCATGAGATCTCAATTCAGCTCTGCAGAGTGTGCCTGCCATGTCCTTGCCCCGAAACCTAAGCCTAGCTTGTGTTCTCAGACTTCCGTCCTCACTCTCCTGGCCCACAAGCCCTCCAGTTTGGGAATTCCGAAGCCACAATGCAGCACTCTGCCTGCCCTCCAGAAGAAAAACTTTGCCCTATGCTGCTAATAAGAAACCCCAAATGATTTTCTAATGCATGCCACTCGATTGTAAAGCAATTATACAGCCCACCCTGTATACTAATGCCCTGTCTGGCACAGCCTGGGTCAAGACATCCCAAACGACACCCAGACAGCTGGCCCCAACCTGGACACATAGGACCCGCTATGGCTGTAGGTCGTCAATCTTCCCAACCTCGGTTTTCAGGCTTCAGAACCTAGACCTTATCTCCAATCACTGCCCAGGGGTGAACGTGATGCAGAAATTAGAATTCCTCCTTCCCCATGGCCAGAAACCTTGTGGTTGGCATGTTGTCCAACGTTCAATGTGGGAAAACCTGCATTGTCCGAAAGGCCACGCCAGTGCTTGAGGGCCGCCTAGGGCACAGACATGCATTGTGACCTGCAGCGTGAGTCCCGTATTAAAGTAACGCCTCTCAGTGGCTGGACCAAGATCCTGCATATGGGGCTTGTCATATCCATAGGCCCCCAGGCTTAACCAGAGGGCGAGTATTCCAGTTGTCAGTACCCACTGCTATGCTCTAGAATCCCTCTACTGGGGGGACACATGAAGCAGAAAACAGGACACTTCCCTTCCCACAGAATAACCCCAAACTCTTGGGGGCTGGACAAACTACCAGAGAGGGAGACTTCTACGACCCATGAGGCAACTCCTACATCAAACGGCCATTGTGGACAAAACATCCAGAGACAAAAGCCTGAGCGACTGCCTCCCTCTCACCCTTCTTTCATATCCAGAGGAGCTCCCCTCATGGACTGTAGATCAGGCCTGCCGTAACCTCGGCCCCAAACCTGAGCTGAGTTAGGGTTTTTTGGATGTCTGTCTGCACAGCCATGGCCCACACAGCCTCCAGGCTGGGGTCTCTGGAGCCACACCACAGAACTGTGCCTGCTCTCTCCTAAGAAACTGCACATTCCATTGGCCACAACTCTACAAAATAGTAGAAACCTCAAGGTCCCCAAGGACATCCCACTACCGCAAGCCGCACTGGACAAATAGGGGCATTATGACACAAGCTGAGCAACTAATACCTCCATGCAGACACACAGACAGATATCCGCAGAGACAGAAGATTGAACCAGACAGGCCCCTAGGCCCTATTATGAACTCTTGCTTTGGTGTCCAGGTATCACTCCTCAGAGGCCTGGGTTCGAAGACCAGCATACGGGGCTTTCCTGAGGCACCAGACAGAAGACCTCTCATCTCCACATGGGAAGCTTCCTTGTTGGAGTTGTGTCAAGCCCTTCGGGTTGGAGAATCCTGCAGAGTCCCTTAACTACTGCCACATTCCAAGGTCTCCATGGCCACCAACCCACATTATGACTCATCCTCGGCAGATTCCATTTAAACTCAGGCTTCTGGGTATCTCACCCAAGAGCCCGCAGATTGAGCGTGCCTTGTCTCCACCAGGCAATGGGAGGGTGAGTTGGCGTTTCTCGGCATCCATGCTTAGGGCCCTGCTCTCGAGTCTTTCTGTATGGGGCATCCTGGAACCATCCAATAGTACTCGACTGTCCTGAAGAAGGAAACTTTGAAGTTTGGAGCAGCTCACAACTCCCAGCGTAGGGAAACCTCCCTGGACTCATGACGCCCCCACGCCCTTCAGGAAGGGGCCGTCATGGACACAAACCCCAGCTTGAGGCAACATCTGATAATCGCCCGGACCTCACGTGCAGGAGATCTCGATTCAGCCTTGCAAAGTGGGCCTGCCATGCTCTTGGCCCCAAAACTCGTGCTAGCTTGTGTTTTCAAAATTCCTTCCTCACAATCCTGGCCACACCCCTCCAGTTTGGCAATTCTGGAGACACAATGCAGCACTCTGCCTGCCCTCCAGAAGAAAAATGTTGCCCTATAGGGCTAACCAGAAACGCCAAATGAGTAACAACCTGCATGCCACTCGACCATACCCCAATTATACAGTCTAGCCTGTGCACTAAAGCCCTGTCTGACACAGCCTGAGGGCAGACCTCCAGTCCAACACCCAGACAGCTGGCCATACACAGAGCATATCACACCCACAATGGCTTTAGGCCATCATCACTACCCAACCTCAGTTTTCACCTTCAGAACCTAGACCTTATCTCCACTCACTGCTCAGGAGTGAACGTGATGCAAGAATCAGAACTTCTCCTTCGCCTTGGCAAGAAACCTAGTGGTTGGCATGTTGTCCAATGTTCATTGTAGGAGAAAGCAGCATGCACTATGAGGCCCCACCTATCCCTGAGGGCCACAATGTGCACAAACATACATTGTGACCCTCAGCGTGAGCCCTATCCTCATGTAAAGCCTCTTAGTGACTGGAACAACAGCACCCATATGGGGCTTGCCAAGCCCCTAGTCCCCCAATCTCAACCAGAGTTCGAGATGTCTAGTCACCCCTACTCAGGGCTCTACTCGGGAATCCCTCTTTGGTGGGACACTTGAGGTAAAAAAAAAAAAATACAGAAAGGACTCTTCCCATCCACAGAATGATCCCAACCACTTGGGATCAGGCCAAATCACCAGAGAAAGAATTGTCCATGGCCCTTGAGGACACCCCGACTTTCCACGGCCACCATTGACACAAAATCCAGAGACAAAACGCTGAGCAAGCGCCACATACTCGCCCTTTGTTCATAGCCCGGAAAATTGTCACGGTCTTTAGATTGAGCCTTCATACATATATCCCCAAACCTAATCTGAGTTTGTGTTTTCAGACTTCTGTCCCCACAGGCCTGGAGCACACACGCTCCACACTTGGGTCCCTGGAGCCACACCACAGGACTGTGCTTCCCTTTCAAGGGAATTCTTCCCATTCCATTGGCCACAACCTTGCAAATTAGGAAAAACCTCCAAAGTCACCGAGGCCATCCCAATAGTGTAGGCCGCCCAGGACAAACAGGGGTGACCTCAAACCAGCTGAGCAACTACCTCCACTCAGACAACAGATGTCCCCAGAGAAGAATATTGAACCGGACAGGCCCCTAGGCCCTAATCAGATCCATTGCTTTGGTTTCCAGGCATCTCTCCTCAGAGGCCTCGTTTCCAATACCAGCATATGGTGGTTTCCTGAGGCACCAATAAGAACAAATCTCGTCTCCCCATGGAAAACTTGCTCATTGGAGCTTTGTCATAACCTCTGGTTAGGAGAATCCTTCAGGGCCCTGGTGCCACTGCCCCATACCAAGGTATCCATGGACTCAAACCAACATTAAGACCATCCTCAGGAAAGTCCATTTCAACTCAGCCCCCTCTGTTGCTACCCCAAGCCAGCAGATCAAACGTTTCTTGTTGCTAGGAGACAATTGGAATGTGAGGCTGGCTGCCCAGGCATCCATACTTAGAACCCTGTTCTGGAAAAATACCTTATAAGACGTCCTGGAGCCATCCAACAAATCTTAATTGTCCCACAGAAGGAATCCTTGCGGTTTGGAGCATCTCACAACTCCAATAGTGGGAAAACCCCCATGGCCTCATAATGCCCCCCCGCTTCCTGAAGGGCCCAACATGAACAGAAACTCAAACCTGAGTCAAAGTCTGAACCTCGACCTGACTTCAGACGCATGAGATCTCAATTCAGCTCTGCAGAGTGTGCCTGCCATGTCCTTGCCCCGAAACCTAAGCCTAGCTTGTGTTCTCAGACTTCCGTCCTCACTCTCCTGGCCCACAAGCCCTCCAGTTTGGGAATTCCGAAGCCACAATGCAGCACTCTGCCTGCCCTCCAGAAGAAAAACTTTGCCCTATGCTGCTAATAAGAAACCCCAAATGATTTTCTAATACATGCCACTCGATTGTAAAGCAATTATACAGCCCACCCTGTATACTAATGCCCTGTCTGGCACAGCCTGGGTCAAGACATCCCAAACGACACCCAGACAGCTGGCCCCAACCTGGACACATAGGACCCGCTATGGCTGTAGGTCGTCATTCTTCCCAACCTCGGTTTTCAGGCTTCAGAACCTAGACCTTATCTCCAATCACTGCCCAGGGGTGAACGTGATGCAGAAATTAGAATTCCTCCTTCCCCATGGCCAGAAACCTTGTGGTTGGCATGTTGTCCAACGTTCAATGTGGGAAAACCTGCATTGTCCGAAAGGCCACGCCAGTGCTTGAGGGCCGCCTAGGGCACAGACATGCATTGTGACCTGCAGCGTGAGTCCCGTATTAAAGTAACGCCTCTCAGTGGCTGGACCAAGATCCTGCATATGGGGCTTGTCATATCCATAGGCCCCCAGGCTTAACCAGAGGGCGAGTATTCCAGTTGTCAGTACCCACTGCTATGCTCTAGAATCGCTCTACTGGGGGGACACATGAAGCAGAAAACAGGACACTTCCCTTCCCACAGAATGACCCCAAACTCTTGGGGGCTGGACAAACTACCAGAGAGGGAGACTTCTACGACCCATGAGGCAACTCCTATATTAAACGGCCATTGTGGACAAAACATCCAGAGACAAAAGCCTGAGCGACTGCCTCCCTCTCACCCTTCTTTCATATCCAGAGGAGCTCCCCTCATGGACTGTAGATCAGGCCTGCCGTAACCTCGGCCCCAAACCTGAGCTGAGTTAGGGTTTTTTGGATGTCTGTCTGCACAGCCATGGTCCACACAGCCTCCAGGCTGGGGTCTCTGGAGCCACACCACAGAACTGTGCCTGCTCTCTCCTAAGAAACTGCACATTCCATTGGCCACAACTCTACAAAATAGTAGAAACCTCAAGGTCCCCAAGGACATCCCACTACCGCAAGCCGCACTACCGCAAGCCGGACAAATAGGGGCATTATGACACAAGCTGAGCAACTACTACCTCCATGCAGACACACAGACAGATATCCGCAGAGACAGAAGATTGAACCAGACAGGCCCCTAGGCCCTATTATGAACTCTTGCTTTGGTGTCCAGGTATCACTCCTCAGAGGCCTGGGTTCGAAGACCAGCATACGGGGCTTTCCTGAGGCACCAGACAGAAGACCTCTCATCTCCACATGGGAAGCTTCCTTGTTGAAGTTGTGTCAAGCCCTTCGGGTTGGAGAATCCTGCAGAGTCCCTTAGCTACTGCCACATTCCAAGGTCTCCATGGCCACCAACCCACATTATGACTCATCCTCGGCAGAGTCCATTTAAACTCAGGCTTCTGGGTAGCTCACCCAAGAGCCCGCAGATTGAGCGTGCCTTGTCTCCACCAGGCAATGGGAAGGTGAGTTGGCGTTTCTCGGCATCCATGCTTAGGGCCCTGCTCTCGAGTCTTTCTGTATGGGGCATCCTGGAACCATCCAATAGTACTCGACTGTCCTGAAGAAGGAAACTTTGAAGTTTGGAGCAGCTCACAACTCCCAGCGTAGGGAAACCTCCCTGGACTCATGACGACCCCACCCCCTTCAGGAAGGGGCCGTCATGGACACAAACTCCAGCTTGAGGCAACATCTGATAATCGCCCGGACCTCACGTGTAGGAGATCTCGATTCAGCCTTGCAAAGTGGGCCTGCCATGCTCTTGGCCCCAAAACTCGTGCTAGCTTGTGTTTTCAAACTTCCTTCCTCACAATCCTGGCCACACCCCTCCAGTTTAGCAATTCTGGAGACACAATGCAGCACTCTGCCTGCCCTCCAGAAGAAAAATGTTGCCCTATAGGGCTAACCAGAAACGCCAAATGAGTAACAACCTGCATGCCACTCGACCATACCCCAATTATACAGTCTAGCCTGTGCACTAAAGCCCTGTCTGACACAGCCTGAGGGCAGACCTCCAGTCCAACACCCAGACAGCTGGCCATACACAGAGCATATCACACCCACAATGGCTTTAGGCCATCATCACTACCCAACCTCAGTTTTCACCTTCAGAACCTAGACCTTATCTCCACTCACTGCTCAGGAGTGAACGTGATGCAAGAATCAGAACTTCTCCTTCGCCTTGGCAAGAAACCTAGTGGTTGGCATGTTGTCCAATGTTCATTGTAGGAGAAAGCAGCATGGACTATGAGGCCCCACCTATCCCTGAGGGCCACAATGTGCACAAACACACATTGTGACCCTCAGCGTGAGCCCTATCCTCATGTAAAGCCTTTTAGTGACTGGAACAACAGCCCCCATATGGGGCTTGCCAAGCCCCTAGTCCCCCAATCTCAACCAGAGTTCGAGATGTCTAGTCACCCCTACTCAGGGCTCTACTCGGGAATCCCTCTTTGGTGGGACACTTGAGGTAAAAAAAAAAAAAAATACAGAAAGGACTCTTCCCATCCACAGAATGATCCCAACCACTTGGGATCAGGCCAAATCACCAGAGAAAGAATTGTCCATGGCCCTTGAGGACACCCCGACATTCCACGGCCACAATTGACACAAAATCCAGAGACAAAACCCTGAGCAAGCACCACATACTCGCCCTTTGTTCATAGCCCGGAAAATTCTCACGGTCTGTAGATCGAGCCTTCATACATATATCCCCAAACCTAAGCAGAGTTTGTGTTTTCAGACTTCTGTCCCCACAGGCCTGGACCACACACGCTCCACACTTGGGTCCCTGGAGCCACACCTCAGGACTGTGCTTCCCTTTCAAGGGAATTCTTCCCATTCCATTGGCCACAACCTTGCAAATTAGGAAAAACCTCCAAAGTCACCGAGGCCATCCCAATAGTGTAGGCCGCCCAGGACAAACAGGGGTGATCTCAAATCAGCTGAGCAACTACCTCCATTCAGACAACAGATGTCCCCAGAGAAGAATATTGAACCGGACAGGCCCCTAGGCCCTAATCAGATCCATTGCTTTGGTTTCAGGCATCTGTCCTCAGAGGCCTCGTTTCCAATACCAGCATATGGTGGTTTCCTGAGGCACCAATAAGAACAAATCTCGTCTCCCCATGGAAAACTTGCTCATTGGAGCTTTGTCATAACCTCTGGTTAGGAGAATCCCTCAGGGCCCTGGTGCCACTGCCCCATACCAAGGTCTCCATGGACTCAAACCAGCATTAAGACCATCCTCAGGAAAGTCCATTTCAACTCAGCCCCCTCTGTTGCTACCCCAAGCCAGCAGATCAAACGTTTCCTGTTGCTAGGAGACAATTGGAATGTGAGGCTGGCTGCCCAGGCATCCATACTTAGAACCCTGTTCTGGAAAAATACCTTATAAGACGTCCTGGAGCCATCCAACAAATCTTAATTGTCCCACAGAAGGAATCCTTGCGGTTTGGAGCATCTCACAACTCCAATAGTGGGAAAACCCCCATGGCCTCATAATGCCCCCCCCTTCCTGAAGGGCCGAACATGGACAGAAACTCACCTGAGCCAAAGTCTGAACCTCGACCTGACTTCAGACGCATGAGATCTCAATTCAGCTCTGCAGAGTGTGCCTGCCATGTCCTTTCCCCGAAACCTAAGCCTAGCTTGTGTTCTCAGACTTCCGTCCTCACTCTCCTGGCCCACAAGCCCTCCAGTTTGGGAATTCCGAAGCCACAATGCAGCACTCTGCCTGCCCTCCAGAAGAAAAACTTTGCCCTATGCTGCTAATAAGAAACCCCAAATGATTTTCTAATGCATGCCACTCGATTGTAAAGCAATTATACAGCCCACCCTGTATTCTAATGCCCTGTCTGGCACAGCCTGAGACAAGACATCCCAAACGACACCCAGACAGCTGGCCCCAACCTGGACACATAGGACCCGCTATGGCTGTAGGTCGTCATCTCTTCCCAACCTCGGTTTTCAGGCTTCAGAACCTAGACCTTATCTCCAATCACTGCCCAGGGGTGAACGTGATGCAGAAATTAGAATTCCTCCTTCCCCATGGCCAGAAACCTTGTGGTTGGCATGTTGTCCAACGTTCAATGTGGGAAAACCTGCATTGTCCGAAAGGCCACGCCAGTGCTTGAGGGCCGCCTAGGGCACAGACCTGTAGCGTGAGTCCCGTATTAAAGTAACGCCTCTCATTGGCTGGACCAAGATCCTGCATATGGGGCTTGTCATATCCATAGGCCCCCAGGCTTAACCAGAGGGCGAGTATTCCAGTTGTCAGTACCCACTGCTATGCTCTAGAATCCCTCTACTGGGGGGACACATGAAGCAGAAAACAGGACACTTCCCTTCCCACAGAATGACCCCAAACTCTTGGGGGCTGGACAAACTACCAGAGAGGGAGAGTTCTACGACCCATGAGGCAACTCCTACATTAAACGGCCATTGTGGACAAAACATCCAGAGACAAAAGCCTGAGCGACTGCCTCCCTCTCACCCGTCTTTCATATCCAGAGGAGCTCCCCTCATGGACTGTAGATCAGGCCTGCCGTAACCTCGGCCCCAAACCTGAGCTGAGTTAGGGTTTTTGGATGTCTGTCTGCACAGCCATGGCCCACACAGCCTCCAGGCTGGGGTCTCTGGAGCCACACCACAGAACTGTGCCTGCTCTCTCCTAAGAAACTGCACATTCCATTGGCCACAACTCTACAAAATAGTAG